>NC_136520.1:19918658-20171158 GCF_053919585.1 Euprymna scolopes
ACTTCATCTTTTTCATGCAACACAACAGGGATAGCAAGTTCACAACTACCAACAGCGTTCAACATGTCAGCCAAGTAGAAGATGGCTTCGATATCAAGTAGAGTGCCATCTACATCTACATAAACCTCTATTCAACCATCACTTGAACAAGTAACACCATGACAACAGACACAACCAAAGTCAACTAGTAACAACCCAATAAGACTACTACATAGTTTGCACAAAGAACACACAATGAAGTTTTAATCATGCTGTGATAAAACCATGTGTTGTCTGCTTGACACTTTGCCGACCCAATTGTTGCTTTCTTCTATTCTGCCCATGTCATCTCTCACATTGGCAGCTGTCAAGTGGGCACACATGCGTTCATAAGCATATAAAAAAATTCTGCAAATATCAGTTGCATAAAAAAATCTGCAAATATTAGTTGCATAAAAAAATCTGCAAATATTAGTTGCATAAAAAACTTTGAAGTCCATATTTTAGTCATCTGCCGAGGCTATGTCATTCAGTTGATTAAATCATTTCTCCATCTGCTCCAAGCCGCAACCTACCTTCAACTGCATCCAACTCGCAACTATCGTCAACCATCACAAATCAAAGACGATCCACAAACTGTTCCCAACCATCATAAAACTCTCCTAAAACTAAAATATATTGTCTAATCATTTGTTGCTGTTATTGCCATACCATAATCAATCCTATTTTAGCCTTTTTTTGTGTTCCTTGTTGAACAACTTCCTCTCCATAGTTTTGCATTGTTCCTATTTTTTTGTCTTTTTCTATTTCTCCCCTACTTCCTAACACTTAGGCAGGGGGGATTGATAGTATAAATTAAAAGTAAAGTTGTTTGCTATAAAAAAAATTCTTCAAAATGTGATAAATAAAATTAGATTTTTCCAAAGAATTTTTATTAATTTTTTTTTAATAAAAAAAATAAAAACAACAATGTAAATAATTGCATGTTACCCCTCCCCCCTGCCTAAAAAAAAAAAAAAAAAAAAAAAAAACCCTTACCTGTGACAATTTGACTAGCTTGATGTTTTCCTCTACCTGTTCAGGTGAGCGAGCACCAACAATCGTGACAGGAACATTCTCTTGCTGAAGAAGCCACGACAATGAAGCTGTAGTCAGGGTTACATTTTCTTTTTGACAAATCTCTTGCAGTTTTTGCAAAGTCTGAAAAAAATGGAGGATACAAAAGTATTAGTTTTCTGAAGGTTCAATCTTTATTTCACTGATAAAAACAAAGTAAAGCATAATAGTTAACATGACTGATAGAACAAGAACAGTCTACCCCTATTAACTTGAGATTCTGTATAACTTTTTAAAGATGAGGAGTTGGTGAAGATGCGAGATATTTGAAGATAATTATTTTGTTGAGTCCGTCATGTCTGTACAAATCTGACCAAGCTGGCTAGTTACCAGGTTCGAAATACCAACATTTTCTTTACACTTTATTTAACACAACTGAAATACTAGAATTTAAAGCAAGTTTGCTCTGTGGGCACATATTAGAGGAGAAATATAATTGAGTTAACTCAATTTTTGAGGCTCAATTACCGTCTAAATGATGACAAGAGACAAGCCAGAAGCTTGTAGAAATCAGAAGATGTCAATCAATCACAACTGGAACTGAATTTGCATGTGAACCAAGCCGGGTGGAAATTCATAAAAAGCACAGAATTATTAAAAAAAATGTCCAACACATAGCCATGCACATTTGAGCATAGCAGTGTATGAAATATGAAAATAACGACTAAGATGAAAATAGTTATCAGAATAATCCAAATTATGTAAGATTTGTTCTCAAACACCGAGCACCCACGAACAAATGATGAGGAATGGATTGGCAAAAAAAATCACATTTTGATTCTTTTAATTTTCTATTTACCTCAAACACTTCCTTTTCACATCCTTCTTGGCCGTGTCGGGACATTGATGTACTGAAAAAGAAATTTTAGTTGCATAAAAAAATAAGATTGATCACAAACTATTTCAAACATTGGCCGATAAAAATGGAAAAATAAAATCAGTGAAAAATGAGTAAAACTTGTGAAAAAAAAAAAGTTAAAATTGAATTTTTTTTTTAATTTAGTTTTTAATGTTTTTAGAGGATTAAAAAAAAAAAGGTAAAATTCCAATAGAAAAAAAAATAGATAAAATTACCTTTTCACAAAAATTTTTTTAATTAAATAAAAATCAAATTAAAATAAAAAATAAAGATTTTTCTTACCTCTCTTTAGAAAAGAGTTTCCCTCGTCTTCGACCTTCAGGCAAACTTTCAGAGGTCATGTACTTGCCACTCAGCAAACCTTGCTGAAGGGGTGAATAAGCAAACACAGAGACTTCCTTCTTTTTACACAGAGGAATAACCTCGTGTTCTGGGCTGCGCCATAACAAGTTATAGCAAACCTAACAGAAAAAGCATTTCCTTCATTAAATATACAAAATATGTAACAAGATTGAGAATGGTTTACCTAGATGATGTAAGAATGTTATATTTACTGTTGAAAGCGAATTAATGTGTCAAAGGAAGTAACATAAAAAAGGAAGTACATAGCGATAAGAAGAAAAGACATCAAATCTCGAAATCTTGTGGGTTGTTGTCTGCAGAATTGAGCAGAGGTATTTTGAAGGTTTGCTTCTGTCCCCTACAGAGGATCACTGAAAGATCTATATTGTATGCCATATTAATAATTTTTTATTTAATATTTAAATGAAAATGAACGTACAATTATTACCATTTGTTAAGCAATGACTTCCTTGTAAAAATTATCTGAAGGCCATTCGTGGATACGCGTTAATGAGTATAAGGTGGTCAGGGAGACAAAAGCATATGGATCGTATGTAGCAATGGAAATTGGATACAATTTGATTATTTAAGAAGGCTTAACAAAAACTTGAAGAAAAAGAAAGAGTTGTAGTCAGCTGGAAAGCAGGCCTGCGATATTGAGTTCCACAAAAGAGCAATCTACAAAAAAAGTTTGTTCATGGAATATGTGTGTAGATTTAGGTGCAGAAAATTGTTAGACAAGTAGTTTTTGTGAATGTTTTGTGTGTGTGTGTGTGTGACGGGGGGTGGGGGTAGATTGAGCTCAATCGAGCATTTGCCATGAAAATAGCAATAGAGCAGAGATAGACCCACAAAGTCTCTTGTGTAAGAAAGAGGTTGAAAAGAAAAAAGACACCACAACATTGTTTGGAACATGGTCAAGGCAAAAATACAATCCTTCCCCAGATGTGACAACATTACTCCATTTTAGGACAAATTTGGCTCTTATACAGATAGAAGTAGCAAATACACATGAAAAAATTCAAATGGCTTAACATATTTCAATAATGGCTGTAGCAGAATTAGCAATAACCGAAATGAGGGGAAGTAGAGAGCTTACCTCGGATACATGTGTTTCGGGCTAAGCAGAAGAGAGTTCCAAGATGGCGTCCATGGGTTTTTATTAGCGTTGACCCCATGCAATTCTCGTAGAATCGCGTCTACTCTCACGCGATTATGCAAATATATTATTTCGGGCCGCTATAAAGGCAGGACGCTGGAAAGCAGTGAGGAGTGTCTGACAGATTGTGTAGGTGGTTCTGGCGATTGGATTGTTCTTTGTGACGAACCACATGTATGCAAGATTTTTTTTTTCCTGCTTTTTCTTTCTCTATGGTTATTATAAGCCAAGAAATCCCCCTCTTCTAGAGGTGCGCGATACTATTTCCTATCTGTGTTCCTGATTTTTTTTTTTTTGCCTACTACATTTTACTTCAAGCTATTTCGGCCTGCCTATGGCGAAAGTGCGGATAAGCAGTGATATTATCAAGCCGTTCTCTGGCAAGGGAGATGTTGTAGTGTGGCTTGTGGAATACTCAGACGGAGAGTAAGTTCGGTAACGAAGGGCTGGGATGATGAAGCAAGGGACACCGTACTGCATCGTATGATGTTTGAAACCTTGGAATCTGTGCAGAACGATCCAGCCCGGGGAAATTGGTATGTGGACGCCAAAGAGCTGAATGTATGGGTCGATGCTAGCTCCCTAGCAATTGGTGCCGCCTTGGAGATGCGTGAAACTGTGTTGGAAGATGCATGTTGGCTGCGATCCAAAGATGACTCTCAACATATCAACTTAGCCGAACTGGACGCCGTATTGAAAGGCATCAATTTGGCTCTTCAGTGGCAGAGCAAGGTGCTACACGTAAAGACAGATTCTGTCTGCGTATACCATTGGGTCTCGGACACGTTAACTGGAACAGCGCGAATACGCACCAAAGCAGCAAGCGAGATGCTATAAGGAGGCGACTAAGCACTTTCAAGGAACTCGTGAAAGAGTACGGGCTGACAGTGGACGTGACGCTGGTTCCATCAGCACGAAACATCGCTGACCGATTGACACAAGTACCACAGCGGTGGTTTGAGGCAATGAAAAAGAAAAACGGGTTGACCCGGTGATAGGCACGATTCACACAGACGATCTGGATGAGAGTCAAATCATGGCTATTCACAAAGGTAGTGGACATCCGGGGGTGCGACGCACTACCCACTTTGTCAGAAGTTGCCCAACTATGACAAAAGCAACCATTAAAACGGTCATACGGAAATGTGAGGAATGTCAGTCCATTGACCCAGCGCTGGTCAAGTGGGAAAAGGGAAAGCTGGAAGAATGAGAATTGGCAGAGAATTGGAATGGATATCACGCATTATGGTACTTTCCATTTTTTAACTAACAGACTGTGGTCCATCGCGTTTCTCCATTTGGAGGAACTTGGCAAGGCAGGACTCGGCAAGCGTGATCCATCAGTTGGAAACAGTGTTCCTCGAACGTGGCTCACCGCATGAAATCCTTTTAGACAATGACACGGCTTTCTGCAGCAACGCATTCCAAGCATTTGCACATAAACGGGGAGTTCACTTACGATTCCGTTGTGCATATGCTCCAGCCGAGAATGGCATAGCGGAGCAATGTCACCGTACAGTGAAACGAATAGCGGCTAGAATGCGCTGTTCCATACAGGAGGCTGTCTACTGGTATAACATCACACCAAGAGATGACACATCTCCCTTCACTGCGCCTGCCAACAGGATTTATCGATACGATGTTCGAGTAAAGGAGACCAATCTCGCAACTGCATCCGCAAGTCCCAAGAACAGCTCTTACCAGGTTGGAGATCGCGTGTGGGTCAAAAGATCGCAAAATTGATGTACCACGAGGTTTGGCAAGGGTGAGGTGACCAAGGTAATCAACCCTCAGTCGATTTTGGTGGACTGTGTGCCTCGCCACGTGAAGGATCTGCACCCTCAACATTATATTGTTACATCGGAGGAAGAGGAAGACTCAGCCAGTACGATGTCTTCTGAAAGGACAGAGAGTATGATGCAGGATGACAGAGAAGATTTTGAGCCATATAATACCCATACTGAAGAAGCGGAAGAGGGAGCACCCATCTTGCCTTTACGAAGGAGGACCAGACAAAGATGGATACTGCCCCCCTGCCCTGATTGTGAAACACCGCCTATGGAACAGACTGGTGGCAATAACGGTGGTAATGAGGAAGATGGCAAAGAGAAAGTGCTGCCTCCAGTTCTTCAAAGAAGTACCTGACAAAGACGACTGCCCCCTGCCCTGTTTATGATCATGAGATCAGGGGGGAGTGTAGCAGAATTAGCAATAACAAAAATGAGGGGAAATAGAGAGCTTACCTCGGATACGTCTGTTGTGTTCCAGGCTGAGCGGAAGAGAGTTCCAAGATGGCATCCATGGGTTTTTATTAGCGTTGACCCCATGCAATTCTCGTAGAATCATGTCTATTCTTGCACGATTATGCAAATATATAATTCCCGGACGCTGGAAAGCAGTGAGGAGCATCCGGCAGATAGTGTGTAGGTGGTTTTGGCGACTGGATTGTTCTTTGTGTGAGAAGGGATTTTTTTTTTTTTTTTTTTTTTTTTGCTGCTTCTTTCTCTACAGTTATTACAGCCAAGAAATCCCTCTCTTCTAGAGGTGTGTGATACTATTTCCTATCTGTGTTCCCGATTTTTTTTTGCCTACTACATTTTACTTCAATGGCATACATAGAAAGAGCTTAATAACTAAGAAAGAATCTTTAAATTTTTAAAATCTGATTAAAAATAACAGTTATAACTATTTTTCTGCCTTGATCGTTTGGATATTTTCCCCTCTTTAAGACCATATGCGTTTTGTCACATTTTTTACACTACTTTTTCAGTAAAAATGCTATATTTTTGTTAAAACACAAGATTAAGCAATGAAATTTGCTATGTAAGTGTACTTATATGCAAGGAACCAGAATATGCTACTGAAAATCTCCAGAAATTAATGGTTTCCAAACAATCTGCAATTCCAATTTAGTTTTTAAATATGCTAAAATTCCTTAAAAATGCTATGTATCCATTAAAAGAAAAGAAGTTAAGGAACTCAAAGCTGAATTGTAATGCATTATATGTACAAATAATTGAAATTGAAATCTAGGACTGTTTAAAAATGAATATATTGCAATATTTCTTTGGTATTAATATAGATTAAGACATTCTAATTTTAAAAATGAATATATTGCAATATTTCTTTGGTATTAATATAGATTAAGACATTCTAATTTTAAAAATGAATATATTGCAATATTTCTTTGGTATTAATATAGATTAAGACATTCTAATTTTAAAAATGAATATATTGCAATATTTCTTTGGTATTAATATAGATTAAGACATTCTAATTTTAAAAATGAATATATTGCAATATTTCTTTGGTATTAATATAGATCAAGACATTCTAATTTTAAAAATGAATATATTGCAATGTTTCTTTGGTATTAATGTAGATTAAGACATTCTAATTTTAAAAATGAATATATTGCAATGTTTCTTTGGTATTAATGTAGATTAAGACATTCTAATTTTAAAAATGAATATATTGCAATGTTTCTTTGGTATTAATGTAGATTAAGACATTCTAATTTTAAAAATGAATATATTGCAATATTTCTTTGGTATTATTATAGATTAAGACATTCTAATTTTAAAAATGAATATATTGCAATATTTCTTTGGTATTTTTATACATTAAGACATTCTAATTTTAAAAATGAATATATTGCAATATTTCTTTGGTATTAATGTAGATTAAGACATTCTAATTTTAAAAATGAATATATTGCAATATTTCTTTGGTATTATTATAGATTAAGACATTCTAATTTTAAAAATGAATATATTGCAATATTTCTTTGGTATTTTTATACATTAAGACATTCTAATTTTAAAAATGAATATATTGCAATATTTCTTTGGTATTAATGTAGATTAAGACATTCTAATTTTAAAAATGAATATATTGCAATATTTCTTTGGTATTAATATAGATTAAGACATTCTAATTTTAAAAATGAATATATTGCAATATTTCTTTGGTATTAATATAGATTAAGACATTCTAATTTTAAAAATGAATATATTGCAATATTTCTTTGGTATTAATATAGATTAAGACATTCTAATTTTAAAAATGAATATATTGCAATATTTCTTTGGTATTAATATAGATTAAGACATTCTAATTTTAAAAATGAATATATTGCAATATTTCTTTGGTATTAATATAGATTAAGACATTCTAATTTTAAAAATGAATATATTGCAATATTTCTTTGGTATTAATATAGATCAAGACATTCTAATTTTAAAAATGAATATATTGCAATGTTTCTTTGGTATTAATGTAGATTAAGACATTCTAATTTTAAAAATGAATATATTGCAATGTTTCTTTGGTATTAATGTAGATTAAGACATTCTAATTTTAAAAATGAATATATTGCAATGTTTCTTTGGTATTAATGTAGATTAAGACATTCTAATTTTAAAAATGAATATATTGCAATATTTCTTTGGTATTATTATAGATTAAGACATTCTAATTTTAAAAATGAATATATTGCAATATTTCTTTGGTATTAATATAGATCAAGACATTCTAATTTTAAAAATGAATATATTGCAATGTTTCTTTGGTATTAATGTAGATTAAGACATTCTAATTTTAAAAATGAATATATTGCAATGTTTCTTTGGTATTAATGTAGATTAAGACATTCTAATTTTAAAAATGAATATATTGCAATATTTCTTTGGTATTAATGTAGATTAAGACTTTCTAATTTTAAAAATGAATATATTGCAATGTTTCTTTGGTATTAATGTAGATCAAGACATTCTAATTTTAAAAATGAATATATTGCAATATTTCTTTGGTATTAATGTAGATTAAGACTTTCTAATTTTAAAAATGAATATATTGCAATGTTTCTTTGGTATTAATGTAGATTAAGACATTTTAATTTTAAAAATGAATATATTGCAATATTTCTTTGGTATTAATGTAGATTAAGACATTCTAATTTTAAAAATGAATATATTGCAATGTTTCTTTGGTATTAATGTAGATTAAGACATTCTAATTTTAAAAATGAATATATTGCAATGTTTCTTTGGTATTAATGTAGATTAAGACATTCTAATTTTAAAAATGAATATATTGCAATGTTTCTTTGGTATTAATGTAGATTAAGACATTCTAATTTTAAAAATGAATATATTGCAATATTTCTTTGGTATTAATGTAGATTAAGACATTCTAATTTTAAAAATGAATATATTGCAATGTTTCTTTGGTATTAATGTAGATTAAGACATTCTAATTTTAAAAATGAATATATTGCAATGTTTCTTTGGTATTAATGTAGATTAAGACATTCTAATTTTAAAAATGAATATATTGCAATGTTTCTTTGGTATTAATGTAGATTAAGACATTCTAATTTTAAAAATGAATATATTGCAATGTTTCTTTGGTATTATTATAGATTAAGACATTCTAATTTTAAAAATGAATATATTGCAATATTTCTTTGGTATTTTTATACATTAAGACATTCTAATTTTAAAAATGAATATATTGCAATATTTCTTTGGTATTAATGTAGATTAAGACATTCTAATTTTAAAAATGAATATATTGCAATATTTCTTTGGTATTAATGTAGATTAAGACATTCTAATTTTAAAAATGAATATATTGCAATATTTCTTTGGTATTAATATAGATTAAGACATTCTAATTTTAAAAATGAATATATTGCAATATTTCTTTGGTATTAATATAGATCAAGACATTCCAATTTTAAAAATGAATATATTGCAATGTTTCTTTGGTATTAATGTAGATTAAGACATTCTAATTTTAAAAATGAATATATTGCAATATTTCTTTGGTATTAATATAGATCAAGACATTCTAATTTTTAAAATGAATATATTGCAATGTTTCTTTCGTATTAATGTAGATTAAGACATTCTAATTTTAAAAATGAATATATTGCAATATTTCTTTGGTATTAATATAGATCAAGACATTCTAATTTTAAAAATGAATATATTGCAATGTTTCTTTGGTATTAATGTAGATTAAGACATTCTAATTTTAAAAATGAATATATTGCAATATTTCTTTGGTATTAATATAGATCAAGACATTCTAATTTTAAAAATGAATATATTGCAATGTTTCTTTGGTATTAATGTAGATTAAGACATTCTAATTTTAAAAATGAATATATTGCAATATTTCTTTGGTATTAATGTAGATTAAGACATTCTAATTTTAAAAATGAATATATTGCAATATTTCTTTGGTATTAATATAGATCAAGACATTCTAATTTTAAAAATGAATATATTGCAATATTTCTTTGGTATTAATGTAGATTAAGACATTCTAATTTTAAAAATGAATATATTGCAATGTTTCTTTGGTATTAATGTAGATTAAGACATTCTAATTTTAAAAATGAATATATTGCAATATTTCTTTGGTATTAATATAGATTAAGCCATTCTAATTTTAAAAATGAATATATTGCAATGTTTCTTTGGTATTAATGTAGATCAAGACATTCTAATTTTAAAAATGAATATATTGCAATATTTCTTTGGTATTTTTATACATTAAGACATTCTAATTTTAAAAATGAATATATTGCAATATTTCTTTGGTATTAATGTAGATTAAGACATTCTAATTTTAAAAATGAATATATTGCAATATTTCTTTGGTATTAATATAGATTAAGACATTCTAATTTTAAAAATGAATATATTGCAATATTTCTTTGGTATTAATATAGATCAAGACATTCCAATTTTAAAAATGAATATATTGCAATGTTTCTTTGGTATTAATGTAGATTAAGACATTCTAATTTTAAAAATGAATATATTGCAATATTTCTTTGGTATTAATGTAGATTAAGACATTCTAATTTTAAAAATGAATATATTGCAATGTTTCTTTGGTATTAATGTAGATTAAGACATTCTAATTTTAAAAATGAATATATTGCAATATTTCTTTGGTATTAATATAGATTAAGACATTCTAATTTTAAAAATGAATATATTGCAATGTTTCTTTGGTATTAATGTAGATTAAGACATTCTAATTTTAAAAATGAATATATTGCAATATTTCTTTGGTATTTTTATACATTAAGACATTCTAATTTTAAAAATGAATATATTGCAATATTTCTTTGGTATTAATGTAGATTAAGACATTCTAATTTTAAAAATGAATATATTGCAATATTTCTTTGGTATTAATATAGATTAAGACATTCTAATTTTAAAAATGAATATATTGCAATATTTCTTTGGTATTAATATAGATCAAGACATTCCAATTTTAAAAATGAATATATTGCAATGTTTCTTTGGTATTAATGTAGATTAAGACATTCTAATTTTAAAAATGAATATATTGCAATATTTCTTTGGTATTAATGTAGATTAAGACATTCTAATTTTAAAAATGAATATATTGCAATATTTCTTTGGTATTAATGTAGATTAAGACATTCCAATTTTAAAAATGAATATATTGCAATATTTCTTTGGTATTAATGTAGATTAAGACATTCTAATTTTAGAAATGAATATATTGCAATGTTTCTTTGGTATTAATGTAGATTAAGACATTCTAATTTTAAAAATGCATATATTGCAATATTTCTTTGGTATTAATGTAGATTAAGACATTCTAATTTTAAAAATGAATATATTGCAATGTTTCTTTGGTATTAATGTAGATTAAGACATTCTAATTTTAAAAATGAATATATTGCAATATTTCTTTGGTATTAATATAGATTAAGACATTCTAATTTTAAAAATGAATATATTGCAATGTTTCTTTGGTATTAATGTAGATTAAGACATTCTAATTTTAAAAATGAATATATTGCAATATTTCTTTGGTATTTTTATACATTAAGACATTCTAATTTTAAAAATGAATATATTGCAATATTTCTTTGGTATTAATGTAGATTAAGACATTCTAATTTTAAAAATGAATATATTGCAATATTTCTTTGGTATTAATATAGATTAAGACATTCTAATTTTAAAAATGAATATATTGCAATATTTCTTTGGTATTAATATAGATCAAGACATTCCAATTTTAAAAATGAATATATTGCAATGTTTCTTTGGTATTAATGTAGATTAAGACATTCTAATTTTAAAAATGAATATATTGCAATATTTCTTTGGTATTAATGTAGATTAAGACATTCTAATTTTAAAAATGAATATATTGCAATATTTCTTTGGTATTAATGTAGATTAAGACATTCCAATTTTAAAAATGAATATATTGCAATATTTCTTTGGTATTAATGTAGATTAAGACATTCTAATTTTAGAAATGAATATATTGCAATGTTTCTTTGGTATTAATGTAGATTAAGACATTCTAATTTTAAAAATGCATATATTGCAATATTTCTTTGGTATTAATGTAGATTAAGACATTCTAATTTTAAAAATGAATATATTGCAATGTTTCTTTGGTATTAATGTAGATTAAGACATTCTAATGTTAAAAATGAATATATTGCAATGTTTCTTTGGTATTAATGTAGATTAAGACATTCTAATTTTAAAAATGAATATATTGCAATATTTCTTTGGTATTAATATAGATTAAGACATTCTAATTTTAAAAATGAATATATTGCAATGTTTCTTTGGTATTAATGTAGATTAAGACATTCTAATTTTAAAAATGAATATATTGCAATATTTCTTTGGTATTTTTATACATTAAGACATTCTAATTTTAAAAATGAATATATTGCAATATTTCTTTGGTATTAATGTAGATTAAGACATTCTAATTTTAAAAATGAATATATTGCAATATTTCTTTGGTATTAATATAGATTAAGACATTCTAATTTTAAAAATGAATATATTGCAATATTTCTTTGGTATTAATATAGATCAAGACATTCCAATTTTAAAAATGAATATATTGCAATGTTTCTTTGGTATTAATGTAGATTAAGACATTCTAATTTTAAAAATGAATATATTGCAATATTTCTTTGGTATTAATGTAGATTAAGACATTCTAATTTTAAAAATGAATATATTGCAATATTTCTTTGGTATTAATGTAGATTAAGACATTCCAATTTTAAAAATGAATATATTGCAATATTTCTTTGGTATTAATGTAGATTAAGACATTCTAATTTTAGAAATGAATATATTGCAATGTTTCTTTGGTATTAATGTAGATTAAGACATTCTAATTTTAAAAATGCATATATTGCAATATTTCTTTGGTATTAATGTAGATTAAGACATTCTAATTTTAAAAATGAATATATTGCAATGTTTCTTTGGTATTAATGTAGATTAAGACATTCTAATTTTAAAAATGAATATATTGCAATGTTTCTTTGGTATTAATGTAGATTAAGACATTCTAATTTTAAAAATGAATATATTGCAATATTTCTTTGGTATTAATATAGATTAAGACATTCTAATTTTAAAAATGAATATATTGCAATGTTTCTTTGGTATTAATGTAGATTAAGACATTCTAATTTTAAAAATGAATATATTGCAATGTTTCTTTGGTATTAATGTAGATTAAGACATTCCAATTTTAAAAATGAATATATTGCAATGTTTCTTTGGTATTAATGTAGATTAAGACATTCTAATTTTAAAAATGAATATATTGCAATATTTCTTTGGTATTAATGTAGATTAAGACATTCTAATTTTAAAAATGAATATATTGCAATATTTCTTTGGTATTAATGTAGATTAAGACATTCTAATTTTAAAAATGAATATATTGCAATATTTCTTTGGTATTAATGTAGATTAAGACATTCTAATTTTAAAAATGAATATATTGCAATATTTCTTTGGTATTATTATAGATTAAGACATTCTAATTTTAAAAATGAATATATTGCAATGTTTCTTTGGTATTAATGTAGATTAAGACATTCTAATTTTAAAAATGAATATATTGCAATGTTTCTTTGGTATTAATGTAGATTAAGACATTCCAATTTTAAAAATGAATATATTGCAATATTTCTTTGGTATTATTATAGATTAAGACATTCTAATTTTAAAAATGAATATATTGCAATATTTCTTTGGTATTATTATAGATTAAGACATTCTAATTTTAAAAATGAATATATTGCAATATTTCTTTGGTATTAATGTAGATTAAGACATTCCAATTTTAAAAATGAATATATTGCAATGTTTCTTTGGTATTAATGTAGATTAAGACATTCTAATTTTAAAAATGAATATATTGCAATATTTCTTTGGTATTAATGTAGATTAAGACATTCTAATTTTAAAAATGAATATATTGCAATGTTTCTTTGGTATTAATGTAGATTAAGACATTCTAATTTTAAAAATGAATATATTGCAATGTTTCTTTGGTATTAATGTAGATTAAGACATTCTAATTTTAAAAATGAATATATTGCAATATTTCTTTGGTATTAATGTAGATTAAGACATTCTAATTTTAAAAATGAATATATTGCAATATTTCTTTGGTATTAATGTAGATTAAGACATTCTAATTTTAAAAATGAATATATTGCAATATTTCTTTGGTATTAATGTAGATTAAGACATTCTAATTTTAAAAATGAATATATTGCAATATTTCTTTGGTATTAATGTAGATTAAGACATTCTAATTTTAGAAATGAATATATTGCAATGTTTCTTTGGTATTAATGTAGATTAAGACATTCTAATTTTAAAAATGAATATATTGCAATGTTTCTTTGGTATTAATGTAGATTAAGACATTCTAATTTTAAAAATGAATATATTGCAATGTTTCTTTGGTATTAATGTAGATTAAGACATTCTAATTTTAAAAATGAATATATTGCAATGTTTCTTTGGTATTAATGTAGATTAAGACATTCTAATTTTAATAATGAATATATTGCAATGTTTCTTTGGTATTATTATAGATTAAGACATTCTAATTTTAAAAATGAATATATTGCAATATTTCTTTGGTATTTTTATACATTAAGACATTCTAATTTTAAAAATGAATATATTGCAATATTTCTTTGGTATTAATGTAGATTAAGACATTCTAATTTTAAAAATGAATATATTGCAATATTTCTTTGGTATTAATGTAGATTAAGACATTCTAATTTTAAAAATGAATATATTGCAATATTTCTTTGGTATTTTTATACATTAAGACATTCCAATTTTAAAAATGAATATATTGCAATATTTCTTTGGTATTATTGTAGATTAAGACATTCTAATTTTAAAAATGAATATATTGCAATGTTTCTTTGGTATTAATGTAGATTAAGACATTCTAATTTTTAAAATGAATATATTGCAATATTTCTTTGGTATTTTTATACATTAAGACATTCCAATTTTAAAAATGAATATATTGCAATATTTCTTTGGTATTAATATAGATTAAGACATTCTAATTTTAAAAATGAATATATTGCAATATTTCTTTGGTATTATTATAGATTAAGACATTCTAATTTTAAAAATGAATATATTGCAATGTTTCTTTGGTATTAATGTAGATTAAGACATTCTAATTTTAAAAATGAATATATTGCAATATTTCTTTGGTATTATTATAGATTAAGACATTCTAATTTTAAAAATGAATATATTGCAATATTTCTTTGGTATTAATATAGATTAAGACATTCTAATTTTAAAAATGAATATATTGCAATATTTCTTTAGTATTAATATAGATTAAGACATTCTAATTTTAAAAATGAATATATTGCAATATTTCTTTGGTATTAATATAGATTAAGACATTCTAATTTTAAAAATGAATATATTGCAATATTTCTTTGGTATTAATGTAGATTAAGACATTCTAATTTTAAAAATGAATATATTGCAATATTTCTTTGGTATTAATGTAGATTAAGACATTCCAATTTTAAAAATGAATATATTGCAATATTTCTTTGGTATTAATGTAGATTAAGACATTCTAATTTTAGAAATGAATATATTGCAATGTTTCTTTGGTATTAATGTAGATTAAGACATTCTAATTTTAAAAATGCATATATTGCAATATTTCTTTGGTATTAATGTAGATTAAGACATTCTAATTTTAAAAATGAATATATTGCAATGTTTCTTTGGTATTAATGTAGATTAAGACATTCTAATTTTAAAAATGAATATATTGCAATGTTTCTTTGGTATTAATGTAGATTAAGACATTCTAATTTTAAAAATGAATATATTGCAATATTTCTTTGGTATTAATATAGATTAAGACATTCTAATTTTAAAAATGAATATATTGCAATGTTTCTTTGGTATTAATGTAGATTAAGACATTCTAATTTTAAAAATGAATATATTGCAATGTTTCTTTGGTATTAATGTAGATTAAGACATTCCAATTTTAAAAATGAATATATTGCAATGTTTCTTTGGTATTAATGTAGATTAAGACATTCTAATTTTAAAAATGAATATATTGCAATATTTCTTTGGTATTAATGTAGATTAAGACATTCTAATTTTAAAAATGAATATATTGCAATATTTCTTTGGTATTAATGTAGATTAAGACATTCTAATTTTAAAAATGAATATATTGCAATATTTCTTTGGTATTAATGTAGATTAAGACATTCTAATTTTAAAAATGAATATATTGCAATATTTCTTTGGTATTATTATAGATTAAGACATTCTAATTTTAAAAATGAATATATTGCAATGTTTCTTTGGTATTAATGTAGATTAAGACATTCTAATTTTAAAAATGAATATATTGCAATGTTTCTTTGGTATTAATGTAGATTAAGACATTCCAATTTTAAAAATGAATATATTGCAATATTTCTTTGGTATTATTATAGATTAAGACATTCTAATTTTAAAAATGAATATATTGCAATATTTCTTTGGTATTATTATAGATTAAGACATTCTAATTTTAAAAATGAATATATTGCAATATTTCTTTGGTATTAATGTAGATTAAGACATTCCAATTTTAAAAATGAATATATTGCAATGTTTCTTTGGTATTAATGTAGATTAAGACATTCTAATTTTAAAAATGAATATATTGCAATATTTCTTTGGTATTAATGTAGATTAAGACATTCTAATTTTAAAAATGAATATATTGCAATGTTTCTTTGGTATTAATGTAGATTAAGACATTCTAATTTTAAAAATGAATATATTGCAATGTTTCTTTGGTATTAATGTAGATTAAGACATTCTAATTTTAAAAATGAATATATTGCAATATTTCTTTGGTATTAATGTAGATTAAGACATTCTAATTTTAAAAATGAATATATTGCAATATTTCTTTGGTATTAATGTAGATTAAGACATTCTAATTTTAAAAATGAATATATTGCAATATTTCTTTGGTATTAATGTAGATTAAGACATTCTAATTTTAAAAATGAATATATTGCAATGTTTCTTTGGTATTAATGTAGATTAAGACATTCTAATTTTAAAAATGAATATATTGCAATATTTCTTTGGTATTAATGTAGATTAAGACATTCTAATTTTAAAAATGAATATATTGCAATATTTCTTTGGTATTAATGTAGATTAAGACATTCTAATTTTAGAAATGAATATATTGCAATGTTTCTTTGGTATTAATGTAGATTAAGACATTCTAATTTTAAAAATGAATATATTGCAATGTTTCTTTGGTATTAATGTAGATTAAGACATTCTAATTTTAAAAATGAATATATTGCAATGTTTCTTTGGTATTAATGTAGATTAAGACATTCTAATTTTAAAAATGAATATATTGCAATGTTTCTTTGGTATTAATGTAGATTAAGACATTCTAATTTTAATAATGAATATATTGCAATGTTTCTTTGGTATTATTATAGATTAAGACATTCTAATTTTAAAAATGAATATATTGCAATATTTCTTTGGTATTTTTATACATTAAGACATTCTAATTTTAAAAATGAATATATTGCAATATTTCTTTGGTATTAATGTAGATTAAGACATTCTAATTTTAAAAATGAATATATTGCAATATTTCTTTGGTATTAATGTAGATTAAGACATTCTAATTTTAAAAATGAATATATTGCAATATTTCTTTGCTATTTTTATACATTAAGACATTCCAATTTTAAAAATGAATATATTGCAATATTTCTTTGGTATTAATATAGATTAAGACATTCTAATTTTAAAAATGAATATATTGCAATATTTCTTTGGTATTATTATAGATTAAGACATTCTAATTTTAAAAATGAATATATTGCAATGTTTCTTTGGTATTAATGTAGATTAAGACATTCTAATTTTAAAAATGAATATATTGCAATATTTCTTTGGTATTATTATAGATTAAGACATTCTAATTTTAAAAATGAATATATTGCAATATTTCTTTGGTATTAATATAGATTAAGACATTCTAATTTTAAAAATGAATATATTGCAATATTTCTTTGGTATTAATATAGATTAAGACATTCTAATTTTAAAAATGAATATATTGCAATATTTCTTTGGTATTAATATAGATTAAGACATTCTAATTTTAAAAATGAATATATTGCAATATTTCTTTGGTATTAATATAGATTAAGACATTCTAATTTTAAAAATGAATATATTGCAATATTTCTTTGGTATTAATATAGATTAAGACATTCTAATTTTAAAAATGAATATATTGCAATATTTCTTTGGTATTAATATAGATTAAGACATTCTAATTTTAAAAATGAATATATTGCAATATTTCTTTGGTATTAATATAGATTAAGACATTCTAATTTTAAAAATGAATATATTGCAATATTTCTTTGGTATTATTATAGATTAAGACATTCTAATTTTAAAAATGAATATATTGCAATGTTTCTTTGGTATTAATGTAGATTAAGACATTCTAATTTTAAAAATGAATATATTGCAATATTTCTTTGGTATTAATATAGATGAAGACATTCTAATTTTAAAAATGAATATATTGGAATATTTCTTTGGTATTAATATAGATCAAGACATTCTAATTTTAAAAATGAATATATTGCAATATGTCTTTGGTATTAATATAGATTAAGACATTCTAATTTTAGAAATGAATATATTGCAATATTTCTTTGGTATTAATATAGATTAAGACATTCTAATTTTAAAAATGAATATATTGCAATATTTCTTCGGTATTAATATAGATTAAGACATTCTAATTTTAAAAATGAATATATTGCAATATTTCTTTGGTATTAATATAGATTAAGACATTCTAATTTTAAAAATGAATATATTGCAATATTTCTTTGGTATTAATATAGATTAAGACATTCTAATTTTAAAAATGAATATATTGCAATATGGCTTTGGTATTAATATAGATTAAGACATTCTAATTTTAAAAATGAATATATTGCAATATTTCTTTGGTATTAATATAGATCAAGACATTCTAATTTTAAAAATGAATATATTGCAATGTTTCGTTGGTATTAATGTAGATTAAGACATTCTAATTTTAAAAATGAATATATTGCAATGTTTCTTTGGTATTATTGTAGATTAAGACATTCTAATTTTAAAAATGAATATATTGCAATATTTCTTTGGTATTTTTATAGATTAAGACATTCTAATTTTTAAAATGAATATATTGCAATATTTCTTTGGTATTAATATAGATCAAGACATTCTAATTTTAAAAATGAATATATTGCAATATTTCTTTGGTATTATTATAGATTAAGACATTCTAATTTTAAAAATGTATATATTGCAATATTTCTTTGGTATTTTTATACATTAAGACATTCTAATTTTAAAAATGAATATATTGCAATATTTCTTTGGTATTAATATAGATTAAGACATTCTAATTTTAAAAATGAATATATTGCAATATTTCTTTGGTATTAATATAGATCAAGACATTCTAATTTTAAAAATGAATATATTGCAATATTTCTTTGGTATTAATATAGATTAAGACATTCTAATTTTAAAAATGAATATATTGCAATATTTCTTTGGTATTAATATAGATCAAGACATTCTAATTTTAAAAATGAATATATTGCAATATTTCTTTGGTATTTTTATAGATTAAGACATTCTAATTTTAAAAATGAATATATTGCAATATTTCTTTGGTATTAATATAGATCAAGACATTCTAATTTTAAAAATGAATATATTGCAATATTTCTTTGGTATTATTGTAGATTAAGACATTCTAATTTTAAAAATGAATATATTGCAATATTTCTTTGGTATTAATATAGATTAAGACATTCTAATTTTAAAAATGAATATATTGCAATATTTCTTTGGTATTAATATAGATTAAGACATTCTAATTTTAAAAATGAATATATTGCAATATTTCTTTGGTATTAATATAGATTAAGACATTCTAATTTTAAAAATGAATATATTGCAATATTTCTTTGGTATTAATATAGATTAAGACATTCTAATTTTAAAAATGAATATATTGCAATATTTCTTTGGTATTAATATAGATTAAGACATTCTAATTTTAAAAATGAATATATTGCAATATTTCTTTGGTATTAATATAGATCAAGACATTCTAATTTTAAAAATGAATATATTGCAATATTTCTTTGGTATTAATATAGATTAAGACATTCTAATTTTAAAAATGAATATATTGCAATATTTCTTTGGTATTAATATAGATTAAGACATTCTAATTTTAAAAAAGTAATATATTGCAATATTTCTTTGGTATTAATATAGATTAAGACATTCTAATTTTAAAAATGAATATATTGCAATATTTCTTTGGTATTAATATAGATTAAGACATTCTAATTTTAAAAATGAATATATTGCAATATTTCTTTGGTATTAATATAGATTAAGACATTCTAATTTTAAAAATGAATATATTGCAATATTTCTTTGGTATTAATATAGATTAAGACATTCTAATTTTAAAAATGAATATATTGCAATATTTCTTTGGTATTAATATAGATCAAGACATTCTAATTTTAAAAATGAATATATTGCAATATTTCTTTGGTATTAATATAGATTAAGACATTCTAATTTTAAAAATGAATATATTGCAATATTTCTTTGGTATTAATATAGATTAAGACATTCTAATTTTAAAAATGAATATATTGCAATATTTCTTTGGTATTAATATAGATTAAGACATTCTAATTTTAAAAATGAATATATTGCAATATTTCTTTGGTATTAATATAGATTAAGACATTCTAATTTTAAAAATGAATATATTGCAATATTTCTTTGGTATTAATATAGATTAAGACATTCTAATTTTAAAAATGAATATATTGCAATATTTCTTTGGTATTAATATAGATTAAGACATTCTAATTTTAAAAATGAATATATTGCAATATTTCTTTGGTATTAATGTAGATTAAGACATTCTAATTTTAAAAATGAATATATTGCAATATTTCTTTGGTATTAATATAGATTAAGACATTCTAATTTTAAAAATGAATATATTGCAATATTTCTTTGGTATTAATATAGATTAAGACATTCTAATTTTAAAAATGAATATATTGCAATATTTCTTTGGTATTAATATAGATCAAGACATTCTAATTTTAAAAATGAATATATTGCAATATTTCTTTGGTATTAATATAGATTAAGACATTCTAATTTTAAAAATGAATATATTGCAATATTTCTTTGGTATTAATATAGATTAAGACATTCTAATTTAAAAATGAATATATTGCAATATTTCTTTGGTATTAATATAGATCAAGACATTCTAATTTTAAAAATGAATATATTGCAATATTTCTTTGGTATTAATATAGATTAAGACATTCTAATTTTAAAAATGAATATATTGCAATATTTCTTTGGTATTAATATAGATGAAGACATTCTAATTTTAAAAATGAATATATTGGAATATTTCTTTGGTATTAATATAGATCAAGACATTCTAATTTTAAAAATGAATATATTGCAATATGTCTTGGGTATTAATATAGATTAAGACATTCTAATTTTAGAAATGAATATATTGCAATATTTCTTTGGTATTAATATAGATTAAGACATTCTAATTTTAAAAATGAATATATTGCAATATTTCTTCGGTATTAATATAGATTAAGACATTCTAATTTTAAAAATGAATATATTGCAATATTTCTTTGGTATTAATATAGATTAAGACATTCTAATTTTAAAAATGAATATATTGCAATATTTCTTTGGTATTAATATAGATTAAGACATTCTAATTTTAAAAATGAATATATTGCAATATGGCTTTGGTATTAATATAGATTAAGACATTCTAATTTTAAAAATGAATATATTGCAATATTTCTTTGGTATTAATATAGATCAAGACATTCTAATTTAAAAATGAATATATTGCAATGTTTCGTTGGTATTAATGTAGATTAAGACATTCTAATTTTAAAAATGAATATATTGCAATGTTTCTTTGGTATTATTGTAGATTAAGACATTCTAATTTTAAAAATGAATATATTGCAATATTTCTTTGGTATTTTTATAGATTAAGACATTCTAATTTTTAAAATGAATATATTGCAATATTTCTTTGGTATTAATATAGATCAAGACATTCTAATTTTAAAAATGAATATATTGCGATATTTCTTTGGTATTATTATAGATTAAGACATTCTAATTTTAAAAATGTATATATTGCAATATTTCTTTGGTATTTTTATACATTAAGACATTCTAATTTTAAAAATGAATATATTGCAATATTTCTTTGGTATTAATATAGATTAAGACATTCTAATTTTAAAAATGAATATATTGCAATATTTCTTTGGTATTAATATAGATCAAGACATTCTAATTTTAAAAATGAATATATTGCAATATTTCTTTGGTATTAATATAGATTAAGACATTCTAATTTTAAAAATGAATATATTGCAATATTTCTTTGGTATTAATATAGATCAAGACATTCTAATTTTAAAAATGAATATATTGCAATATTTCTTTGGTATTTTTATAGATTAAGACATTCTAATTTTAAAAATGAATATATTGCAATATTTCTTTGGTATTAATATAGATCAAGACATTCTAATTTTAAAAATGAATATATTGCAATATTTCTTTGGTATTATTGTAGATTAAGACATTCTAATTTTAAAAATGAATATATTGCAATATTTCTTTGGTATTAATATAGATTAAGACATTCTAATTTTAAAAATGAATATATTGCAATATTTCTTTGGTATTAATATAGATTAAGACATTCTAATTTTAAAAATGAATATATTGCAATATTTCTTTGGTATTAATATAGATTAAGACATTCTAATTTTAAAAATGAATATATTGCAATATTTCTTTGGTATTAATATAGATTAAGACATTCTAATTTTAAAAATGAATATATTGCAATATTTCTTTGGTATTAATATAGATTAAGACATTCTAATTTTAAAAATGAATATATTGCAATATTTCTTTGGTATTAATGTAGATTAAGACATTCTAATTTTAAAAATGAATATATTGCAATATTTCTTTGGTATTAATATAGATTAAGACATTCTAATTTTAAAAATGAATATATTGCAATATTTCTTTGGTATTAATATAGATTAAGACATTCTAATTTTAAAAATGAATATATTGCAATATTTCTTTGGTATTAATATAGATCAAGACATTCTAATTTTAAAAATGAATATATTGCAATATTTCTTTGGTATTAATATAGATTAAGACATTCTAATTTTAAAAATGAATATATTGCAATATTTCTTTGGTATTAATATAGATTAAGACATTCTAATTTAAAAATGAATATATTGCAATATTTCTTTGGTATTAATATAGATCAAGACATTCTAATTTTAAAAATGAATATATTGCAATATTTCTTTGGTATTAATATAGATTAAGACATTCTAATTTTAAAAATGAATATATTGCAATATTTCTTTGGTATTAATATAGATGAAGACATTCTAATTTTAAAAATGAATATATTGGAATATTTCTTTGGTATTAATATAGATCAAGACATTCTAATTTTAAAAATGAATATATTGCAATATGTCTTTGGTATTAATATAGATCAAGACATTCTAATTTTAGAAATGAATATATTGCAATATTTCTTTGGTATTAATATAGATTAAGACATTCTAATTTTAAAAATGAATATATTGCAATATTTCTTCGGTATTAATATAGATTAAGACATTCTAATTTTAAAAATGAATATATTGCAATATTTCTTTGGTATTAATATAGATTAAGACATTCTAATTTTAAAAATGAATATATTGCAATATTTCTTTGGTATTAATATAGATTAAGACATTCTAATTTTAAAAATGAATATATTGCAATATGGCTTTGGTATTAATATAGATTAAGACATTCTAATTTTAAAAATGAATATATTGCAATATTTCTTTGGTATTAATATAGATCAAGACATTCTAATTTAAAAATGAATATATTGCAATGTTTCGTTGGTATTAATGTAGATTAAGACATTCTAATTTTAAAAATGAATATATTGCAATGTTTCTTTGGTATTATTGTAGATTAAGACATTCTAATTTTAAAAATGAATATATTGCAATATTTCTTTGGTATTTTTATAGATTAAGACATTCTAATTTTTAAAATGAATATATTGCAATATTTCTTTGGTATTAATATAGATCAAGACATTCTAATTTTAAAAATGAATATATTGCAATATTTCTTTGGTATTATTATAGATTAAGACATTCTAATTTTAAAAATGTATATATTGCAATATTTCTTTGGTATTTTTATACATTAAGACATTCTAATTTTAAAAATGAATATATTGCAATATTTCTTTGGTATTAATATAGATTAAGACATTCTAATTTTAAAAATGAATATATTGCAATATTTCTTTGGTATTAATATAGATCAAGACATTCTAATTTTAAAAATGAATATATTGCAATATTTCTTTGGTATTAATATAGATTAAGACATTCTAATTTTAAAAATGAATATATTGCAATATTTCTTTGGTATTAATATAGATCAAGACATTCTAATTTTAAAAATGAATATATTGCAATATTTCTTTGGTATTTTTATAGATTAAGACATTCTAATTTTAAAAATGAATATATTGCAATATTTCTTTGGTATTAATATAGATCAAGACATTCTAATTTTAAAAATGAATATATTGCAATATTTCTTTGGTATTATTGTAGATTAAGACATTCTAATTTTAAAAATGAATATATTGCAATATTTCTTTGGTATTAATATAGATTAAGACATTCTAATTTTAAAAATGAATATATTGCAATATTTCTTTGGTATTAATATAGATTAAGACATTCTAATTTTAAAAATGAATATATTGCAATATTTCTTTGGTATTAATATAGATTAAGACATTCTAATTTTAAAAATGAATATATTGCAATATTTCTTTGGTATTAATATAGATTAAGACATTCTAATTTTAAAAATGAATATATTGCAATATTTCTTTGGTATTAATATAGATTAAGACATTCTAATTTTAAAAATGAATATATTGCAATATTTCTTTGGTATTATTATAGATTAAGACATTCTAATTTTAAAAATGAATATATTGCAATATTTCTTTGGTATTAATATAGATTAAGACATTCTAATTTTAAAAATGAATATATTGCAATATTTCTTTGGTATTAATATAGATTAAGACATTCTAATTTTAAAAATGAATATATTGCAATATTTCTTTGGTATTAATATAGATTAAGACATTCTAATTTTAAAAATGAATATATTGCAATATTTCTTTGGTATTAATATAGATCAAGACATTCTAATTTTAAAAATGAATATATTGCAATGTTTCTTTGGTATTAATATAGATTAAGACATTCTAATTTTAAAAATGAATATATTGCAATATTTCTTTGGTATTAATATAGATCAAGACATTCTAATTTTAAAAATGAATATATTGCAATATTTCTTTGGTATTATTATAGATTAAGACATTCTAATTTTAAAAATGAATATATTGCAATATTTCTTTGGTATTAATATAGATTAAGACATTCTAATTTTAAAAATGAATATATTGCAATATTTCTTTGGTATTAATATAGATCAAGACATTCTAATTTTAAAAATGAATATATTGCAATATTTCTTTGGTATTAATATAGATTAAGACATTCTAATTTTAAAAATGAATATATTGCAATATTTCTTTGGTATTAATATAGATTAAGACATTCTAATTTTAAAAATGAATATATTGCAATATTTCTTTGGTATTAATATAGATCAAGACATTCTAATTTTAAAAATGAATATATTGCAATGTTTCTTTGGTATTAATATAGATTAAGACATTCTAATTTTAAAAATGAATATATTGCAATATTTCTTTGGTATTAATATAGATCAAGACATTCTAATTTTAAAAATGAATATATTGCAATATTTCTTTGGTATTATTATAGATTAAGACATTCTAATTTTAAAAATGAATATATTGCAATATTTCTTTGGTATTAATATAGATTAAGACATTCTAATTTTAAAAATGAATATATTGCAATGTTTCTTTGGTATTAATGTAGATTAAGACATTCTAATTTTAAAAATGAATATATTGCAATGTTTCTTTGGTATTAATGTAGATTAAGACATTCCAATTTTAAAAATGAATATATTGCAATGTTTCTTTGGTATTAATGTAGATTAAGACATTCTAATTTTAAAAATGAATATATTGCAATGTTTCTTTGGTATTAATGTAGATTAAGACATTCTAATTTTAAAAATGAATATATTGCAATATTTCTTTGGTATTAATGTAGATTAAGACATTCTAATTTTAAAAATGAATATATTGCAATATTTCTTTGGTATTAATGTAGATTAAGACATTCTAATTTTAAAAATGAATATATTGCAATATTTCTTTGGTATTAATGTAGATTAAGACATTCTAATTTTAAAAATGAATATATTGCAATATTTCTTTGGTATTATTATAGATTAAGACATTCTAATTTTAAAAATGAATATATTGCAATGTTTCTTTGGTATTAATGTAGATTAAGACATTCTAATTTTAAAAATGAATATATTGCAATGTTTCTTTGGTATTAATGTAGATTAAGACATTCCAATTTTAAAAATGAATATATTGCAATATTTCTTTGGTATTATTATAGATTAAGACATTCTAATTTTAAAAATGAATATATTGCAATATTTCTTTTGTATTATTATAGATTAAGACATTCTAATTTTAAAAATGAATATATTGCAATATTTCTTTGGTATTAATGTAGATTAAGACATTCCAATTTTAAAAATGAATATATTGCAATGTTTCTTTGGTATTAATGTAGATTAAGACATTCTAATTTTAAAAATGAATATATTGCAATATTTCTTTGGTATTAATGTAGATTAAGACATTCTAATTTTAAAAATGAATATATTGCAATGTTTCTTTGGTATTAATGTAGATTAAGACATTCTAATTTTAAAAATGAATATATTGCAATGTTTCTTTGGTATTAATGTAGATTAAGACATTCCAATTTTAAAAATGAATATATTGCAATATTTCTTTGGTATTAATGTAGATTAAGACATTCTAATTTTAAAAATGAATATATTGCAATATTTCTTTGGTATTAATGTAGATTATGACATTCTAATTTTAGAAATGAATATATTGCAATATTTCTTTGGTATTATTGTAGATTAAGACATTCTAATTTTAAAAATGAATATATTGCAATATTTCTTTGGTATTAATGTAGATTAAGACATTCTAATTTTAAAAATGAATATATTGCAATATTTCTTTGGTATTAATGTAGATTAAGACATTCTAATTTTAAAAATGAATATATTGCAATATTTCTTTTGTATTAATGTAGATTAAGACATTCTAATTTTAAAAATGAATATATTGCAATATTTCTTTGGTATTAATGTAGATTAAGACATTCTAATTTTAAAAATGAATATATTGCAATGTTTCTTTGGTATTAATGTAGATTAAGACATTCTAATTTTAAAAATGAATATATTGCAATATTTCTTTGGTATTAATGTAGATTAAGACATTCTAATTTTAAAAATGAATATATTGCAATATTTCTTTGGTATTAATGTAGATTAAGACATTCTAATTTTAGAAATGAATATATTGCAATGTTTCTTTGGTATTAATGTAGATTAAGACATTCTAATTTTAAAAATGAATATATTGCAATGTTTCTTTGGTATTAATGTAGATTAAGACATTCTAATTTTAAAAATGAATATATTGCAATGTTTCTTTGGTATTAATGTAGATTAAGACATTCTAATTTTAAAAATGAATATATTGCAATATTTCTTTGGTATTAATGTAGATTAAGACATTCTAATTTTAAAAATGAATATATTGCAATATTTCTTTGGTATTAATGTAGATTAAGACATTCTAATTTTAAAAATGAATATATTGCAATATTTCTTTGGTATTTTTATACATTAAGACATTCCAATTTTAAAAATGAATATATTGCAATATTTCTTTGGTATTATTGTAGATTAAGACATTCTAATTTTAAAAATGAATATATTGCAATGTTTCTTTGGTATTAATGTAGATTAAGACATTCTAATTTTAAAAATGAATATATTGCAATATTTCTTTGGTATTAATATACATTAAGACATTCCAATTTTAAAAATGAATATATTGCAATATTTCTTTGGTATTAATATAGATTAAGACATTCTAATTTTAAAAATGAATATATTGCAATATTTCTTTGGTATTATTATAGATTAAGACATTTTAATTTTAAAAATGAATATATTGCAATGTTTCTTTGGTATTAATGTAGATTAAGACATTCTAATTTTAAAAATGAATATATTGCAATATTTCTTTGGTATTATTATAGATTAAGACATTCTAATTTTAAAAATGAATATATTGCAATATTTCTTTGGTATTAATATAGATTAAGACATTCTAATTTTAAAAATGAATATATTGCAATATTTCTTTGGTATTAATATAGATTAAGACATTCTAATTTTAAAAATGAATATATTGCAATATTTCTTTGGTATTAATATAGATTAAGACATTCTAATTTTAAAAATGAATATATTGCAATATTTCTTTGGTATTAATATAGATCAAGACATTCTAATTTTAAAAATGAATATATTGCAATATTTCTTTGGTATTAATATAGATTAAGACATTCTAATTTTAAAAATGAATATATTGCAATATTTCTTTGGTATTAATATAGATTAAGACATTCTAATTTTAAAAATGAATATATTGCAATATTTCTTTGGTATTAATATAGATTAAGACATTCTAATTTTTAAAATGAATATATTGCGATATTTCTTTGGTATTAATATAGATTAAGACATTCTAATTTTAAAAATGAATATATTGCAATATTTCTTTGGTATTTTTATAGATTAAGACATTCTAATTTTAAAAATGAATATATTGCAATATTTCTTTGGTATTAATATAGATCAAGACATTCTAATTTTAAAAATGAATATATTGCAATATTTCTTTGGTATTATTATAGATTAAGACATTCTAATTTTAAAAATGAATATATTGCAATATTTCTTTGGTATTTTTATACATTAAGACATTCCAATTTTAAAAATGAATATATTGCAATATTTCTTTGGTATTAATATAGATTAAGACATTCTAATTTTAAAAATGAATATATTGCAATATTTCTTTGGTATTATTATAGATTAAGACATTCTAATTTTAAAAATGAATATATTGCAATGTTTCTTTGGTATTAATGTAGATTAAGACATTCTAATTTTAAAAATGAATATATTGCAATATTTCTTTGGTATTATTATAGATTAAGACATTCTAATTTTAAAAATGAATATATTGCAATATTTCTTTGGTATTAATATAGATTAAGACATTCTAATTTTAAAAATGAATATATTGCAATATTTCTTTGGTATTAATATAGATTAAGACATTCTAATTTTAAAAATGAATATATTGCAATATTTCTTTGGTATTAATATAGATTAAGACATTCTAATTTTAAAAAAAAATATATTGCAATATTTCTTTGGTATTAATATAGATCAAGACATTCTAATTTTAAAAATGAATATATTGCAAAATTTTTGTTTGGTATTAATATAGATTAAGACATTCTAATTTTAAAAATGAATATATTGCAATATTTCTTTGGTATTAATATAGATTAAGACATTCTAATTTTAAAAATGAATATATTGCAATATTTCTTTGGTATTAATATAGATTAAGACATTCTAATTTTAAAAATGAATATATTGCGATATTTCTTTGGTATTAATATAGATTAAGACATTCTAATTTTAAAAATGAATATATTGCAATATTTCTTTGGTATTAATATAGATTAAGACATTCTAATTTTAAAAATGAATATATTGCAATATTTCTTTGGTATTAATATAGATCAAGACATTCTAATTTTAAAAAGTAATATATTGCAATATTTCTTTGGTATTAATATAGATTAAACATTCTAATTTTAAAAATGAATATATTGCAATATTTCTTTGGTATTAATATAGATCAAGACATTCTAATTTTAAAAATGAATATATTGCAATATTTCTTTGGTATTTTTATAGATTAAGACATTCTAATTTTAAAAATGAATATATTGCAATATTTCTTTGGTATTAATATAGATTAAGACATTCTAATTTTAAAAATGAATATATTGCAATATTTCTTTGGTATTAATATAGATTAAGACATTCTAATTTTAAAAATGAATATATTGCAATATTTCTTTGGTATTAATATAGATTAAGACATTCTAATTTTAAAAATGAATATATTGCAATATTTCTTTGGTATTAATATAGATTAAGACATTCTAATTTTAAAAATGAATATATTGCAATATTTATTTGGTATTAATATAGATTAAGACATTCTAATTTTAAAAATGAATATATTGCAATATTTCTTTGGTATTAATATAGATTAAGACATTCTAATTTTAAAAATGAATATATTGCAATATTTCTTTGGTATTAATATAGATCAAGACATTCTAATTTTAAAAAGTAATATATTGCAATATGGCTTTGGTATTAATATAGATTAAACATTCTAATTTTAAAAATGAATATATTGCAATATTTCTTTGGTATTAATATAGATCAAGACATTCTAATTTTAAAAATGAATATATTGCAATATTTCTTTGGTATTTTTATAGATTAAGACATTCTAATTTTAAAAATGAATATATTGCAATATTTCTTTGGTATTAATATAGATTAAGACATTCTAATTTTAAAAATGAATATATTGCAATATTTCTTTGGTATTAATATAGATTAAGACATTCTAATTTTAAAAATGAATATATTGCAATATTTCTTTGGTATTAATATAGATTAAGACATTCTAATTTTAAAAATGAATATATTGCAATATTTCTTTGGTATTAATATGGATTAAGACATTCTAATTTTAAAAATGAATATATTGCAATATTTCTTTGGTATTAATATAGATTAAGACATTCTAATTTTAAAAATGAATATATTGCAATATTTCTTTGGTATTAATATAGATCAAGACATTCTAATTTTAAAAATGAATATATTGCAATATTTCTTTGGTATTAATATAGATTAAGACATTCTAATTTTAAAAATGAATATATTGCAATATTTCTTTGGTATTAATATAGATTAAGACATTCTAATTTTAAAAATGAATATATTGCAATATTTCTTTGGTATTAATATAGATCAAGACATTCTAATTTTAAAAATGAATATATTGCAATATTTCTTTTGTATTAATATAGATTAAGACATTCTAATTTTAAAAATGAATATATTGCAATATTTCTTTGGTATTAATATAGATTAAGACATTCTAATTTTAAAAATGAATATATTGCAATATTTCTTTGGTATTAATATAGATCAAGACATTCTAATTTTAAAAATGAATATATTGCAATATTTCTTTGGTATTAATATAGATTAAGACATTCTAATTTTAAAAATGAATATATTGCAATATTTCTTTGGTATTAATATAGATTAAGACATTCTAATTTTAAAAATGAATATATTGCAATATTTCTTTGGTATTAATATAGATTAAGACATTCTAATTTTACAAATGAATATATTGCAATATGGCTTTGGTATTAATATAGATTAAGACATTCTAATTTTAAAAATGAATATATTGCAATGTTTCGTTGGTATTAATGTAGATTAAGACATTCTAATTTTAAAAATGAATATATTGCAATGTTTCTTTGGTATTATTGTAGATTAAGACATTCTAATTTTAAAAATGAATATATTGCAATATTTCTTTGGTATTTTTATAGATTAAGACATTCTAATTTTAAAAATGAATATATTGCAATATTTCTTTGGTATTAATATAGATCAAGACATTCTAATTTTAAAAATGAATATATTGCAATATTTCTTTGGTATTATTATAGATTAAGACATTCTAATTTTAAAAATGTATATATTGCAATATTTCTTTGGTATTTTTATACATTAAGACATTCTAATTTTAAAAATGAATATATTGCAATATTTCTTTGGTATTAATATAGATTAAGACATTCTAATTTTAAAAATGAATATATTGCAATATTTCTTTGGTATTAATATAGATCAAGACATTCTAATTTTAAAAATGAATATATTGCAATATTTCTTTGGTATTAATAAAGATTAAGACATTCTAATTTTAAAAATGAATATATTGCAATATTTCTTTGGTATTAATATAGATCAAGACATTCTAATTTTAAAAATGAATATATTGCAATATTTCTTTGGTATTTTTATAGATTAAGACATTCTAATTTTAAAAATGAATATATTGCAATATTTCTTTGGTATTAATATAGATCAAGACATTCTAATTTTAAAAATGAATATATTGCAATATTTCTTTGGTATTATTGTAGATTAAGACATTCTAATTTTAAAAATGAATATATTGCAATATTTCTTTGGTATTAATATAGATTAAGACATTCTAATTTTAAAAATGAATATATTGCAATATTTCTTTGGTATTAATATAGATTAAGACATTCTAATTTTAAAAATGAATATATTGCAATATTTCTTTGGTATTAATATAGATCAAGACATACTAATTTTAAAAATGAATATATTGCAATATTTCTTTGGTATTTTTATAGATTAAGACATTCTAATTTTAAAAATGAATATATTGCAATATTTCTTTGGTATTAATATAGATTAAGACATTCTAATTTTAAAAATGAATATATTGCAATATTTTTTTGGTATTAATATAGATTAAGACATTCTAATTTTAAAAATGAATATATTGCAATATTTCTTTGGTATTAATATAGATTAAGACATTCTAATTTTAAAAATGAATATATTGCAATATTTCTTTAGTATTATTATAGATTAAGACATTCTAATTTTAAAAATGAATATATTGCAATATTTCTTTGGTATTAATATAGATTAAGACATTCTAATTTTAAAAATGAATATATTGCAATATTTCTTTGGTATTAATATAGATCAAGACATTCTAATTTTAAAAATGAATATATTGCAATATTTCTTTGGTATTAATATAGATTAAGACATTCTAATTTTAAAAATGAATATATTGCAATATTTCTTTGGTATTAATATAGATTAAGACATTCTAATTTTAAAAATGAATATATTGCAATATTTCTTTGGTATTAATATAGATCAAGACATTCTAATTTTAAAAATGAATATATTGCAATATTTCTTTTGTATTAATATAGATTAAGACATTCTAATTTTAAAAATGAATATATTGCAATATTTCTTTGGTATTAATATAGATTAAGACATTCTAATTTTAAAAATGAATATATTGCAATATTTCTTTGGTATTAATATAGATCAAGACATTCTAATTTTAAAAATGAATATATTGCAATATTTCTTTGGTATTAATATAGATTAAGACATTCTAATTTTAAAAATGAATATATTGCAATATTTCTTTGGTATTAATATAGATTAAGACATTCTAATTTTAAAAATGAATATATTGCAATATTTATTTGGTATTAATATAGATTAAGACATTCTAATTTTAAAAATGAATATATTGCAATATTTCTTTGGTATTAATATAGATTAAGACATTCTAATTTTAAAAATGAATATATTGCAATATTTCTTTGGTATTAATATAGATTAAGACATTCTAATTTTACAAATGAATATATTGCAATATGGCTTTGGTATTAATATAGATTAAGACATTCTAATTTTAAAAATGAATATATTGCAATATTTCTTTGGTATTAATATAGATCAAGACATTCTAATTTTAAAAATGAATATATTGCAATGTTTCGTTGGTATTAATGTAGATTAAGACATTCTAATTTTAAAAATGAATATATTGCAATGTTTCTTTGGTATTATTGTAGATTAAGACATTCTAATTTTAAAAATGAATATATTGCAATATTTCTTTGGTATTTTTATAGATTAAGACATTCTAATTTTAAAAATGAATATATTGCAATATTTCTTTGGTATTAATATAGATCAAGACATTCTAATTTTAAAAATGAATATATTGCAATATTTCTTTGGTATTATTATAGATTAAGACATTCTAATTTTAAAAATGTATATATTGCAATATTTCTTTGGTATTTTTATACATTAAGACATTCTAATTTTAAAAATGAATATATTGCAATATTTCTTTGGTATTAATATAGATTAAGACATTCTAATTTTAAAAATGAATATATTGCAATATTTCTTTGGTATTAATATAGATCAAGACATTCTAATTTTAAAAATGAATATATTGCAATATTTCTTTGGTATTAATATAGATTAAGACATTCTAATTTTAAAAATGAATATATTGCAATATTTCTTTGGTATTAATATAGATCAAGACATTCTAATTTTAAAAATGAATATATTGCAATATTTCTTTGGTATTTTTATAGATTAAGACATTCTAATTTTAAAAATGAATATATTGCAATATTTCTTTGGTATTAATATAGATCAAGACATTCTAATTTTGAAAATGAATATATTGCAATATTTCTTTGGTATTATTGTAGATTAAGACATTCTAATTTTAAAAATGAATATATTGCAATATTTCTTTGGTATTAATATAGATTAAGACATTCTAATTTTAAAAATGAATATATTGCAATATTTCTTTGGTATTAATATAGATTAAGACATTCTAATTTTAAAAATGAATATATTGCAATATTTCTTTGGTATTAATATAGATTAAGACATTCTAATTTTAAAAATGAATATATTGCAATATTTCTTTGGTATTAATATAGATTAAGACATTCTAATTTTAAAAATGAATATATTGCAATATTTCTTTGGTATTAATATAGATTAAGACATTCTAATTTTAAAAATGAATATATTGCAATATTTCTTTGGTATTAATATAGATTAAGACATTCTAATTTTAAAAATGAATATATTGCAATATTTCTTTGGTATTAATATAGATCAAGACATTCTAATTTTAAAAATGAATATATTGCAATATTTCTTTTGTATTAATATAGATTAAGACATTCTAATTTTAAAAATGAATATATTGCAATATTTCTTTGGTATTAATATAGATTAAGACATTCTAATTTTAAAAATGAATATATTGCAATATTTCTTTGGTATTAATATATATCAAGACATTCTAATTTTAAAAATGAATATATTGCAATATTTCTTTGGTATTAATATAGATTAAGACATTCTAATTTTAAAAATGAATATATTGCAATATTTCTTTGGTATTAATATAGATTAAGACATTCTAATTTTAAAAATGAATATATTGCAATATTTATTTGGTATTAATATAGATTAAGACATTCTAATTTTAAAAATGAATATATTGCAATATTTCTTTGGTATTAATATAGATTAAGACATTCTAATTTTAAAAATGAATATATTGCAATATTTCTTTGGTATTAATATAGATCAAGACATTCTAATTTTAAAAAGTAATATATTGCAATATGGCTTTGGTATTAATATAGATTAAACATTCTAATTTTAAAAATGAATATATTGCAATATTTCTTTGGTATTAATATAGATCAAGACATTCTAATTTTAAAAATGAATATATTGCAATATTTCTTTGGTATTTTTATAGATTAAGACATTCTAATTTTAAAAATGAATATATTGCAATATTTCTTTGGTATTAATATAGATTAAGACATTCTAATTTTAAAAATGAATATATTGCAATATTTCTTTGGTATTAATATAGATTAAGACATTCTAATTTTAAAAATGAATATATTGCAATATTTCTTTGGTATTAATATAGATTAAGACATTCTAATTTTAAAAATGAATATATTGCAATATTTCTTTGGTATTAATATGGATTAAGACATTCTAATTTTAAAAATGAATATATTGCAATATTTCTTTGGTATTAATATAGATTAAGACATTCTAATTTTAAAAATGAATATATTGCAATATTTCTTTGGTATTAATATAGATCAAGACATTCTAATTTTAAAAATGAATATATTGCAATATTTCTTTGGTATTAATATAGATTAAGACATTCTAATTTTAAAAATGAATATATTGCAATATTTCTTTGGTATTAATATAGATTAAGACATTCTAATTTTAAAAATGAATATATTGCAATATTTCTTTGGTATTAATATAGATCAAGACATTCTAATTTTAAAAATGAATATATTGCAATATTTCTTTTGTATTAATATAGATTAAGACATTCTAATTTTAAAAATGAATATATTGCAATATTTCTTTGGTATTAATATAGATTAAGACATTCTAATTTTAAAAATGAATATATTGCAATATTTCTTTGGTATTAATATAGATCAAGACATTCTAATTTTAAAAATGAATATATTGCAATATTTCTTTGGTATTAATATAGATTAAGACATTCTAATTTTAAAAATGAATATATTGCAATATTTCTTTGGTATTAATATAGATTAAGACATTCTAATTTTAAAAATGAATATATTGCAATATTTATTTGGTATTAATATAGATTAAGACATTCTAATTTTAAAAATGAATATATTGCAATATTTCTTTGGTATTAATATAGATTAAGACATTCTAATTTTAAAAATGAATATATTGCAATATTTCTTTGGTATTAATATAGATTAAGACATTCTAATTTTACAAATGAATATATTGCAATATGGCTTTGGTATTAATACAGATTAAGACATTCTAATTTTAAAAATGAATATATTGCAATGTTTCGTTGGTATTAATGTAGATTAAGACATTCTAATTTTAAAAATGAATATATTGCAATGTTTCTTTGGTATTATTGTAGATTAAGACATTCTAATTTTAAAAATGAATATATTGCAATATTTCTTTGGTATTATTATAGATTAAGACATTCTAATTTTAAAAATGAATATATTGCAATGTTTCTTTGGTATTAATGTAGATTAAGACATTCTAATTTTAAAAATGAATATATTGCAATATTTCTTTGGTATTATTATAGATTAAGACATTCTAATTTTAAAAATGAATATATTGCAATATTTCTTTGGTATTAATATAGATTAAGACATTCTAATTTTAAAAATGAATATATTGCAATATTTCTTTGGTATTAATATAGATTAAGACATTCTAATTTTAAAAATGAATATATTGCAATATTTCTTTGGTATTAATATAGATTAAGACATTCTAATTTTAAAAATGAATATATTGCAATATTTCTTTGGTATTAATATAGATCAAGACATTCTAATTTTAAAAATGAATATATTGCAAAATTTTTGTTTGGTATTAATATAGATTAAGACATTCTAATTTTAAAAATGAATATATTGCAATATTTCTTTGGTATTAATATAGATTAAGACATTCTAATTTTAAAAATGAATATATTGCAATATTTCTTTGGTATTAATATAGATTAAGACATTCTAATTTTAAAAATGAATATATTGCGATATTTCTTTGGTATTAATATAGATTAAGACATTCTAATTTTAAAAATGAATATATTGCAATATTTCTTTGGTATTAATATAGATTAAGACATTCTAATTTTAAAAATGAATATATTGCAATATTTCTTTGGTATTAATATAGATCAAGACATTCTAATTTTAAAAAGTAATATATTGCAATATTTCTTTGGTATTAATATAGATTAAACATTCTAATTTTAAAAATGAATATATTGCAATATTTCTTTGGTATTAATATAGATCAAGACATTCTAATTTTAAAAATGAATATATTGCAATATTTCTTTGGTATTTTTATAGATTAAGACATTCTAATTTTAAAAATGAATATATTGCAATATTTCTTTGGTATTAATATAGATTAAGACATTCTAATTTTAAAAATGAATATATTGCAATATTTCTTTGGTATTAATATAGATTAAGACATTCTAATTTTAAAAATGAATATATTGCAATATTTCTTTGGTATTAATATAGATTAAGACATTCTAATTTTAAAAATGAATATATTGCAATATTTCTTTGGTATTAATATAGATTAAGACATTCTAATTTTAAAAATGAATATATTGCAATATTTATTTGGTATTAATATAGATTAAGACATTCTAATTTTAAAAATGAATATATTGCAATATTTCTTTGGTATTAATATAGATTAAGACATTCTAATTTTAAAAATGAATATATTGCAATATTTCTTTGGTATTAATATAGATCAAGACATTCTAATTTTAAAAAGTAATATATTGCAATATGGCTTTGGTATTAATATAGATTAAACATTCTAATTTTAAAAATGAATATATTGCAATATTTCTTTGGTATTAATATAGATCAAGACATTCTAATTTTAAAAATGAATATATTGCAATATTTCTTTGGTATTTTTATAGATTAAGACATTCTAATTTTAAAAATGAATATATTGCAATATTTCTTTGGTATTAATATAGATTAAGACATTCTAATTTTAAAAATGAATATATTGCAATATTTCTTTGGTATTAATATAGATTAAGACATTCTAATTTTAAAAATGAATATATTGCAATATTTCTTTGGTATTAATATAGATTAAGACATTCTAATTTTAAAAATGAATATATTGCAATATTTCTTTGGTATTTTTATAGATTAAGACATTCTAATTTTAAAAATGAATATATTGCAATATTTCTTTGGTATTAATATAGATTAAGACATTCTAATTTTAAAAATGAATATATTGCAATATTTCTTTGGTATTAATATAGATTAAGACATTCTAATTTTAAAAATGAATATATTGCAATATTTCTTTGGTATTAATATGGATTAAGACATTCTAATTTTAAAAATGAATATATTGCAATATTTCTTTGGTATTAATATAGATTAAGACATTCTAATTTTAAAAATGAATATATTGCAATATTTCTTTGGTATTAATATAGATCAAGACATTCTAATTTTAAAAATGAATATATTGCAATATTTCTTTGGTATTAATATAGATTAAGACATTCTAATTTTAAAAATGAATATATTGCAATATTTCTTTGGTATTAATATAGATTAAGACATTCTAATTTTAAAAATGAATATATTGCAATATTTCTTTGGTATTAATATAGATCAAGACATTCTAATTTTAAAAATGAATATATTGCAATATTTCTTTTGTATTAATATAGATTAAGACATTCTAATTTTAAAAATGAATATATTGCAATATTTCTTTGGTATTAATATAGATTAAGACATTCTAATTTTAAAAATGAATATATTGCAATATTTCTTTGGTATTAATATAGATCAAGACATTCTAATTTTAAAAATGAATATATTGCAATATTTCTTTGGTATTAATATAGATTAAGACATTCTAATTTTAAAAATGAATATATTGCAATATTTCTTTGGTATTAATATAGATTAAGACATTCTAATTTTAAAAATGAATATATTGCAATATTTCTTTGGTATTAATATAGATTAAGACATTCTAATTTTACAAATGAATATATTGCAATATGGCTTTGGTATTAATATAGATTAAGACATTCTAATTTTAAAAATGAATATATTGCAATGTTTCGTTGGTATTAATGTAGATTAAGACATTCTAATTTTAAAAATGAATATATTGCAATGTTTCTTTGGTATTATTGTAGATTAAGACATTCTAATTTTAAAAATGAATATATTGCAATATTTCTTTGGTATTTTTATAGATTAAGACATTCTAATTTTAAAAATGAATATATTGCAATATTTCTTTGGTATTAATATAGATCAAGACATTCTAATTTTAAAAATGAATATATTGCAATATTTCTTTGGTATTATTATAGATTAAGACATTCTAATTTTAAAAATGTATATATTGCAATATTTCTTTGGTATTTTTATACATTAAGACATTCTAATTTTAAAAATGAATATATTGCAATATTTCTTTGGTATTAATATAGATTAAGACATTCTAATTTTAAAAATGAATATATTGCAATATTTCTTTGGTATTAATATAGATCAAGACATTCTAATTTTAAAAATGAATATATTGCAATATTTCTTTGGTATTAATAAAGATTAAGACATTCTAATTTTAAAAATGAATATATTGCAATATTTCTTTGGTATTAATATAGATCAAGACATTCTAATTTTAAAAATGAATATATTGCAATATTTCTTTGGTATTTTTATAGATTAAGACATTCTAATTTTAAAAATGAATATATTGCAATATTTCTTTGGTATTAATATAGATCAAGACATTCTAATTTTAAAAATGAATATATTGCAATATTTCTTTGGTATTATTGTAGATTAAGACATTCTAATTTTAAAAATGAATATATTGCAATATTTCTTTGGTATTAATATAGATTAAGACATTCTAATTTTAAAAATGAATATATTGCAATATTTCTTTGGTATTAATATAGATTAAGACATTCTAATTTTAAAAATGAATATATTGCAATATTTCTTTGGTATTAATATAGATCAAGACATACTAATTTTAAAAATGAATATATTGCAATATTTCTTTGGTATTTTTATAGATTAAGACATTCTAATTTTAAAAATGAATATATTGCAATATTTCTTTGGTATTAATATAGATTAAGACATTCTAATTTTAAAAATGAATATATTGCAATATTTCTTTGGTATTAATATAGATTAAGACATTCTAATTTTAAAAATGAATATATTGCAATATTTCTTTGGTATTAATATAGATTAAGACATTCTAATTTTAAAAATGAATATATTGCAATATTTCTTTAGTATTATTATAGATTAAGACATTCTAATTTTAAAAATGAATATATTGCAATATTTCTTTGGTATTAATATAGATTAAGACATTCTAATTTTAAAAATGAATATATTGCAATATTTCTTTGGTATTAATATAGATCAAGACATTCTAATTTTAAAAATGAATATATTGCAATATTTCTTTGGTATTAATATAGATTAAGACATTCTAATTTTAAAAATGAATATATTGCAATATTTCTTTGGTATTAATATAGATTAAGACATTCTAATTTTAAAAATGAATATATTGCAATATTTCTTTGGTATTAATATAGATCAAGACATTCTAATTTTAAAAATGAATATATTGCAATATTTCTTTTGTATTAATATAGATTAAGACATTCTAATTTTAAAAATGAATATATTGCAATATTTCTTTGGTATTAATATAGATTAAGACATTCTAATTTTAAAAATGAATATATTGCAATATTTCTTTGGTATTAATATAGATCAAGACATTCTAATTTTAAAAATGAATATATTGCAATATTTCTTTGGTATTAATATAGATTAAGACATTCTAATTTTAAAAATGAATATATTGCAATATTTCTTTGGTATTAATATAGATTAAGACATTCTAATTTTAAAAATGAATATATTGCAATATTTATTTGGTATTAATATAGATTAAGACATTCTAATTTTAAAAATGAATATATTGCAATATTTCTTTGGTATTAATATAGATTAAGACATTCTAATTTTAAAAATGAATATATTGCAATATTTCTTTGGTATTAATATAGATTAAGACATTCTAATTTTACAAATGAATATATTGCAATATGGCTTTGGTATTAATATAGATTAAGACATTCTAATTTTAAAAATGAATATATTGCAATATTTCTTTGGTATTAATATAGATCAAGACATTCTAATTTTAAAAATGAATATATTGCAATGTTTCGTTGGTATTAATGTAGATTAAGACATTCTAATTTTAAAAATGAATATATTGCAATGTTTCTTTGGTATTATTGTAGATTAAGACATTCTAATTTTAAAAATGAATATATTGCAATATTTCTTTGGTATTTTTATAGATTAAGACATTCTAATTTTAAAAATGAATATATTGCAATATTTCTTTGGTATTAATATAGATCAAGACATTCTAATTTTAAAAATGAATATATTGCAATATTTCTTTGGTATTATTATAGATTAAGACATTCTAATTTTAAAAATGTATATATTGCAATATTTCTTTGGTATTTTTATACATTAAGACATTCTAATTTTAAAAATGAATATATTGCAATATTTCTTTGGTATTAATATAGATTAAGACATTCTAATTTTAAAAATGAATATATTGCAATATTTCTTTGGTATTAATATAGATCAAGACATTCTAATTTTAAAAATGAATATATTGCAATATTTCTTTGGTATTAATATAGATTAAGACATTCTAATTTTAAAAATGAATATATTGCAATATTTCTTTGGTATTAATATAGATCAAGACATTCTAATTTTAAAAATGAATATATTGCAATATTTCTTTGGTATTTTTATAGATTAAGACATTCTAATTTTAAAAATGAATATATTGCAATATTTCTTTGGTATTAATATAGATCAAGACATTCTAATTTTGAAAATGAATATATTGCAATATTTCTTTGGTATTATTGTAGATTAAGACATTCTAATTTTAAAAATGAATATATTGCAATATTTCTTTGGTATTAATATAGATTAAGACATTCTAATTTTAAAAATGAATATATTGCAATATTTCTTTGGTATTAATATAGATTAAGACATTCTAATTTTAAAAATGAATATATTGCAATATTTCTTTGGTATTAATATAGATTAAGACATTCTAATTTTAAAAATGAATATATTGCAATATTTCTTTGGTATTAATATAGATTAAGACATTCTAATTTTAAAAATGAATATATTGCAATATTTCTTTGGTATTAATATAGATTAAGACATTCTAATTTTAAAAATGAATATATTGCAATATTTCTTTGGTATTAATATAGATTAAGACATTCTAATTTTAAAAATGAATATATTGCAATATTTCTTTGGTATTAATATAGATCAAGACATTCTAATTTTAAAAATGAATATATTGCAATATTTCTTTTGTATTAATATAGATTAAGACATTCTAATTTTAAAAATGAATATATTGCAATATTTCTTTGGTATTAATATAGATTAAGACATTCTAATTTTAAAAATGAATATATTGCAATATTTCTTTGGTATTAATATATATCAAGACATTCTAATTTTAAAAATGAATATATTGCAATATTTCTTTGGTATTAATATAGATTAAGACATTCTAATTTTAAAAATGAATATATTGCAATATTTCTTTGGTATTAATATAGATTAAGACATTCTAATTTTAAAAATGAATATATTGCAATATTTATTTGGTATTAATATAGATTAAGACATTCTAATTTTAAAAATGAATATATTGCAATATTTCTTTGGTATTAATATAGATTAAGACATTCTAATTTTAAAAATGAATATATTGCAATATTTCTTTGGTATTAATATAGATCAAGACATTCTAATTTTAAAAAGTAATATATTGCAATATGGCTTTGGTATTAATATAGATTAAACATTCTAATTTTAAAAATGAATATATTGCAATATTTCTTTGGTATTAATATAGATCAAGACATTCTAATTTTAAAAATGAATATATTGCAATATTTCTTTGGTATTTTTATAGATTAAGACATTCTAATTTTAAAAATGAATATATTGCAATATTTCTTTGGTATTAATATAGATTAAGACATTCTAATTTTAAAAATGAATATATTGCAATATTTCTTTGGTATTAATATAGATTAAGACATTCTAATTTTAAAAATGAATATATTGCAATATTTCTTTGGTATTAATATAGATTAAGACATTCTAATTTTAAAAATGAATATATTGCAATATTTCTTTGGTATTAATATGGATTAAGACATTCTAATTTTAAAAATGAATATATTGCAATATTTCTTTGGTATTAATATAGATTAAGACATTCTAATTTTAAAAATGAATATATTGCAATATTTCTTTGGTATTAATATAGATCAAGACATTCTAATTTTAAAAATGAATATATTGCAATATTTCTTTTGTATAAATATAGATTAAGACATTCTAATTTTAAAAATGAATATATTGCAATATTTCTTTGGTATTAATATAGATTAAGACATTCTAATTTTAAAAATGAATATATTGCAATATTTCTTTGGTATTAATATAGATCAAGACATTCTAATTTTAAAAATGAATATATTGCAATATTTCTTTGGTATTAATATAGATTAAGACATTCTAATTTTAAAAATGAATATATTGCAATATTTCTTTGGTATTAATATAGATTAAGACATTCTAATTTTAAAAATGAATATATTGCAATATTTATTTGGTATTAATATAGATTAAGACATTCTAATTTTAAAAATGAATATATTGCAATATTTCTTTGGTATTAATATAGATTAAGACATTCTAATTTTAAAAATGAATATATTGCAATATTTCTTTGGTATTAATATAGATTAAGACATTCTAATTTTACAAATGAATATATTGCAATATGGCTTTGGTATTAATACAGATTAAGACATTCTAATTTTAAAAATGAATATATTGCAATGTTTCGTTGGTATTAATGTAGATTAAGACATTCTAATTTTAAAAATGAATATATTGCAATGTTTCTTTGGTATTATTGTAGATTAAGACATTCTAATTTTAAAAATGAATATATTGCAATATTTCTTTGGTATTAATATAGATTAAGACATTCTAATTTTAAAAATGAATATATTGCAATATTTCTTTGGTATTAATATAGATCAAGACATTCTAATTTTAAAAATGAATATATTGCAATATTTCTTTGGTATTAATAAAGATTAAGACATTCTAATTTTAAAAATGAATATATTGCAATATTTCTTTGGTATTAATATAGATCAAGACATTCTAATTTTAAAAATGAATATATTGCAATATTTCTTTGGTATTATTATAGATTAAGACATTCTAATTTTAAAAATGAATATATTGCAATATTTCTTTGGTATTAATATAGATCAAGACATTCTAATTTTAAAAATGAATATATTGCAATATTTCTTTGGTATTATTGTAGATTAAGACATTCTAATTTTAAAAATGAATATATTGCAATATTTCTTTGGTATTAATATAGATTAAGACATTCTAATTTTAAAAATGAATATATTGCAATATTTCTTTGGTATTAATATAGATTAAGACATTCTAATTTTAAAAATGAATATATTGCAATATTTCTTTGGTATTAATATAGATCAAGACATACTAATTTTAAAAATGAATATATTGCAATATTTCTTTGGTATTTTTATAGATTAAGACATTCTAATTTTAAAAATGAATATATTGCAATATTTCTTTGGTATTAATATAGATTAAGACATTCTAATTTTAAAAATGAATATATTGCAATATTTCTTTGGTATTAATATAGATTAAGACATTCTAATTTTAAAAATGAATATATTGCAATATTTCTTTGGTATTAATATAGATTAAGACATTCTAATTTTAAAAATGAATATATTGCAATATTTCTTTAGTATTATTATAGATTAAGACATTCTAATTTTAAAAATGAATATATTGCAATATTTCTTTGGTATTAATATAGATTAAGACATTCTAATTTTAAAAATGAATATATTGCAATATTTCTTTGGTATTAATATAGATCAAGACATTCTAATTTTAAAAATGAATATATTGCAATATTTCTTTGGTATTAATATAGATTAAGACATTCTAATTTTAAAAATGAATATATTGCAATATTTCTTTGGTATTAATATAGATTAAGACATTCTAATTTTAAAAATGAATATATTGCAATATTTCTTTGGTATTAATATAGATCAAGACATTCTAATTTTAAAAATGAATATATTGCAATATTTCTTTTGTATTAATATAGATTAAGACATTCTAATTTTAAAAATGAATATATTGCAATATTTCTTTGGTATTAATATAGATTAAGACATTCTAATTTTAAAAATGAATATATTGCAATATTTCTTTGGTATTAATATAGATCAAGACATTCTAATTTTAAAAATGAATATATTGCAATATTTCTTTGGTATTAATATAGATTAAGACATTCTAATTTTAAAAATGAATATATTGCAATATTTCTTTGGTATTAATATAGATTAAGACATTCTAATTTTAAAAATGAATATATTGCAATATTTATTTGGTATTAATATAGATTAAGACATTCTAATTTTAAAAATGAATATATTGCAATATTTCTTTGGTATTAATATAGATTAAGACATTCTAATTTTAAAAATGAATATATTGCAATATTTCTTTGGTATTAATATAGATTAAGACATTCTAATTTTACAAATGAATATATTGCAATATGGCTTTGGTATTAATATAGATTAAGACATTCTAATTTTAAAAATGAATATATTGCAATATTTCTTTGGTATTAATATAGATCAAGACATTCTAATTTTAAAAATGAATATATTGCAATGTTTCGTTGGTATTAATGTAGATTAAGACATTCTAATTTTAAAAATGAATATATTGCAATGTTTCTTTGGTATTATTGTAGATTAAGACATTCTAATTTTAAAAATGAATATATTGCAATATTTCTTTGGTATTTTTATAGATTAAGACATTCTAATTTTAAAAATGAATATATTGCAATATTTCTTTGGTATTAATATAGATCAAGACATTCTAATTTTAAAAATGAATATATTGCAATATTTCTTTGGTATTATTATAGATTAAGACATTCTAATTTTAAAAATGTATATATTGCAATATTTCTTTGGTATTTTTATAGATTAAGACATTCTAATTTTAAAAATGAATATATTGCAATATTTCTTTGGTATTAATATAGATCAAGACATTCTAATTTTAAAAATGAATATATTGCAATATTTCTTTGGTATTATTGTAGATTAAGACATTCTAATTTTAAAAATGAATATATTGCAATATTTCTTTGGTATTAATATAGATTAAGACATTCTAATTTTAAAAATGAATATATTGCAATATTTCTTTGGTATTAATATAGATTAAGACATTCTAATTTTAAAAATGAATATATTGCAATATTTCTTTGGTATTAATATAGATTAAGACATTCTAATTTTAAAAATGAATATATTGCAATATTTCTTTGGTATTAATATAGATCAAGACATTCTAATTTTAAAAATGAATATATTGCAATATTTCTTTGGTATTAATATAGATTAAGACATTCTAATTTTAAAAATGAATATATTGCAATATTTCTTTGGTATTAATATAGATCAAGACATTCTAATTTTAAAAATGAATATATTGCAATATTTATTTGGTATTAATATAGATTAAGACATTCTAATTTTAAAAATGAATATATTGCAATATTTCTTTGGTATTAATATAGATTAAGACATTCTAATTTTAAAAAAGTAATATATTGCAATATTTCTTTGGTATTAATAGAGATTAAGACATTCTAATTTTAAAAATGAATATATTGCAATATTTCTTTGGTATTAATATAGATTAAGACATTCTAATTTTAAAAATGAATATATTGCAATATTTCTTTGGTATTAATATAGATTAAGACATTCTAATTTTAAAAATGAATATATTGCAATATTTCTTTGGTATTAATATAGATCAAGACATTCTAATTTTAAAAATGAATATATTGCAATATTTCTTTGGTATTAATATAGATTAAGACATTCTAATTTTAAAAATGAATATATTGCAATATTTCTTTGGTATTAATATAGATTAAGACATTCTAATTTTAAAAAAGTAATATATTGCAATATTTCTTTGGTATTAATATAGATTAAGACATTCTAATTTTAAAAATGAATATATTGCAATATTTCTTTGGTATTAATATAGATTAAGACATTCTAATTTTAAAAATGAATATATTGCAATATTTCTTTGGTATTAATATAGATTAAGACATTCTAATTTTAAAAATGAATATATTGCAATATTTCTTTGGTATTAATATAGATTAAGACATTCTAATTTTAAAAATGAATATATTGCAATATTTCTTTGGTATTAATATAGATCAAGACATTCTAATTTTAAAAATGAATATATTGCAATGTTTCGTTGGTATTAATGTAGATTAAGACATTCTAATTTTAAAAATGAATATATTGCAATGTTTCTTTGGTATTATTGTAGATTAAGACATTCTAATTTTAAAAATGAATATATTGCAATATTTCTTTGGTATTTTTATAGATTAAGACATTCTAATTTTTAAAATGAATATATTGCAATATTTCTTTGGTATTAATATAGATCAAGACATTCTAATTTTAAAAATGAATATATTGCAATATTTCTTTGGTATTATTATAGATTAAGACATTCTAATTTTAAAAATGTATATATTGCAATATTTCTTAGGTATTTTTATACATTAAGACATTCTAATTTTAAAAATGAATATATTGCAATATTTCTTTGGTATTAATATAGATTAAGACATTCTAATTTTAAAAATGAATATATTGCAATATTTCTTTGGTATTAATATAGATCAAGACATTCTAATTTTAAAAATGAATATATTGCAATATTTCTTTGGTATTAATATAGATTAAGACATTCTAATTTTAAAAATGATTATATTGCAATATTTCTTTGGTATTAATATAGATCAAGACATTCTAATTTTAAAAATGAATATATTGCAATATTTCTTTGGTATTTTTATAGATTAAGACATTCTAATTTTAAAAATGAATATATTGCAATATTTCTTTGGTATTAATATAGATCAAGACATTCTAATTTTAAAAATGAATATATTGCAATATTTCTTTGGTATTAATATAGATTAAGACATTCTAATTTTAAAAATGAATATATTGCAATATTTCTTTGGTATTAATATAGATTAAGACATTCTAATTTTAAAAAAGTAATATATTGCAATATTTCTTTGGTATTAATATAGATTAAGACATTCTAATTTTAAAAATGAATATATTGCAATATTTCTTTGGTATTAATATAGATTAAGACATTCTAATTTTAAAAATGAATATATTGCAATATTTCTTTGGTATTAATATAGATTAAGACATTCTAATTTTAAAAATGAATATATTGCAATATTTCTTTGGTATTAATATAGATTAAGACATTCTAATTTTAAAAATGAATATATTGCAATATTTCTTTGGTATTAATATAGATCAAGACATTCTAATTTTAAAAATGAATATATTGCAATGTTTCGTTGGTATTAATGTAGATTAAGACATTCTAATTTTAAAAATGAATATATTGCAATGTTTCTTTGGTATTATTGTAGATTAAGACATTCTAATTTTAAAAATGAATATATTGCAATATTTCTTTGGTATTTTTATAGATTAAGACATTCTAATTTTTAAAATGAATATATTGCAATATTTCTTTGGTATTAATATAGATCAAGACATTCTAATTTTAAAAATGAATATATTGCAATATTTCTTTGGTATTATTATAGATTAAGACATTCTAATTTTAAAAATGTATATATTGCAATATTTCTTTGGTATTTTTATACATTAAGACATTCTAATTTTAAAAATGAATATATTGCAATATTTCTTTGGTATTAATATAGATTAAGACATTCTAATTTTAAAAATGAATATATTGCAATATTTCTTTGGTATTAATATAGATCAAGACATTCTAATTTTAAAAATGAATATATTGCAATATTTCTTTGGTATTAATATAGATTAAGACATTCTAATTTTAAAAATGATTATATTGCAATATTTCTTTGGTATTAATATAGATCAAGACATTCTAATTTTAAAAATGAATATATTGCAATATTTCTTTGGTATTTTTATAGATTAAGACATTCTAATTTTAAAAATGAATATATTGCAATATTTCTTTGGTATTAATATAGATCAAGACATTCTAATTTTAAAAATGAATATATTGCAATATTTCTTTGGTATTATTGTAGATTAAGACATTCTAATTTTAAAAATGAATATATTGCAATATTTCTTTGGTATTAATATAGATTAAGACATTCTAATTTTAAAAATGAATATATTGCAATATTTCTTTGGTATTAATATAGATTAAGACATTCTAATTTTAAAAATGAATATATTGCAATATTTCTTTTGTATTAATATAGATTAAGACATTCTAATTTTAAAAATGAATATATTGCAATATTTCTTTGGTATTAATATAGATTAAGACATTCTAATTTTAAAAATGAATATATTGCAATATTTCTTTGGTATTAATATAGATCAAGACATTCTAATTTTAAAAATGAATATATTGCAATATTTCTTTGGTATTAATATAGATTAAGACATTCTAATTTTAAAAATGATTATATTGCAATATTTCTTTGGTATTAATATAGATCAAGACATTCTAATTTTAAAAATGAATATATTGCAATATTTCTTTGGTATTTTTATAGATTAAGACATTCTAATTTTAAAAATGAATATATTGCAATATTTCTTTGGTATTAATATAGATCAAGACATTCTAATTTTAAAAATGAATATATTGCAATATTTCTTTGGTATTATTGTAGATTAAGACATTCTAATTTTAAAAATGAATATATTGCAATATTTCTTTGGTATTAATATAGATTAAGACATTCTAATTTTAAAAATGAATATATTGCAATATTTCTTTGGTATTAATATAGATTAAGACATTCTAATTTTAAAAATGAATATATTGCAATATTTCTTTTGTATTAATATAGATTAAGACATTCTAATTTTAAAAATGAATATATTGCAATATTTCTTTGATATTAATATAGATTAAGACATTCTAATTTTAAAAATGAATATATTGCAATATTTCTTTGGTATTAATATAGATTAAGACATTCTAATTTTAAAAATGAATATATTGCAATATTTCTTTGGTATTAATATAGATCAAGACATTCTAATTTTAAAAATGAATATATTGCAATATTTCTTTGGTATTAATATAGATTAAGACATTCTAATTTTAAAAATGAATATATTGCAATATTTCTTTGGTATTAATATAGATTAAGACATTCTAATTTTAAAAAAGTAATATATTGCAATATTTCTTTGGTATTAATATAGATTAAGACATTCTAATTTTAAAAATGAATATATTGCAATATTTCTTTGGTATTAATATAGATTAAGACATTCTAATTTTAAAAATGAATATATTGCAATATTTCTTTGGTATTAATATAGATTAAGACATTCTAATTTTAAAAATGAATATATTGCAATGTTTCTTTGGTATTAATATAGATCAAGACATTCTAATTTTAAAAATGAATATATTGCAATATTTCTTTGGTATTAATATAGATCAAGACATTCTAATTTTAAAAATGAATATATTGCAATATTTCTTTGGTATTTTTATAGATTAAGACATTCTAATTTTAAAAATGAATATATTGCAATATTTCTTTGGTATTAATATAGATCAAGACATTCTAATTTTAAAAATGAATATATTGCAATATTTCTTTGGTATTATTGTAGATTAAGACATTGTAATTTTAAAAATGAATATATTGCAATATTTCTTTGGTATTAATATAGATTAAGACATTCTAATTTTAAAAATGAATATATTGCAATATTTCTTTGGTATTAATATAGATTAAGACATTCTAATTTTAAAAATGAATATATTGCAATATTTCTTTGGTATTAATATAGATTAAGACATTCTAATTTTAAAAATGAATATATTGCAATATTTCTTTGGTATTAATATAGATCAAGACATTCTAATTTTAAAAATGAATATATTGCAATATTTCTTTGGTATTAATATAGATCAAGACATTCTAATTTTAAAAATGAATATATTGCAATATTTCTTTGGTATTAATATAGATTAAGACATTCTAATTTTAAAAATGAATATATTGCAATATTTCTTTGGTATTAATATAGATTAAGACATTCTAATTTTAAAAATGAATATATTGCAATATTTCTTTGGTATTAATATAGATTAAGACATTCTAATTTTAAAAATGAATATATTGCAATATTTCTTTGGTATTAATATAGATCAAGACATTCTAATTTTAAAAATGAATATATTGCAATATTTCTTTGGTATTAATATAGATTAAGACATTCTAATTTTAAAAATGAATATATTGCAATATTTCTTTGGTATTAATATAGATTAAGACATTCTAATTTTAAAAATGAATATATTGCAATATTTCTTTGGTATTAATATAGATCAAGACATTCTAATTTTAAAAATGAATATATTGCAATATTTCTTTGGTATTATTGTAGATTAAGACATTGTAATTTTAAAAATGAATATATTGCAATATTTCTTTGGTATTAATATAGATTAAGACATTCTAATTTTAAAAAAGTAATATATTGCAATATTTCTTTGGTATTAATATAGATTAAGACATTCTAATTTTAAAAATGAATATATTGCAATATTTCTTTGGTATTAATATAGATTAAGACATTCTAATTTTAAAAATGAATATATTGCAATATTTCTTTGGTATTAATATAGATTAAGACATTCTAATTTTAAAAATGAATATATTGCAATATTTCTTTGGTATTAATATAGATCAAGACATTCTAATTTTAAAAATGAATATATTGCAATATTTCTTTGGTATTAATATAGATTAAGACATTCTAATTTTAAAAATGAATATATTGCAATATTTCTTTGGTATTAATATAGATTAAGACATTCTAATTTTAAAAAAGTAATATATTGCAATATTTCTTTGGTATTAATATAGATTAAGACATTCTAATTTTAAAAATGAATATATTGCAATATTTCTTTGGTATTAATATAGATTAAGACATTCTAATTTTAAAAATGAATATATTGCAATATTTCTTTGGTATTAATATAGATTAAGACATTCTAATTTTAAAAATGAATATATTGCAATATTTCTTTGGTATTAATATAGATTAAGACATTCTAATTTTAAAAATAAATATATTGCAATATTTCTTTGGTATTAATATAGATCAAGACATTCTAATTTTAAAAATGAATATATTGCAATGTTTCGTTGGTATTAATGTAGATTAAGACATTCTAATTTTTAAAATGAATATATTGCAATATTTCTTTGGTATTAATATAGATCAAGACATTCTAATTTTAAAAATGAATATATTGCAATATTTCTTTGGTATTATTATAGATTAAGACATTCTAATTTTAAAAATGTATATATTGCAATATTTCTTTGGTATTTTTATACATTAAGACATTCTAATTTTAAAAATGAATATATTGCAATATTTCTTTGGTATTAATATAGATTAAGACATTCTAATTTTAAAAATGAATATATTGCAATATTTCTTTGGTATTAATATAGATCAAGACATTCTAATTTTAAAAATGAATATATTGCAATATTTCTTTGGTATTAATATAGATTAAGACATTCTAATTTTAAAAATGATTATATTGCAATATTTCTTTGGTATTAATATAGATCAAGACATTCTAATTTTAAAAATGAATATATTGCAATATTTCTTTGGTATTTTTATAGATTAAGACATTCTAATTTTAAAAATGAATATATTGCAATATTTCTTTGGTATTAATATAGATCAAGACATTCTAATTTTAAAAATGAATATATTGCAATATTTCTTTGGTATTATTGTAGATTAAGACATTCTAATTTTAAAAATGAATATATTGCAATATTTCTTTGGTATTAATATAGATTAAGACATTCTAATTTTAAAAATGAATATATTGCAATATTTCTTTGGTATTAATATAGATTAAGACATTCTAATTTTAAAAATGAATATATTGCAATATTTCTTTTGTATTAATATAGATTAAGACATTCTAATTTTAAAAATGAATATATTGCAATATTTCTTTGGTATTAATATAGATTAAGACATTCTAATTTTAAAAATGAATATATTGCAATATTTCTTTGGTATTAATATAGATTAAGAAATTCTAATTTTAAAAATGAATATATTGCAATATTTCTTTGGTATTAATATAGATCAAGACATTCTAATTTTAAAAATGAATATATTGCAATATTTCTTTGGTATTAATATAGATTAAGACATTCTAATTTTAAAAATGAATATATTGCAATATTTCTTTGGTATTAATATAGATTAAGACATTCTAATTTTAAAAAAGTAATATATTGCAATATTTCTTTGGTATTAATATAGATTAAGACATTCTAATTTTAAAAATGAATATATTGCAATATTTCTTTGGTATTAATATAGATTAAGACATTCTAATTTTAAAAATGAATATATTGCAATATTTCTTTGGTATTAATATAGATTAAGACATTCTAATTTTAAAAATGAATATATTGCAATATTTCTTTGGTATTAATATAGATCAAGACATTCTAATTTTAAAAATGAATATATTGCAATATTTCTTTGGTATTAATATAGATTAAGACATTCTAATTTTAAAAATGAATATATTGCAATATTTCTTTGGTATAAATATAGATTAAGACATTCTAATTTTAAAAAAGTAATATATTGCAATATTTCTTTGGTATTAATATAGATTAAGACATTCTAATTTTAAAAATGAATATATTGCAATATTTCTTTGGTATTAATATAGATTAAGACATTCTAATTTTAAAAATGAATATATTGCAATATTTCTTTGGTATTAATATAGATTAAGACATTCTAATTTTAAAAATGAATATATTGCAATATTTCTTTGGTATTAATATAGATCAAGACATTCTAATTTTAAAAATGAATATATTGCAATATTTCTTTGGTATTAATATAGATTAAGACATTCTAATTTTAAAAATGAATATATTGCAATATTTCTTTGGTATTTTTATAGATTAAGACATTCTAATTTTAAAAATGAATATATTGCAATATTTCTTTGGTATTAATATAGATCAAGACATTCTAATTTAAAAAATGAATATATTGCAATGTTTCTTTGGTATTATTGTAGATTAAGACATTCTAATTTTAAAAATGAATATATTGCAATATTTCTTTGGTATTAATATAGATTACGACATTCTAATTTTAAAAATGAATATATTGCAATATTTCTTTGGTATTAATATAGATTAAGACATTCTAATTTTAAAAATGAATATATTGCAATATTTCTTTGGTATTAATATAGATCAAGACATTCTAATTTTAAAATGAATATATTGCAATGTTTCTTTGGTATTATTGTAGATTAAGACATTCTAATTTTAAAAATGAATATATTGCAATATTTCTTTGGTATTAATATAGATTAAGACATTCTAATTTTAAAAATGAATATATTGCAATATTTCTTTGGTATTAATATAGATCAAGACATTCTAATTTTAAAAATGAATATATTGCAATGTTTCTTTGGTATTATTGTAGATTAAGACATTCTAATTTTAAAAATGAATATATTGCAATATTTCTTTGGTATTAATATAGATTAAGACATTCTAATTTTAAAAATGAATATATTGCAATATTTCTTTGGTATAATGTAGATTAAGACATTCTAATTTTAAAAATGAATATATTGCAATATTTCTTTGGTATTAATATAGATTAAGACATTCTAATTTTAAAAATGAATATATTGCAATATTTCTTTGGTATTAATATAGATCAAGGCATTCTAATTTTAAAAATGAATATATTGCAATATTTCTTTGGTATTATTATAGATTAAGACATTCTAATTTTAAAAATGAATATATTGCAATATTTCTTTGGTATTAATATAGATTAAGACATTCTAATTTTAAAAATGAATATATTGCAATATGTCTTTGGTATTATTGTAGATTAAGACATTCTAATTTTAAAAATGAATATATTGCAATATTTCTTTGGTATTAATATAGATCAAGACATTCTAATTTTAAAAATGAATATATTGCAATATTTCTTTGGTATTAATATAGATCAAGACATTCTAATTTTAAAAATGAACATATTGCAATGTTTCTTTGGTATTATTGTAGATTAAGACATTCTAATTTTAAAAATGAATATATTGCAATATTTCTTTGGTATTAATATAGATTAAGACATTCTAATTTTAAAAATGAATATATTGCAATATTTCTTTGGTATTTTTATACATTAAGACATTCCAATTTTAAAATGAATATATTGCAATATTTCTTTGGTATTAATATAGATTAAGACATTCTAATTTTAAAAATGAATATATTGCAATATTTCTTTGGTATTAATATAGATCAAGACATTCTAAAGACATTCTAATTTTAAAAATGAATATATTGCAATATTTCTTTGGTATTAATATAGATTAAGACATTCTAATTTTAAAAATGAATATATTGCAATATTTCTTTGGTATTTTTATACATTAAGACATTCCAATTTTAAAAATGAATATATTGCAATATTTCTTTGGTATTAATATAGATCAAGACATTCTAATTTTAAAAATGAATATATTGCAATATTTCTTTGGTATTATTGTAGATTACGACTTTCTAATTTTAAAAATGAATATATTGCAATATTTCTTTGGTATTAATATAGATTAAGACATTCTAATTTTAAAAATGAATATATTGCAATGTTTCTTTGGTTTTATTGTAGATTAAGACATTCTAATTTTAAAAATGAATATATTGCAATATTTCTTTAGTATTAATATAGATTAAGACATTCTAATTTTAAAAATGAATATATTGCAATATTTCTTTGGTATTTTTATACATTAGGACATTCAAATTTTAAAAATGAATATATTGCAATATTTCTTTGGTATTAATATAGATTAAGACATTCTAATTTTAAAAATGAATATATTGCAATATTTCTTTGGTATTAATATAGATTAAGACATTCTAATTTTAAAAATGAATATATTGCAATATTTCTTTGGTATTAATATAGATCAAGACATTCTAATTTTAAAAATGAATATATTGCAATATTTCTTTGGTATTAATATAGATTAAGACATTCTAATTTTAAAAAAGTAATATATTGCAATATTTCTTTGGTATTAATATAGATTAAGACATTCTAATTTTAAAAATGAATATATTGCAATATTTCTTTGGTATTAATATAGATTAAGACATTCTAATTTTAAAAATGAATATATTGCAATATTTCTTTGGTATTAATATAGATTAAGACATTCTAATTTTAAAAATGAATATATTGCAATATTTCTTTGGTATTATTGTAGATTAAGACATTCTAATTTTAAAAATGAATATATTGCAATATTTCTTTGGTATTAATATAGATCAAGACATTCTAATTTTAAAAATGAATACATTGCAATATTACTTTGGTATTATTGTAGATTAAGACTTTCTAATTTTAAAAATGAATATATTGCAATATTTCTTTGGTATTAATATAGATTAAGACATTCTAATTTTAAAAATGAATATATTGCAATATTTATTTGGTATTAATATAGATCAAGACATTCTAATTTTAAAAATGAATATATTGCAATGTTTCTTTGGTATTATTGTAGATTAAGACATTCTAATTTTAAAAATGAATATATTGCAATATTTCTTTGGTATTAATATAGATTAAGACATTCTAATTTTAAAAATGAATATATTGCAATATTTCTTTGGTATTAATATAGATCAAGACATTCTAATTTTAAAAATGAATATATTGCAATATTTCTTTGGTATTAATATAGATTAAGACATTCTAATTTTAAAAATGAATATATTGCAATATGGCTTTGGTATTAATATAGATTAAGACATTCTAATTTTAAAAATGAATATATTGCAATATTTCTTTGGTATTAATATAGATCAAGACATTCTAATTTTAAAAATGAATATATTGCAATGTTTCGTTGGTATTAATGTAGATTAAGACATTCTAATTTTAAAAATGAATATATTGCAATGTTTCTTTGGTATTATTGTAGATTAAGACATTCTAATTTTAAAAATGAATATATTGCAATATTTCTTGTGTATTTTTATAGATTAAGACATTCTAATTTTTAAAATGAATATATTGCAATATTTCTTTGGTATTAATATAGATTAAGACATTCTAATTTTAAAAATGAATATATTGCAATATTTCTTTGGTATTAATATAGATTAAGACATTCTAATTTTAAAAATGAATATATTGCAATATTTCTTTGGTATTAATATAGATCAAGACATTCTAATTTTAAAAATGAATATATTGCAATATTTCTTTGGTATTATTGTAGATTAAGACATTCTAATTTTAAAAATGAATATATTGCAATATTTCTTTGGTATTAATATAGATTAAGACATTCTAATTTTAAAAATGAATATATTGCAATATTTCTTTGGTATTAATATAGATTAAGACATTCTAATTTTAAAAATGAATATATTGCAATATTTCTTTGGTATTAATATAGATTAAGACATTCTAATTTTAAAAATGAATATATTGCAATATTTCTTTGGTATTAATATAGATCAAGACATTCTAATTTTAAAAATGAATATATTGCAATATTTCTTTGGTATTAATATAGATTAAGACATTCTAATTTTAAAAATGAATATATTGCAATATTTCTTTGGTATTAATATAGATTAAGACATTCTAATTTTAAAAATGAATATATTGCAATATTTCTTTGGTATTAATATAGATTAAGACATTCTAATTTTAAAAATGAATATATTGCAATATTTCTTTGGTATTAATATAGATCAAGACATTCTAATTTTAAAAATGAATATATTGCAATATTTCTTTGGTATTAATATAGATTAAGACATTCTAATTTTAAAAATGAATATATTGCAATATTTCTTTGGTATTAATATAGATTAAGACATTCTAATTTTAAAAATGAATATATTGCAATATTTCTTTGGTATTAATATAGATTAAGACATTCTAATTTTAAAAATGAATATATTGCAATATTTCTTTGGTATTAATATAGATTAAGACATTCTAATTTTAAAAATGAATATATTGCAATATTTCTTTGGTATTAATATAGATTAAGACATTCTAATTTTAAAAATGAATATATTGCAATATGGCTTTGGTATTAATATAGATTAAGACATTCTAATTTTAAAAATGAATATATTGCAATATTTCTTTGGTATTAATATAGATCAAGACATTCTAATTTTAAAAATGAATATATTGCAATGTTTCGTTGGTATTAATGTAGATTAAGACATTCTAATTTTAAAAATGAATATATTGCAATGTTTCTTTGGTATTATTGTAGATTAAGACATTCTAATTTTAAAAATGAATATATTGCAATATTTCTTGTGTATTTTTATAGATTAAGACATTCTAATTTTTAAAATGAATATATTGCAATATTTCTTTGGTATTAATATAGATCAAGACATTCTAATTTTAAAAATGAATATATTGCAATATTTCTTTGGTATTATTATAGATTAAGACATTCTAATTTTAAAAATGTATATATTGCAATATTTCTTTGGTATTTTTATACATTAAGACATTCTAATTTTAAAAATGAATATATTGCAATATTTCTTTGGTATTAATATAGATTAAGACATTCTAATTTTAAAAATGAATATATTGCAATATTTCTTTGGTATTAATATAGATCAAGACATTCTAATTTTAAAAATGAATATATTGCAATATTTCTTTGGTATTAATATAGATTAAGACATTCTAATTTTAAAAATGAATATATTGCAATATTTCTTTGGTATTAATATAGATCAAGACATTCTAATTTTAAAAATGAATATATTGCAATATTTCTTTGGTATTTTTATAGATTAAGACATTCTAATTTTAAAAATGAATATATTGCAATATTTCTTTGGTATTAATATAGATCAAGACATTCTAATTTTAAAAATGAATATATTGCAATATTTCTTTGGTATTATTGTAGATTAAGACATTCTAATTTTAAAAATGAATATATTGCAATATTTCTTTGGTATTAATATAGATTAAGACATTCTAATTTTAAAAATGAATATATTGCAATATTTCTTTGGTATTAATATAGATTAAGACATTCTAATTTTAAAAATGAATATATTGCAATATTTCTTTGGTATTAATATAGATTAAGACATTCTAATTTTAAAAATGAATATATTGCAATATTTCTTTGGTATTAATATAGATTAAGACATTCTAATTTTAAAAATGAATATATTGCAATATTTCTTTGGTATTAATATAGATTAAGACATTCTAATTTTAAAAATGAATATATTGCAATATTTCTTTGGTATTAATATAGATCAAGACATTCTAATTTTAAAAATGAATATATTGCAATATTTCTTTGGTATTAATATAGATTAAGACATTCTAATTTTAAAAATGAATATATTGCAATATTTCTTTGGTATTAATATAGATTAAGACATTCTAATTTTAAAAAAGTAATATATTGCAATATTTCTTTGGTATTAATATAGATTAAGACATTCTAATTTTAAAAATGAATATATTGCAATATTTCTTTGGTATTAATATAGATTAAGACATTCTAATTTTAAAAATGAATATATTGCAATATTTCTTTGGTATTAATATAGATTAAGACATTCTAATTTTAAAAAAGTAATATATTGCAATATTTCTTTGGTATTAATATAGATTAAGACATTCTAATTTTAAAAATGAATATATTGCAATATTTCTTTGGTATTAATATAGATTAAGACATTCTAATTTTAAAAATGAATATATTGCAATATTTCTTTGGTATTAATATAGATTAAGACATTCTAATTTTAAAAATGAATATATTGCAATATTTCTTTGGTATTATTGTAGATTAAGACATTCTAATTTTAAAAATGAATATATTGCAATATTTCTTTGGTATTAATATAGATCAAGACATTCTAATTTTAAAAATGAATATATTGCAATATTTCTTTGGTATTATTGTAGATTAAGACTTTCTAATTTTAAAAATGAATATATTGCAATATTTCTTTGGTATTAATATAGATTAAGACATTCTAATTTTAAAAATGAATATATTGCAATATTTATTTGGTATTAATATAGATCAAGACATTCTAATTTTAGAAATGAATATATTGCAATGTTTCTTTGGTATTATTGTAGATTAAGACATTCTAATTTTAAAAATGAATATATTGCAATATTTCTTTGGTATTAATATAGATTAAGACATTCTAATTTTAAAAATGAATATATTGCAATATTTCTTTGGTATTATTATAGATTAAGACATTCTAATTTTAAAAATGAATATATTGCAATATTTCTTTGGTATTAATATAGATTAAGACATTCTAATTTTAAAAATGAATATATTGCAATATTTCTTTGGTATTAATATAGATTAAGACATTCTAATTTTAAAAATGAATATATTGCAATATTTCTTTGGTATTATTGTAGATTAAGACATTCTAATTTTAAAAATGAATATATTGCAATATTTCTTTGGTATTATTATAGATTAAGACATTCTAATTTTAAAAATGAATATATTGCAATATTTCTTTGGTATTAATATAGATTAAGACATTCTAATTTTAAAAATGAATATATTGCAATATTTCTTTGGTATTATTGTAGATTAAGACATTCTAATTTTAAAAATGAATATATTGCAATATTTCTTTGGTATTAATATAGATCAAGACATTCTAATTTTAAAAATGAATATATTGCAATATTTCTTTGGTATTAATATAGATCAAGACATTCTAATTTTAAAAATGAATATATTGCAATGTTTCTTTGGTATTATTGTAGATTAAGACATTCTAATTTTTAAAATGAATATATTGCAATATTTCTTTGGTATTAATATAGATTAAGACATTCTAATTTTAAAAATGAATATATTGCAATATTTCTTTGGTATTTTTATACATTAAGACATTCCAATTTTAAAATGAATATATTGCAATATTTCTTTGGTATTAATATAGATCAAGACATTCTAATTTTAAAAATGAATATATTGCAATATTTCTTTGGTATTAATATAGATCAAGACATTCTAATTTTAAAAATTAATATATTGCAATGTTTCTTTGGTATTATTGTAGATTAAGACATTCTAATTTTAAAAATGAATATATTGCAATATTTCTTTGGTATTAATATAGATTAAGACATTCTAATTTTAAAAATGAATATATTGCAATATTTCTTTGGTATTTTTATACATTAAGACATTCCAATTTTAAAAATGAATATATTGCAATATTTCTTTGGTATTAATATAGATCAAGACATTCTAATTTTAAAAATGAATATATTGCAATGTTTCTTTGGTATTATTGTAGATTAAGACATTCTAATTTTAAAAATGAATATATTGCAATATTTCTTTGGTATTTTTATACATTAGGACATTCAAATTTTAAAAATGAATATATTGCAATATTTCTTTGGTATTAATATAGATTAAGACATTCTAATTTTAAAAATGAATATATTGCAATATTTCTTTGGTATTAATATAGATTAAGACATTCTAATTTTAAAAATGAATATATTGCAATATTTCTTTGGTATTAATATAGATCAAGACATTCTAATTTTAAAAATGAATATATTGCAATATTTATTTGGTATTAATATAGATTAAGACATTCTAATTTTAAAAAAGTAATATATTGCAATATTTCTTTGGTATTAATATAGATTAAGACATTCTAATTTTAAAAATGAATATATTGCAATATTTCTTTGGTATTAATATAGATTAAGACATTCTAATTTTAAAAATGAATATATTGCAATATTTCTTTGGTATTAATATAGATTAAGACATTCTAATTTTAAAAATGAATATATTGCAATATTTCTTTGGTATTATTGTAGATTAAGACATTCTAATTTTAAAAATGAATATATTGCAATATTTCTTTGGTATTAATATAGATCAAGACATTCTAATTTTAAAAATGAATATATTGCAATATTTCTTTGGTATTATTGTAGATTAAGACTTTCTAATTTTAAAAATGAATATATTGCAATATTTCTTTGGTATTAATATAGATTAAGACATTCTAATTTTAAAAATGAATATATTGCAATATTTCTTTGGTATTAATATAGATCAAGACATTCTAATTTTAAAAATGAATATATTGCAATGTTTCTTTGGTATTATTGTAGATTAAGACATTCTAATTTTAAAAATGAATATATTGCAATATTTCTTTGGTATTAATATAGATTAAGACATTCTAATTTTAAAAATGAATATATTGCAATATTTCTTTGGTATTAATATAGATCAAGACATTCTAATTTTAAAAATGAATATATTGCAATATTTCTTTGGTATTAATATAGATTAAGACATTCTAATTTTAAAAATGAATATATTGCAATATTTCTTTGGTATTAATATAGATTAAGACATTCTAATTTTAAAAATGAATATATTGCAATATTTCTTTGGTATTATTATAGATTAAGACATTCTAATTTTAAAAATGAATATATTGCAATATTTCTTTGGTATTAATATAGATTAAGACATTCTAATTTTAAAAATGAATATATTGCAATATTTCTTTGGTATTAATATAGATTAAGACATTCTAATTTTAAAAATGAATATATTGCAATATTTCTTTGGTATTATTGTAGATTAAGACATTCTAATTTTAAAAATGAATATATTGCAATATTTCTTTGGTATTATTGTAGATTAAGACATTCTAATTTTAAAAATGAATATATTGCAATATTTCTTTGGTATTATTGTAGATTAAGACCTACTGCTACCCCACCCCGTCTGACCACCTCTCCAAAATATGCAATTCTACCTTTGTAGACAATTGCATGTAAATACCTTGAAAAACTTTAATGAAAACAAAAATTATTTTAGAATTCAATTTAAAATAATTACCTATTTTGAGCCATTCCAGCATTTTAGGGATTTTAACCCATTTTTTTTTTATATGGGAGATAAATCCTGGGTATTTTTTTTAAGGTCATTTATGTGTGGTTTTAAGAGGGTCTTTGTGCAATTATGGGAGAGTGGGGAGGTTGCCACTGATTTGGAGTTAATGATAGGGTTAAGGGAAATTATGTGTGAACATCCTGAAGACTTGATAGAAACAAAATCAAAACTAGTTTAGAATTTAGAGTGAGGGCTTGAATGGATTTGATTTTTCATGTCTTTTTCTATCATTTTTATTTCTTAACTGAGCACCTCCTACAAATATTTAAATATTGATTTTACATTTTTTTTTTTTTGATAATCGGGTAGATTAGTTTCCATTTAATAATCTGCTGAAAACAAAAAAGATGAAAATTAAAATACAAAGGGATTGTACCACTCATACACAGCAACCAAAAAAGCACCTTATCCTGCCTTGACAGAGTTCAAAATAGACTTCTTAGCCTAATGGAGGATGCCCTTTCCTCTTCCCTGCAACCTCTTTCCCACAGAAGAGACCTTGCGAGCCATCTCTACTTTATCTTTATTTTCATAACAAGTGCTCATCCGAGCTCCAATCTATGGTCTTCTCTGCCTGACTTTCATGAAAAACACTTGTTTATCTGAAATCATTATCAATAATTTCCCGCACTCTTTATCTGTGCCTAAACCTAAACATAGATTCCATGAACAAAGCTTTCTTAGAACTGCATGCCTGTGGAACTGTTCAGTTTTCCTACTTTCCAACTGACTATAATATGGTCGTCTTCAAAAAAAATGCCGGGAATTATTCTCTATTAGAGTAGATAAAGTTAGGACTTTATATAAAAAAAAAAAAAAAAGATATATTTTTTTTTTTTTTTTGTTAAAAAAGTTCTATGTAAATATTTTAGACATCTGAACGTAACGACTTTTATTCTATAAATAGATAGGCACTCGACCAAGTTATCCGGAAGTAGAAATCTTACGCTCTAGAAAGACATGATATGCCAGCTACCAGTTGACAAAATGACGGCGGAGGGAACACTATGGCAAAAACGCTAAGTATTTTTTTTTTTTTTTTTTTTTTTTTAACTAATCCTAAATGTTTTTTCTTTTTTTTTTTTTCATGTTACCTTGTTTAAACTTGTTTTCGTGTTTTTATTTATGTATTTTGCCTGTATTCTCCTGTCTTATCCGTCATCCACCCATGCTACAAAGTTAAACAATAAAAACAAACAAAATGCTCGCAACTAACGATAAAAAAAAAAAATTAACGATAAAAAAATGCCGGGAATTATTCTCTATTAGAGTAGATAAAGTTAGGACTTTATAAGTAGTATACTTAATACATACTATTACTGCAAGCTTGCCTGTATTGAAAATGCTTGCTTTTGCTGGCCAATCAAACCATCTAATATAGTTAGCCTTATGTTCAAGTACATTCAAAATATAATACAGTGCAAAGAAAAAGTTACCCATGAAAACGAACCTCCTAAAGTAAAACCTTGAATAATTATCTAAACTCGAATGTAACTTAATATTAAGCCGACTTTACAAATTGATAATAGTTAATTATTGGATTTTGATTAATTATAAAGTGAAACGACAAACTTCCACCCATTAATATGGGAGGGGAGATTATCATCAAAAATGTCCTGAATTGTTAACTTAGCAATGGACTTACTACTTAGATATAAATAAGTCACTTGTACCCATCCCCCTCCTCCCCCCACCTTTTTTTTTTTAATTTTTTTTTTTTGAATGGAGAGTAGATAATACAGTGGATGTGTTATCGGCAGCTCCAGTAACTCTCGCTTCTCCTATTTTGTCATTCAGTCTTCATTCAATGAGTGATTTTTCTGACAAAGGGTGAAGAAAAAGCTGCTTAAAGGTTGGTAGTACTTGGTGACCAGTAGTCTGAGATGTCGGAAATTTTTCTGTCTCTGTCTGTCCTTGTGGCCATGTCACTAGTAAGGATGCTGGAGGTAAATGTTTTGTCTGGGCTGACGTTATCCGCCTGATAGTCAGGGACCCGAACCTTCGATTAACCACTAAAGGAGGCTGTCCTATCAGCAGGCGCAAAGTACTGGGACTGCTGTATTGCCATTTGGTGAGTGGATCTGGACCATGCAGTAGTCTCTGGTGGGGCCTCTCGATGCCATACTAGTGGGTAATTGTTACGGCTTTACCTTTTCGTGTGCTACAAAAAAAAAAAAAAAAATTTTCCTGTCTTTTTCTCTCTTACTTTCCCTCTCTGTACTGCTCTAACCAAGTATGTCGACCTATTCCACAAATCCCAAAACCTCAACATGAAATATCTCCAGAATAAAAACTCGACTAAACATAGAACCCCATCTTCCAACGTAGACCCCTACTACCAGGTCTCCTTCTCCAACATCAGGGGTCTACGTTCCAACCTTCCAGAGGTTGAAACCCAATTACAGGAGATGAAACCGGACATATTATTTCTAAGTGAAACTGGAATAGGGCCGACCACTTCCCTAGATGAGTTCATAATTAACGGATACTCTAATTTAACAGCTAAATCTGACCCCAAGATCACCATGGGCAAGGAATATGTGCCTACATTAAGGATGGCTTCCCGTGTGGCAGGGATATCTCTAGAGAAGATCCTAACTTACCCTATATGTGCTTCAGGGTTGCACTTGCTAACACCACTGCATTTATATTTGCCCTCTATAGGCCCCACAACAGCGGAGTTACTATCTTTAAGAGCATATCTGAGAAAATAGACCACATACTGTCTTCACATCCCTCGGCTAACATCCACATCTGTGGTGACTTCAACGTCCATAATGTGGAATGGCTGACCCATTCAAATAAGACAGATGATGAGGGGAGGTTTTGTCATGATTTTGCCATTGCTTATGACCTCACTCAGATTGTTCGTGAACCCACCCGTGTGCCCGATACTACAGGTCAATATGCAAGCCTCCTTTTTCTCTCAACTTCCCGTGAGCTATGTTCATGTTCTGTTCATTCTTCTCTAGGATCCTCCAACCACTCCATCGTATCAGTTAAGATAAAAACGAAATGTAAGAAACCCCCAGACGTACCCCTCCACCGTACTGTATACCGATACTCTATGGCTGACTGGGATAGCTTCCGTACATTCATATCTGATTTACATCTGCACTCCATGTTTAAAAAGGAAGTGTCCTCTATAGTATCAGATCTGACCGAATGGTTAATTGTAGGCATTGACCAATTCATACCATCTAAAAAATTCCAACAAAAACCTAACAGCCAGCCATGGTTCTCCCCAGAATGTGCTGCTGCTATCACGCACAGAAATCACTTTTTCCATAGCTACCAAGGTAATAGAGGCACTGAGACTAAAGCTGCTTTCAGGACTGCCAGCAACCACTGTAAAAGAGTAATAAAAAAATGCAAGAGAGCTATATGCTCAGTCTGTTAAATTCAAAGTAGCTGATCAGCGGCTTGTTTCCCACCAGTTTTGGAAAATAACAAATAGGATCCTGAACAGAAGTGTGCGTTCTATCCCAACCATTATCAATGGACCAGAGGTCATCTCATCAGCGTCAGATAAGGCCAAACTATTTGCAAAGAACTTTGCAGCTAATTCTATCCTATGCGACGAAGGCCATCAACTCCCCATATTTCCTCCTATAACACAGAACAAGCTAGGTAACATACAAATATCCGTGCATGAGTTCGCCAAGCTAATCAAGAACCTAGATTCCAGTAAAGCAACTGGCCCTGATGGCATCCCAATTATAGTGTTAAAAAAGCTTCAACCAGAACTTGCTCCACTACTTACGAAACTGTTTAAGCGCTGCCTTAAGAAGTGCTTTCCGACTCCCTGGAAGACCTCATCAGTTTGCCCTGTATTTAAGAATTCAGGTGCTAAGTCATCTCCCTCTCAGTACAGACCAATAAGTCTCCTGTGTGTTATGAGTAAGTTGCTGGAATCCATATTAAATAGAGAAATAGTCAACCACCTTAGCAGGAATAAACTTCTTAGTGACACACAATATGGTTTCCGCTCTGCAAGATCTACCGCAGATGTGCTGACGGTTATATCCCACAGGATTAGTGAATCTCTTGACAAAGGCTTCCTTTCTAGGGCAATTGCTCTTGACATATCAAAGGCCTTCGACAAGGCTCATAAGAGTAGTGGTAGATGGACAAAAATCGGAGGCCTGCAATATAAATGCTGGAGTCCCTCAGGGGTCAATCCTAGGCCCAACTCTCTTCCTGATCTACATCAATGATCTCCCTAAACACATACTTAAATCTTTCGTTGACATCTATGCTGATGACACGACCATCTACGGCAACACATCAAAGGCTGTAAATGACAAAGTTCTCTCCGATTCTCTCTCCTCTGATCTCGAGCGTGTGGTTCAGTGGGGGAAGATGTGGCTGGTTACCTTTAATGCATCCAAAACCAAACTCCTATCCTTACATCATCAACGCTCTGATCCCCAGCTGGCATCAATTGTGATGAATGGCTCTCGTTTGGGTGAGGCCCCGTGTTTTGACAAGCAAGAGTTTGACCTTTACTCCTGATCTGAAATGGAACACGTACATCAAGTCTGTTGCCAAGGTCGCTGAAAAGATGGTGGGATCCTTCTACCACTCCAGAAGATATCTCACTACTGATGCAATTCTCTATCTATATAAAAGCCAAGTACGTCCAAGGATGGAATACTGTTGCCATATCTGGGCAGGAGCTGCAAAAAACAGCCTATCCTGCCTTGACAGAGTACAAAATAGACTTCGTGGCTTAGTGGGGGATGCCCTTTTCTCTACCCTGCAACCTCTCTCCCACAGAAGAGACGTTGCGAGCCTATCCTTGTTTTATCGTTATTTCCATGGCAGGTGCTCGTCTGAACTCCAATCTCTGGTCCCCCCTTGCCAATCTTTCACAAAAAACACCCGTCTAGCCAAATCCACTGTGAAAAATTTCCCCCACTCTTTATCTGTGCCTAGATCAAAACGTGGATTCCATGAACAAAGCTTCTTTCTTAGAACTGCACGCCTGTGGAACTGTTCTGTCTGCCTGCTTCCCACCGGACTACAACTTGGAGGTGTTCAAGTCCAATGTTAACAAATTCCTAATGAACCGCCCCCTTAAGTAAACACTTCATCAAATCTCCACACTAATGTAATGTACTTGCAATAACCCTTATCCCTGAGTGGCTTCCGGGCCTTGATAAGTGGTGATCACTAAAAAAAAAAAAAAAAACCCAACGTAAACAAGTTCTTGAGCCGTCCCTTTAAGTAATCAAATTTCCTCGAATGATTACTACGATATTGTCCCATTGACTACTGTACACTCATTGATCCTTATCCTCGAGTGGCCTCAGAATTTTGATAAGTGGTGACTCCTTTGTAAAAAAAAAAAAAGAGGCAAATAACTCTTCACACACAACTATATAGTGCGTTGCCATTGTTGCTATGAACAAAAGAAACAACTTACACGATACATGTTGTCATCTTTTGTACAATATAAGATTCAGATTTAAAACATATCAAAAATACTTGTGTGTGTGCTGTAGTCCATGTTGAAAATCAATGCGATTTAGAAATTTGAGCAAACACTTTGATTGTGAAAGATTCAAACGATGCACACCTCAGTTTTGAATAATAGTTTTGTTTTGGGTGTTTTTATTTTTTTATTAATACATACCATTGTATTTCTTTTTTGCTTTCAATCCCGGAATATCATTTGATATCCCTGAAATCATTAGTTATAGATATATTTAAAAATGTTTTATCAAGTAAATATAAATGGTTTTGAATTTTTCAATGAAAAAATTTATTTTTAGACAAAAAGTGATTTGAAAATTTGAATGTTATATCAGAATCAAAGTCTAAACCTTCAAAGGCTGATAGAATTCAGATGATGCATTTATAATAGGTCCTTTTAAAAACAAAACAAATTCTTCAAAACTAAGAACTTAATTTTCACAAAGAGCTTTCTTGTCTCCTTTGCATAAATCAATATATTCCATTTTACCAACAAATAAAACTTTAAATTCTAATGAAATTTTCGCTTTTTATGCTTAATCTAACCTATGTGGAAAAATCCATCTTTAAAATTATTTTTACATGTCAATGTCTCATCATCGTAAATGTATTCAACAAAGCCTATTATAATTTGATGCTGGACCTGATTTAGCGTTAAAACAATATTCATTTAAAAGAAAACGATCTTACTTGATTCGAGAGGGGTTTTCCTCCCACCTCAAAAAACTGAGTCAGATTTTTGGGACCAAAGTTTGAAACACTGTAATACCGAATACGCCCCTTCGCTACTTGGCGTTTCAACTCTTCAACAGTCGCAGTGTAATCGCTTATCATGGTTGGCCAGTGGATCTGGAAAAAAAAAAAAAAAAAAATGAAATTAAAAAAACTCGTGCATCATTTGGACATTAGTTGCAACTCATACACGTCTGGTCTTCTTTACATTTATCTCCAGCCCAAAACCAAGTGTTCCTTCGTCTTTCCAAAAAAAGGGCAGATCCAACAACTGTAGTATGGCACATATGTAACAGAGTTGTTGGCATCCGTCTCAAAGTAATGGAGTTCTGCGCTTCAGATTAATCAGTTGACAAATTGCAGCATTTGTAAGTCTATCCTGGTTCAGCAGGTTCTGTTGCAGTTGTCACAGCTAACATCATGGTGTTAGATTTGGAGAGCTCTATTGCAATCCTTGGCCATCTGAATTGCATCATTTTAATTTCACTTCAATATTTTTGGTGAACGTTGTTTTTATTTGCCACGAAAACAAAATTTATAAATAGGATGTTGTTGAGGATGATACAACAACCTAAAACAAATTCGTTTTGCTAACAAATTTGAATCTTGATTCTTAAACTTATTTCATGCAAAATCCTTGCATTATAAAAAAAAGAGCGTGGCCAATGTTTTTTGTTTCTTCATCTACCATGCTATTTCTTGTTGCTGATGATATTTGATAATTTAGAGGATTATCAGGAAGTTTTTTTGATTATGGCTATTATGGATCTATTTATAATTCCAGATCAAGGCGATCAATGTACATGTTCAACAGAAATGCATTCTCAAAAATCTAGAAGTCATTTTCAGCTGCTTTATTTTTCTATTTTATTTGAGCATTTTTGCATGTGTCGTTTTTTTTTTGCATGTGTCGTTTCTTTTTTGCATGTGTCGTTTTTTTTTGCATGTGTCGTTTTTTTTTGCATGTGTCGTTTCTTTTTTGCATGTGTCGTTTTTTTTTGCATGTGTCGTTTTTTTTTGCATGTGTCGTTTTTTTTTTGCATGTGTCGTTTCTTTTTTGCATGTGTCGTTTCTTTTTTGCATGTGTCGTTTTTTTTTGCATGTGTCGTTTTTTTTTGCATGTGTCGTTTTTTTTTTGCATGTGTCGTTTTTTTTTTGCATGTGTCGTTTTTTTTTTTGCATGTGTCGTTTTTTTTTTGCATGTGTCGTTTTTTTTTTGCATGTGTCGTTTTCTTTTTTGCATGTGTCGTTTTCTTTTTTGCATGTGTCGTTTTCTTTTTTGCATGTGTCGTTTTCTTTTTTGCATGTGTCGTTTTCTTTTTTGCATGTGTCGTTTTCTTTTTTGCATGTGTCGTTTTTTTTTTTTTGCATGTGTCGTTTTCTTTTTTGCATGTGTCGTTTTCTGAATGATGGATTAGAAGATTGTTATCTCCAAACAAGGATTTTTTTTTTTAATTCTTGTGTTCATAAGTTCTGTAATGCTGTAAGTTTTGAGAATGAATAGTTTGACAGGCAAACTATTTTAAAATATTCCTGTGTTTGTGTCGGATGTTGAGAAGCCAACATCGGACCAACAGTTTGATAGAATGTGAAATTTTTATGTATATGATCATATTTTCTTTAATTTATGTGAAAATCTTTTGATGTAGTATCAAATGATTACGATGACTTTCAACTAAATCATCGACTGCATATGTAGCATTGAAATCTGGATGGATTTGCAAAAGTATCAACTGATATGGTTTTATATTTCTTTTAGTTTCTTGTTATTATACTTTGCTTTCATTTACCACAAATTTTGGATTAAAAAAAAAAAAAAAAAAAAAAAAAATCAATCCTAACAAACTTTGCTTCTCCCATTTTCTCTTTATTTTGACCATTTTAGAAAATTTTCTCTGAAAGAAGTGTAAATAGAATTATTTTCTTGATACGGAATTCTCACAAGCAATGCAATGGATTCAGGCGAAGACGTCTCACCTGATAAATATCGATATAATTCGTCTGAAGATTTTGCAGCGACCCAGTGATGGCGGCATCAATCTCTTCTACCGTATAAGGGTCACAAAGTTGGCCACCACGAAATCCAAACTTGGTAGCCAGAACTGCATTTTCCCGTCGACCCTGGAGGCATTTTCCTAAGACACCTTCAGATCGTGGATAAGCCTGGAAGACAAAAAGTTATAAAATGGGGAATCACATAGAAGTGATTTTTTTGCTCAACCAGAAATATAAAAAAAGATGGATAGCAAAACTTGGAATAAAGTTACAAGTAATTTCACTTAGTAATTTGAACCAACACAATTATTCATACAACCATGAATCTAACTTATAAAAACGTACCTCATTGAATTTTCAAAGTCAGACCCAAATAACAATCTGTATAACATATTGATAATTAACAAATATATTTTATATATTGATTTATTCCTCTTTACTTTGCGAAACGGATTAAAAAGGGAAGTCATCATGTGCAATTATAGAAAGTTCATTCACTTACATTAATCGTCCCAACAAAATTGATAAAGAACAGGTATTGCCAGAGTCGACGAATAAAAATATGCAATGAGTAATGTAGACGGAGCCAATATGGTTGTGATCCGAAGGAAGAGTCTAAAGATGACTGCGACCAGAGTTTCTGCAAGCCATGCTGAGATAGTGATCACAGGCAACGTGTGATTGCTACAGCATTTAATTCAGAAAAAAAATAAATAAATAAACTAAAAAACTGCAAACTGGTATTACAGTTGTAATATATTTACCTCCTCACTTTTTTGTGGGGAGAGAGTCAAGATTTTGAGTTGTGCTATGTTGCATATAATACATGTACCCGTAATATATGTACCCGTAATACATGTACCCGTAATACATGTACCCGTAATACATGTACCCGTAATACATGTACCCGTAATACATGTACCCGTAAGTACTCTTTTTTTTATCCCAATCAGTGTTGTACCACTTACTCCCTCCTCCACCGCCACCACCATATAATCTTGTTCCATATTTCACACATGGGGCCCAGATTTTTTTTTTTCAGAAAGAGGAAAGTGCATTCTCTTGTAGACTAGGAGTGATAACTTTGATATAGTTCATGGAGATCACCTTGAGAATTCTGTCAATATTTTATTTCAATTTCTACAACTATTTTCAAGCATTTGTAAACCCAACAGATTTTAATCTATATGGAGTAAAAATAACTTTTCATGCCTTTGGTAACAGTTATTTGCTGACTATTTGTTGCTTTTTTTAAAAACTTTTTCATCCTTTTTTCTCTGTTGGATATTCTACACAAATTATAGCCATCGAAGCAATTAAAAACAAATTTCATTATTTGCCATGGCATATCGTTTATTTTTTATAATTCACAGCAAATATGTCTATATGATGTGTATCTTCCCAGCCTCAAAACCAGACGTCCATTCGCTTTAACACAAAACACCCTGGAGGCAGGACTAATCATATTTCACTGATTTCCTGCTATGATGCAACTTCCTGGCTAACAACTTCCAATGGAAAATTTCATTTTTTTTGTCTATTTTCTGCTGTTGTTTTCTACGGTCTGGTATCATTGTACTTATATCGAAACATCTACCTCGATAGTGGTTCGTTTTCAGTAAAAGTTCATAAACTGTGAAAAGTTATGATAAAAAGCTGTCAATACTTTACCTCTGCCGTGTCAAAAAAATTGATTCCGACATCCAAGGCTTTGTCAACAATTTTCTTAGAAAGCTGAAAATAAAAACCAGTTTGAATTACATAGAAAATTAACACTTCACAATTAGTAGGGAGGAAGGGGAATACATAATGCATTTTTTGAAGAGGCTGACTACAAAGAAAGGCTAAGTAGTTTTGGAGAATACTTTCAGCCTTCTAAAAATGAACTTTGAATTTATGGTGCAGAGAGGGGACAATTGTGATCTAAAAATTAGATTGTTATTAGTACAAGGGGTGTTTCAAAAATAACTATTTTTTTTTTTATTCTGCTCGAATGGATCAGAAGGGATTGCAAATTGCATTAGTAAAATGACTGAACTTATGCATTTATGACCTGAAAGTTTCATTACTGTTGCAGATATTGACGGTCTGAGACTAAGAAAGCAACCCTTGTTATGGACGGGTGTCAAAAGCAGAGATGTGTAATTAAATTCTTGGCAAATGTGCATTGAGAATGATGGTGACTATGTAGACAAATTATAGAGCACAAAATTTTGTACATTTTAATAGTACCACTCTGTAGGTCTTCAACTTTTTAAGTAAAAAAAAAAAAAAAAAGAAAAATAGGTTTTACTTTTTGAATGACTTTCATATAAATACTTTTATATAAAAAAAAGAAAAAAATGAGAATATAAAGAAAATTTTTGTAAGTAAAAATATTTCAAAATACCAAAAAGATTTTCACAAACATTTAACTAGTAGGGTTAGGCCGTGCTTGATGTGAGAGAAACCAGTCACCATATTTCAAGGACAGACAACTCAATTCGGCTATTTTTTAATAGAATGTCAGAAAGAGAATATAAATGAAGGATATAAAACAATTTATTGATATAACGTGAAAACTGGAATATTAAAAAACAAAAAACATTTTTTTAGAAAAGTCAATTTAATTATAAAACCTCCATTTACCTCTCCAGCAGCAATGGCTCATCAATGGTTGCTAAAAATACTTAATTGTTAAAAATCTTGAACTTTATCAATTTGTGATTTTCTACTAACAGCTTTATTCTGTGACAAATAGGTGCACCAGAAAGGTCTTTATTTTTGTTTAACAAAATAAGTGCAATTCTAAATAAACACCCAAGGAAAATACAAAAAGGAAAAGATTTTTTTTTTTCTAAAAATAACGAAATCAGAAAATATTTCATAAAATAATATTTATTAAACTAAAAACAAATTCAAAATTAAAAACAAATTCAAAACAGTGAAAAAAAATAAAATGTGTATAAAACATTACATATTTTCTTTTATGCAAAGTTTTGAAAACTTTTTTTTCTTTTTTTTAACTAAAACAGGAAGTCTTGTTTAGTAAACAAAATATATAAATACTAGTGATGGGACGATTCAAATATTTTTCCTGATTCTGATACAATTACTGATTCCGGTTCTTTATAAATCTCTAATATTTTACTATAAAATTGTTATCAAAAACACATCTAAAATGTGCATGTATTTTCTCAGACGTAAAAAAAAAAACACTTGTGACGGGGTAATCTAGAGATTTTAGTCTTACTGAAAGTTAAAATCAATAAATATTTATTATTTTATTATTACTACAAGAAGTTAAAGATGTTTTTATGAAAACAAAATCAAATAAAATAGATAATTTAAGGAATCGGTTTTGGCATCGGAAAATAGGCTAAAATTTTCGATTCAAATACCCCAAAAAGCTTTGATTTTTCAGATTCCTGATTCCGACTAATCATCCCAACCCTAATAAGTTTTTATCCGACTTTGAGTTGCTCAATATTTTTGTTTTGCCATATACATGACGATTGCTTTTTCTGGACAGAAGTTTGCCATCTCTTCAGTCAACTTTTGTGTGCACGTAAGTGGCTTTTTAACCCAGTTTCAGTGTTACATGAATGTTCACATGTGACAAAAAAAATTTTTTTTAATTGCTTCCAAATGTTAATATTCTGAATCTTCGAATGTCATGTCAGACCACTTGATTTGCAGATTAGACCACAAATATGACAACTTAGCACTAAGGTCATGCTGTTATAGCTCGTTATGCAACTGTCATTCCTGCCTTGGAATTTGGAATTTCAAATGATTTACAAAACCAGCTTTTGACAAACGGTATCAGTCACATACAATACATGTCAGTTCCTGTTGTAATTTGACATTTTTTCGAAAGAAAGGAAGATCTACCGGCATTTTTTCAAAATCCTTACATCTTTCTGAGATAGTTTTTCTTCAGTGATCGATCTTTCGATTGGGCTTCCCAGTTATATGCATCCATTTTCAAGTTGTTTTTCATAGAATTCTTAAACCTTTTTTTTTGTTTATGTGGTGTTACCTATCTCGCCATAAACAGTTTAGAAAGTTTTTGTCCTCCATTCTAACCAAGTGTCCAATCCAGCGCATCTGACTTTGAATGATTTTCATTTCTATACTAGTGCTATTTGATCATTCAAGAACTACAGTGTCAGGCATTAGAGTTTTCTAGTTAATATTAAATATTCTCCGAATATAGCTTGGATGGAGTATTCTAACAACTTGAGAAGCCTTCAATAATATGTTGTCCAAGTCTCTGACCCACATAGCAGCTAGGCAGACACCATATCCTTTTCATTGTTTTGACTCTTGAGTGTGTATCCATTGATATTTTTTATATAGAGTGATGTGGTTCTCAGTTGATTAACTGTATTGGATAAATACTCAAGAGTGAAAAGAATATGCTGTTAAAGCTCTGGTGATAACGCATGCTTTGTAAATACTAAGCTTTGTTTTTGATGTGATCCTCCGATCTGATCATGCACGTTTCTCCAGTTTGCCAAAAGCAGAACTGGCTTCGGCTATTCTGTAATTTATCTCAGCATCAAATGTTACTCAGCATAATAGCATTACAAGCATATGCTGTATTTTCGTGGACATCAACAATATTACATACCTAATGTGCTTCAACAAGTCATATCTTTTTTATTTTTGGGTCAATTTTTAAAAGAATTACATTGAGGGACAGAGAATAAAATAAGCATTGCAATGATGTTATTTTTCTTTTATGTGTTCAATGTTTTTATGCTCCAAGTTAAAAATGAAAAAATGAAAAAACGGTAAAAAATGAAAAAACGGTAAAAAATGACAGCAAAAAAGGGAAACTTTTTTCAATGTTTACATTTTATACGTTACGTTTGGATACACATGTGCGGGATTAAATTTGATTGGATATGGCTGAAATTTTACAGGCTATATAAACATAGAAGTCCATCTCTACTGGGGTTTGATTTTTTTTAAAGACCACAGGAAGCAAAGTTACGACCGAGCAAAGTTGACAAAGAATATTTCAAAATTGATAAGTTAAATCGGCATATCTCATCCATTTTCATATAGATAATTTCAGAATTATTTTCATGTATAATATGTAAATATTTGATAATTATTAATTGTGCAGAAATTTCTTTAAAATGTTATCTTTTATAGAAATTCAAATCCGCTTACAGAAAAACAGCTTGCTAAGCGCTAATGTGCTAAGCTGACTAAAGTATTTTTTTTTTAACATGGAAGTCACCACTTATCAAGGCCCGGAAGCCACTCGGGGATAAGGGTTATTGTGTGCAATGGGATAATATTGTAGTAATCGTTAGTAATGGAGATTTGATAATGTGTCTTAAGGGAGCGGTTCATCAGGAATTTGTTTATGTTAGACTTGAAGACATCCAAGTTGTAGTCAGGTGGGAAACAAACAAACGGAAACAGGCATGCACTTCTAAGAAAGAAGCTTTGTTCATGGAATCTACGTTTTGATTTCGGCACAGTTAAAGAATGGGGAAAATTATTGACAGTGGTTTCAGCTAGATGAGTGTTTTTCGTGAAACATTGGCGAGGGGGGGGACCAGAGATTGGAGCTCAGATGAGCACTTGCCATGGAAATAACGATAAAACGAAGACAGGTTCGCAACATCTCTTCTGTGGGAAAGAGGTTGCAGGGAAGATATCTTCGGTAGCCGTAGAAGGATCCCACCATTTTTCCAGCAACCTTGGCAACAGACTTGATGTGTTCCATTTCAGATCAGGAAGCTTATCAAAGCGCTGATGTAAAGATAGGAGTTTGGTTTTAGATACATTAAAAATAACCAGCCACCTCTTCCCCCACTGTACGACGCGCTCAAGATCAGAGGAGAGAGAATCAGAGAACTTTGTCATTCACAGCCTTTGATGAGTTGCCATAGATGGTCGTATCATCAGCATAGATGTCAACGAATGATTTAAGTATGTGTTTTGGGAGATCATTGATGGAGATCAGGAAGAGAGTTGGGCCCAGGATGGACCCCTGAGGAAAAAGTGATTTGTGCGCAATGGCAGCAGCACATTCTGGGGAGAACCACGGCTGGCTGTTAGGTTTTTGTTGGAATTTTTTTGATGGTATGAATCGATCTATGGACACATCCTTTTTAAACATGGAATGCAGAGGTAGATCAGATATAAATGTACGGAAGCTATCTTAAAAATAGAAAACTGTTTTCCGCTTTCGTCTTACTAGACTAGTCATTTTTTATTCAGAGTTTGTCAATTTAAAAAAATTTATTTAAGTTTTTCAAATTTGATTTCCAAACAATACTATTGTTTTTTAACGCTTTTCGTACACGTGTACGAAAAGCGTTTAAAAAAAACAAAAAAAGACGTACTACGTACACATGTGCTAAAAAAAAAAAAAATGTACTATGTACACATGTACTAAAAAAAAAAAAAATGTACTATGTACACATGTACTAAAAAAAACAAAAATGTACTATGTACACATGTACTAAAAAAAATAAAAACATGTACTATGTACACATGTACTAAAAGAAAATGTACTATGTACACATGTACTAAAAAAAAAAAATGTACTATGTACACATGTACTAAAAAAAATGTACTATGTACACATGTACTAAAAAGAAAATGTACTATGTACACATGTACTAAAAAAAATGTACTATGTACACATGTACTAAAAAAAAATGTACTATGTACACATGTACTAAAAAAAAAATGTACTATGTACACATGTACTAAAAAAAATGTACTATGTACTAAAAAAAAATGTACTATGTACACATGTACTAAAAAAAATGTACTATGTACACATGTACTAAAAGAAAATGTACTATGTACACATGTACTAAAAAAAAATGTACTATGTACACATGTACTAAAAAAAAAATGTACTATGTACACATGTACTAAAAAAAAATGTACTATGTACACATGTACTAAAAAAAATGTACTATGTACACATGTACTAAAAAAAAATGTACTATGTACACATGTACTAAAAAAACATGTACTATGTACACATGTACTAAAAAAAAATGTACTATGTACACATGTACTAAAAAAAAATGTACTATGTACACATGTACTAAAAAAAAAATGTACTATGTACACATGTACTAAAAAAAAATGTACTATGTACACATGTACTAAAAAAAATGTACTATGTACTAAAAAAAAATGTACTATGTACACATGTACTAAAAAAAAAACAATGTACTATGTACACATGTACTAAAAAAAATAAAAACATGTACTATGTACACATGTACTAAAAAAATAAAAACATGTACTATGTACACATGTACTAAAAAAAAACGTACTATGTACACATAAAATAAAAAAAATAAAAATATAAAAAAATAAAATAAAAAAAAAACGTACTTCGTACATGCGTTTCTGTCATCATTGTACTTACGGTAGAATTGTTTTTTAGTAGTAAAAAAAACAAAAAAAACAGACAAATATAATGCTTCCATGCTGAAATCATGACATTATTTAAAAACCCATTCTTAACATGGAGAAGGAAGGGTATTTTGTTAACTATTCTGTACTTTCACCTAACAATTAAATAAAAAAGTTATCGTGAAACTTGAATTTTTTTTAACTCATTGTCAAGACCATTTTTCGGATCTGTAAAATAAACCCGTTTTTTTTTTAACTGAGGATATCTAAATAATAATAATAATAATTAGGCGGTTTAATAAGGCATTTCATTGTGATGCATTTTGTAAATTTTTACCTTGTTTCCAGCTTAACATTTTTCTTTAAAATGGCTACCTATTAAGGTTTTAGGGTATTCTGAAAACGAATATCGCATTTAAATTTTCCGCATATATTAAACAATGTCATTTCTTACGTTATTGCTGGTAGCCATCTTGGTATGCGCGTTTGTGCATAGTTTCTCGGGGTTGTGTTTGCACATTTGCGCGTACCAAGATGGCCACTAGCGATTACATAAGAAATGAAATTGCTTAATATCCGGAAAATTACTTATTTGCAGAAAATTTAAATGCAATATTCGTTTTCAGCATACCTTAAAACCTATAGAAGTAATCATTTTAAATGTTAAGGTGGAAACAAGGTAAAAAATTACCGTTTTATTTCTTTGTTTACATAATTGAATTTTCAGTAAAACAACAATAGAAATGACAAAAATTACCATCAACTGATGAATATATAGTTGTTTATCAGGATTCCTGGTATCCTGGTATTGTGAAAGTTACATCAAGGATTAATATAGAGTACGATTTATGGTTGCATCTCAGAAAATAGGGATATATTTTGGGCCAGATAGAAAGGATTTACAAAATTGAAAATTGGACTGGTCCCAAAATGCATAAGTTCTGGTCAACTGTGGGAATTTCCATCTTTTACAGAAATCCAAAATCTATTTGAAAAATTTTCTTTGGTTTATTTCTGATATTAATTCATATCTTCTCATTTTTTTTTTTTCTTTGAGGGAATAGTAAATACCGGCCATGAATGCACTTGAAGCATTCAATGGCTACACCCAAGATTAAGCTCTCCTTTGGTGAGGAGGCAGGAAAATACCTATTCTCAGTAAAGCTATATTTAAATACTACTATAATACTTAGTTTTGTTCATGAATAGACACCCACTGTATGATACCATGTGTCAGTTTAAAAAAAAATTTAAATTTGTACATCTGAATTTATAATTCATGGATTATGGTAAAGAGATACATCAGATTTGACTGCATAATCAGAAAGAGCACACAATTTTACATAAGAGTGCCAAGTTTCATGAGACTAGCTTGAAAAATAAATAAATTACCGAATTTCTTGAAATGTTGAGGTCCGTAATTTAGCTCACTTTTTCTAAAGAAAAATGTCCACGGAAAAGCCTAAATTTTGGTACTTAAAATTCTCATAACTTTTGAACTACTGATGGTATTTGCAGAATTCAAAAAGTTTTAAGCATATTTTATATAGCTTTTTTCATGCGAGTTGATAAAATAACAATTATCTAAAAAGAAAAATCAACTTGTAATGCTAATACCAAGATGTTTGATCCAACATGGCTTCAAAAAGGAGGGAAATACATGTTGATAAACCCACAAGTTTTATATGCCGGATAACTTGTCCATAATCAATTACACATCCTCCTCTGAATGTGAAACAAGGTCTACATCATCTGCATAGAAAGTTCAAAAACAAGGTTCTAAAAAGTTTTTAATTTTGCGTTGAGACGTCTACGGTAAAAAAGTTTCATAGATGTACAAAACGGAAACTTTATCCCAATATCGCAATTGTTAAAAGTATGCACCATCATCACAGCAAAATATGGAAAATAATGTTAGGAGCAAGGATATCACCTTGTTTCACACCATTTTCAATCGATATTGTCAGACAGACCCATTAAAATTCACCATAATATTATGGTGCTGAACTGCTGAAACAACTCCACAAAACTAGTAGGACAGCTTAGTTTCCTAAGAATCTTCCAGAGTGCATTTTGATTGATGGTATCAAACTCTTTTGTCAGATTGACAAAAACTTAATACAAAGGCAAGATGCATAAAAGAAGCGGTAAAAGGAACGACTGGCATGTTACGTGAACAGACATGTGTATTATCGAGATTATTGAAGCCGACTCAAAAGATCATAGACGGAAGAGAAGACAACTTTAACTGAAATCAATTTTCAAACACAAAATATTTCAGATTTATATTATCTTTCGGCAATGAAGGGCAAGATTTTTGATGCCAAGTGGATTCTGTAGTTTAGTAGTTCTGCAGCTGATATGATCGAAAGTGTGGAACTTATGTGTGAGCTTTGCACTATGAAAAATGTTGAGTGCATTCTGCCATTGAAATTGCAAGGTGGAGCTCTGGCCATATACAGGCAACTTAGTACGGAGCAGATAGCAGACACAGATCAAGCAGGCCCTTATAACCATGTTTGCTATTGATGCATATGACCAGTTTTTTGCCGAGATGCAACACTTCGCCCAGTTGGTAGGAGGATCATTACCTAAATGTTGGTTAACATGCACATTCATTTCTGGATTACCGCAACATGTCAGATATGTTACGTGCTTCATCCAGGACGGAAACAATGAGTGCGGAACAACTGTTGACCCGAACGAGAGTTGTCATGACTGACAACGAAGGCCCTGCAGAATTGGCTGCTGCCACCGTCGCCATACAAATACCTTCAGAATCGAAAGGTGTGTAATGGCGGTAGAATTCAAATCTGCTTGACAATGCTCTGATGTTAGTAACCTCCCAACTGATGAGATGTCTGTTGAAAGCCGACCTGCAGAAGAGAGTATGCAGAAGAGTGAGGCCTGTGTCATTCCTCTTGGAATCTTTTTCACATAAGATTTTATTCTAAACGATTAGGGATATTTATTTTTGTAAAGTAATGGACAAATGTTGAAAGAGTGAAAAGAACACTGAACAAATTGTGTGTAGTTAAGAGTAAAAGAATGTCCAATTATCCCGTCCTCCCGCAAACACACAGCCCATAATTTTGAAGGCCTTGTCACAACTTCTGGTAAGATTTAATGGAGGAAAAAAGAAAACACGAATAAACCTAGAACCCCATCCTCCTACGTAGACCCCTACTACTATATCTCCTTCTCGAACATCAGGGTCTACGTTCTAACCTTCCAGACATATTCTTTCTAAGCAAAACTGGAATAGGGCCAACCACCTCCCTAGATGAGTTCATAATTAAAGGATACTCTAACCTAACATCTAAATCTGACCCCCAAGATCGCCACGGGCATGGAATATGTGCCTACATTAAAGATGGCTTCCCATGTGGCAGGGATATCTCCAGAGAAGACCCTAATCTACCTTATATGTGCTTCCGGGTTGCACTTGCTTACACCACCGCATTTATATTTGCCCTCTATCGCCCCCACAACAGTGGAGTTACTGTCTTTAAGAGTATATCAGAAAAAATTGACCACATCCTGTCTGCTCATCCCTCGGCTAACATTCACATTTGCGGTGACTTCAATGTCCATAACGTGGAATGGGTGAGCCACTCAAATAAAACTGATGAGGAGGGGAGGTTCTGTCATGATTTTGCCATTGCCTATGACCTCACTCAGATTGTCCGCGAGCCCACCCGTGTGCCCGATAGTACCGGTCAGTTTGCAAGCCTCCTAGACCTTTTTCTATCCACTTCCCCTGAGCTATGGCGGACTGGGATAGCTTCCGTACATTCATATCTGATCTCCCTCTCCATTCCATGTTTAAAAAGGATGTGTCCTCTATAGTATCAGATCTGACCGAATGGTTACTTATAGGCATAGGCCAATTCATACCATCCAAAAAATTCCAACAAAAACCTAACAGCCAGCCATGGTTCTCCCCAGAATGTGCTGCTGCCATCGCACACAGAAATCACTTTTTCCATAGCTACCAACGTAATAGATGCACTGAAACTAAAGCTGCTTTCAGAACCACCATCAACCAGTGTAAAAAAGTAATAAAAAATGCAAGAGAACTATATGCGCAATCCGTTAAGTCCAAAGTAGCTGATCAGCGGCTTGGTTCCCACCAGTTCTGGCAAATAGCAATTAAGATCTTGAACAGAAACGTGCGCTCTATCCCAACCATTATCAATTGACCAGAGGTCATCTCGACAGCATCTGACAAGGCCAAACTATTTGCCAAAAACTTTGCGGCAAATTCTACCCTGTGTGACGAAGGCCATTAACTTCCCATATTCCCTCCTATAACAGACAACTATGCAACATACAAATATCTGTGCTAAAGGTCGCCAAGCTAATCAAGAACCTTGACTACAGTAAAGCAACTGGTCCCGACGGTATTCCAATTATAGTGTTAAAAAAATTACAACCAGAACTTGCCCCCATACTTTCCAAACTGTTTAAGCGTTGCCTTAACGAGAAGTGCTTTCCAACACCCTGGAAAACCTCATCAATATGCCCTGTATTTAAGAATTCAGGTGATAAGTCATCTCCCTCTCAGTACAGACCAATAAGTCTCCTGTGTGTTATGAGTAAGTTGCTGGAATCCACAATAAATAGAGAAGTAGTCAACCACCTCAGCAGAAATAACCTTCTTAGCGACACGCAATATGGTTTCCGTTCTGCTAGATCTACAGCAGATGTGCTAATGGTTATATCTCATAAGATTAGCGAATCTCTCGACAAAGGCTTCATTTCTAGGGCAATTGCTCTCGGCATATCAAAGGCCTTCGATAAGGTTTGGCATAAAGGCCTACTACACAAGATTTCCAGCTACGGTATAACTGGAAATGTTTTCTCTATAATTAAGTCATTTCTCTCAGATAGGCTCATAAGAGTAGTTCTTGATGGGCAGAAATCAGAGGCCCACAGTATTAATGCTGGGCCCAACTTTCTTCCTGATCTACATCAATGATCTCCCAAAACACATACTAAAATCTTTCGTTGACATCTATGCTGATGACACGACCATCTATGGCAACACATCAAAGGCCGTAAATGATGATATTCTCTCTCCTCTGATCTTGAGCGTGTGGTACAGTGGGGAAAGAGGTGGCTGGTTACCTTTAATGCATCTAAGACCAAGCTCCTATCTCTACATCATAAACGCTCTGATCCCCATCTGGCATCAATTGAAATGGATGGCTCTCGTCTAAGGGAGGCCCCAGGATTTGATAAGCTCCTGGGTTTGACCTTTACACCTGATCTTAAATGGAACACATACATCAAGTCTGTGGCCAAGGTCGCTGGGAAAATGGTGGGATCCTTCTACCGCTCCAGAAGATATCTCACTAATGATGCAATTTTCTATCTATATAAGAACCAAGTACATCCAAAGATGGAGTACTGCTGCCACATCTGGGTGGGGGCTGCAAAAAACAGCCTATCCTGCCTTGACGGAGTAGAAAATAGACTCCGTGGCTTAGTGGAGGATGCCCTTTTCTCTACCCTGTAACCTCTTTCCCACAGAAGAGATGTAGCGAGCCTGTCATTGTTCTATCATTATTTCCATGGCAGGTGCTCGTCTGAGCTCCATTCTCTGGTCCCCCCCTCCCCAATCTTTCTCAAAAAACACCCGACTAGCTGAAACCACCGTCAATAATTTTCCCCACTCCCTATCTTTGCCTAAATCAAAACGTAGATACCATGAACAAAGTTTCTTTCTTAGAACTGCACGCCTGTGGAACTCTGTTCCACTTGCCTGTTTCCCTCCCGACTTCAACCTGGATGTCTTCAAGTCCAACACAAACAAATTCCTGATGAACCGCCCCCCCCCTAAGTAATGACACCTTATCAATTCTCCAATACTATTGCTACACTATCCCTTTGATTACTGTACACACAATAACCCTTATCCATGAGTGGCCATTGGACCTTGATAAGTGGTGAACTCCATGTAAAAAAAAAAAAAAGGTAATGGCCTTGTACCTAATTTGCAAAATTGTACTTTTTTTTTTCATTTTTGAAAATAAATTCAGACCATAGGTTCCATGTTGCCCTCAGTCAGAGAAGTCCAAAACTAAATGAATTTTTATTATCTCAATTCAAAATGTACCTTCACTTATATATTTTTTAATGATTTTCGGGCAATGTCAGTCTCAGAAAAGTGGATTTTTACCGCTAGGTGGAAGGGGTGGGACAGTCCCAGAAAAGTGCATTTTGTTTCCGCTAGGTGGCAGTGTCAGTCGTAGAAAAGTAGATTTGTTTATGGCGTGCATGCACAAGAAAAAAAAAAAAATGGCCGCCAAAGAACATATATGAAATAAATGCCGATGCTCAAAATGTATAAACATTTTGACCACTCCCTTTACTTATAAAAAAAAAAAAATCAGGAAATTAACCAATTTTAATGAAATTTTCAATATTTATCAAATAATGATCACGGAATATAATGAACTAATTATTTTTATTCAAATCTTAGTTGAAATGTATTATTTTGTTTAAACAAAAAATACCTTTAGTAAAGTTATGGTTTTCAGTAGTAAATAAAAAACGCAAGAATTTATTTTTGCTTTTTTTATAAAAATAAAGCATCGTAATTTGTAACAAAAATAAAATAATTTTTACAGGGACATTACGAAAAAGCCCCTATAGTCCGTATTAATGAATTCGATATAACTCTAAGGAAAATGACTTTCTCGAACTACCGATATTACCATTGAATTAAGCATTGATTATTTTATGTTGTCACAAAAAAAAAAAAAAAATTATAAATGCAAAATATATATTTCTACTTTTTTTTTTAAATTACAGGTTTTGCATAATTTTTATATGCAAGATTTTAATAATTTCCTTGCTCGCAAGAATGTGAAACTTTTGGCGTAACATTTTTTATACAATATTAAACAATAATTTTTAAAAAATTAGTTTAAGAACAGAACATAGAAAAATAATTAAATTAAAAAAATAGAAAAATTTATACAAACGGAATAGGAATGTGTAGATGCACGTCTGAGTAAAAAAAAGAAAAATATCACACCCCTTCCTCCCTTTTAATTACATGACGTCATGTTCAGTCTTTCGACTGCTTGAAATTTTGGGCCTTCCTATATTCCATGTATACAAAATTTTAGTTTGTTGCGTTTTGCGAACAGAAAAATCCGTTTTGGGGCTAGTTAATGTATTTTTTGTACAAACAAGGTGCTTTTTTTTTTTATCTTAGGATTTGCTTTACTAATTATCTTTGAAATAGACCCAGAAATCTAATATTTATCTTTTAAAGGATTTTTACAATGAATTTATTTAACTTCAAAATTTAGCTGAATCGCTGTGAAAATACTTTTCATAACTTTTTTTTCATGTGCACAAAAATTTTTTCCTTTTGGAAATTAAGTTTAGTCCTTAATCTTACAAATGCAATCAAAAACTAGTCGGAAACCTACAAAAAGATGATAAATCAGATTTCAAAACTAGGTCCCCCTATTTTTGTCCGCCCATTTTCTTTCCGTACCTACAGTACATAATACAGTTTTTTTTTTATATCTTAATAACTACTTGTCTCTGCAAAATGCGATTTTCGTATTCAGCATAGTCAAAAACCAATAAAAGTCGCCACTTTAAAGAAAAGTGGCGAGGTGAACCTTACGTAAAAATTTACCAAATAATTTTCTACTTTATCGATTTTCGTGAGTTTTGGATATATCATCTTAAAAATAATAGAAATACATAGATATCATTGTTTGTATGTAAAATTCAGTTTTACGATTTCTGAAATTTCGTCCCAATAGTGTAGAAGTGCCCCAAAAATCATTTTATTTTCAGTTGCACTTGCGCTTTATTTCTTCAATTTCGAATGAATCTGCGGATACTTTAAAATGTATTATTTTGTCAGTTACACTTTATTATTTTATTTACTATTTTAGATGAAATAAAAAGCATTTAAAACTACTTAAGAGTAACTAAAAAATAATATTAGTAATCGTAACATTTATTTATTGTATTTTTTTAACACTTTCGTTTGTTGGCTTCTCTGCAACATATCTCAAGGAGTTTCATAAGTAAATAAATCTGTGCAGTTTTAACAGAAACAATTCAATTCAAATAAGACAAACCAAAAGGAACAAGAAACGAGTTCAATTTTTTTTTAACAGAAAACATTTCAAACCTTTATCTCAATCCCCCCCCAAAAAAATATATCTTCTATATATATAAAAGCGAAAATGTATGTATGTATGTATGTGTGTATGTTTGGATGTCTACTAAAAACTTTCGACAGACGCGACAAAAATTCACAAACTCAGTATCACATCGAAGATCCATCCTTTGCTCGAAAAATATCGAAAAATTGGCCAAAAACGTTAACTTTTTCACTCCGAAATCGACAATTTTCGACAGGGGGGGGTCAACAAAAATGGTCCTCTCGTGACAATGACCAATTCTATGCATGCGTCAGATGACGTCGTAACCTGATTTAGTTTAAATAGTTAAAAAACCGAACAAATTTCGTGAACGTCTCATTAGCTCAGTTGGTTAAAGCCTTGGTTCATTATCTAAATGTTTTGGGTTCGAATCGTGGTGTGAGATGGTTTGGTTTTTTTTCGATTTTTTAAATTTTAATACCGAAACAGGCTTATTTAAGCCATTTTTCACGTGTTCGTTTTTCTGTTTTCATCGTTCGTTTGCCTTACGTTATTTTTTTTTGTTTTTTTTTCCCCCGCTTAGTGTTAACGTTGTTTTCTTTTTTTACTTTGCTTATAACAAACAAACCTACATCGTCGTCGTAACACTCGACGACTTCCAGCCACGCACCTGTCAATTTGGTTCTTAAATAAATTCAAACATCTTTCACTAACTCATTCTGGCTGGCCGATTTTATTTTCAAACTTCGCCTCAAGGCTTTGGGTTCGACCCCCCCCTCCCGGTTCTTTTTTTATTTAACACCACACACACCTCCGAACACCCAGGCATCGCCGGGTACCCCCCAACCCCGCTAGTATATAATAAAATGATTTTTATATCGTAAACTATTTTAGCAATTTCGAGGACCGACTCCATAACAAGCAGTACCCCCCCAAAAAATAAAAATAAATAAACATATATATATATATATATATATACACTACCCGTGACCCGTTGGGTCAATATGTTATATTAGCTATGGAATTAATGTATGAGCATGACACTTGTGACGTAAAGAAAATAGTTTTTGTGACATAACAGAAACATTTCTATGAAAGTATATTAAAAATGAAAAAAAGAATATAGATAGATTTCTATGAGTTGTTCTGTTTATAATTGTTTATTTTTGAAAAAAAAAAAAAAAAAAAAAAAAAAAAAAAAAACCTTACAGCCATTGGTTTGCCAAGGTAAATCTTCACTATTCAAATTTTGATATATCGTTTAATTTAAATGCGAAAAAAAAAAAAAATTGGGATGCTGAAAACGTACACAGTAAAACAATAAGTTGTAAAATGCTCTTATGGTTGTCAAAGGTTATTTGTAAGAAAATTGCATTAAAATAACTTAAACGTAATACGGAAATGAACAATGTAAAAAAATGCACAAATGCACAACAATTTAGATTTAAACAAAAAAAAAAAAAAAAAAAAAACAGTTGGGACGCTGAAAACATACACAGTAAAACAATACGTTGTCAACGAGTCAAAGTTGATTTATTTGTAAGAAAATTGCGACAGTATACTTGTAATACAGAATAGTTGCAAAACATCCTCACCCTTCCCATGTTAAATAATAATTTCTAAATGTTAATATTTCAGTGTGCAGATCAAATTCTGTAAAAGTAGCGATTTGTGTTTATTTGTTTACATTATTATGGGTTAATGCTTATGCGCGCATGCGCAACTGGATGTCGTAAACCGGAAAGTGGGTTACATCACTCATTACAAGGTCATTTGAGTTTTATAATTATATAGATTACAATAGAAAAATGTAAGCATTAAGAATTGATTATATAATGTAATGAATTGAATTTTTTTTTTTTAATTTTTAATGCTGCAATATTTTAAGCTATAAATTTACACTAGAAAATCTTGTCCTTTTCTTTTCCAGCTTTAACAACTAGTCCTTTACTTTTCCATGTTTAAGCTTAACCATATTTTTCATGCTTGCATTTTTCTATTGTAATCCATGATTTTTCCATGCTTCCAATAAATTCACTTGTTCTTTGTTTCATTTCACTCTTATCTTATGCCTCCATAGACACATATTTAATAACAATGTACAGCACGCGTCTGCTTTCAATAAAATACCACCAATTATCTCTTTCATTCCGTTTCATTTGTTACTTCTCTTTTTACGCTAGCAGTGAATTAGTAGCAACAGTAGTTGCTGAAGTAACGTGGTTGCTTTGGAAGCCAGTCATAAAAGGAGTCGCTGACCTCCTTAACACCAGAAAATTCATCATAACTTTTGTTTTACTGAACGAAAATTGAAAAAAATTATTTTCACAATATAGCTGAGAAGGTGATTTATAAACTGTAAAAATTGTTTGAAATTTGGTAAAAAAAAAAAAAAAAAAATGAGTGATCGCTCACTGCTTTAAAGCAGTTCTAAATGACTAAAACTACCACTTAACCATATATTAAAACACAGTAGTGTTTGAATGATATATATTTATCTATATCTCTAGAAAAGTGAAAGTGTCTGTCTCTGTGTGTGTACATTTCCCTACACAATAACTGTCAATTTTCAGCCTAAAGACTCGAAATTTAATATACAGGGTACTGAGATTTGGGAAAATCTTTGTAATCCATTTCCGGCCAGAAATTTGGCTGTTAAGGGATCAAAGTTCAACGATTTGACCTTTGAGAACTCTACCAAACTCCTCCGCAAATTTTGGGTATAAACAATTGAAATTTTAGATATAGGTTCCTTAGACATGGCTCTAATTTAATAACTTGATTCGAGCCCAAAACAATAAATGTTAAGGGTCGTAAGAGGGGTCAAAGTTAAAAAAATATTTGACCTCTGCAGTCTCTACTAAATTACTCAGACAATTTCTGGTCTAAACATTTGAAATTTTACATAAAGTGTATTCAGAAATATGGCAAACTTTTTAATTGGTTGGAGTCGAAAATTTGAGCTACCAATATATAAATGTATGTATGTATGTCTGCATGTCTACCTAAAACTTTCGACAGAGGCGACGGATTTTCACAAGATCAGTATTGTTTTGAAGCTCGACCCTTCAGACGACAAATACCAAAAACATTGGCTAAAAACATTCATTTCTTCACCCTCAACTGGGCACGTTTCTACAGAGAGGGGGTCGCTTTTTTTCGCCGATATTTTCGAAAGTCCTCCCCTCTTTTCGATTGTCTAACCTTAATTTAAACCTACGTCACTTCTGGTTTGCTGGTGGTCATAACAGCAAAGACGTCAGGTTTTTCCCCCGTTCTTTTCCTCTTTCGCGGTACGGTTTGGAGCCTGTCTTCCTACTACATGTTTTTTTTTTGCTCAACACACACCTCCAAACACCTGGGCAACGTGGGGCACCCATGCTAGTATATCTATAAAAGTGAACATGTCTGTGTGTGTGTGTGTGTCTGTGTGTACACATTTCGCTACTAAAGTACTGTCAATTTTTGGTCTGCAAACTCGAGATTTGACATGAGGAGTATTGAGATTTGGGGAAATCTTTTTAATCGGTTTTCGTACAGAAATTTGGTTGTCAAGAGATCAAAGTTCAACGATTTGACCTTTGAAAACTTTACCAAACTCATCCGCCAATTTTGGATCTAAACACTTGAAATTTTAAATGTAGGTTACTTGGACTTATTCAAACTTTTTAATTTGATTTGAGCCCAGAAAAATAAATGTTAAGTGGTCAAAGTTTAAAAAAATATGACCTCTACGGTCTCTATCAAATTACTCAGCCAATTTCTGGTGTAAACATTTTAAATTTTACATAAAAAGGTATTCAGAGATAGGGAAAGCTTTTTAATCGGTTGGGGTCGAAAATTTGAGCTGCCAAGGTGCCAAAGTTCAAAAGATTTTACATTTGCGGTGTCAAGCATTTTAATCAGTTTTGTCATAAGGTCAAAAGTTGAAAGAGTTGACCTTTGCAGATTCTATCAAATTCCTCTGCCAATTTTGGGTCGAAACACTTTAAATTTTAGATGTAGGTAACTTGGACATAGGTCAAACTTCGTATTTTGATTTGTGACAAAAATAAATAATGTTATTGGGTCAAAATTGGGGTCAAAGTTAAAATTGACCTCTGCGATCTCTACGAAATTACTCATAAATTTTGGTCTAAACTTTAAAATCTTACATAAAGTGTATTCACACATAGGACAAGTTATGAATAGTAGATAGGGCCCGAGCAAAGCTGGGCTGAATTGCTAGTATACTATAAAAGAAAAATTTGTGTGTGTACATTTTCCTACCAAATTACTCTGTCAATTTTCAGTCTACAGACTCTAGATTCAGTTTTTGGCTGAAAATTTGACTACTAAGAGATCAAAATTCAAAAGATTTGACCTTTGCGGTCTCTAGCAAACTATTCAGCAAATTGTGGGTTTAAACATTTGAAATTTTACATAAAAGGTCTTTTTAATCAGTTTGGGGGCTAAAATTTGGCTGCCAAGATGTCAAAGTTGAAAGTTGACCTTAGCAGACTCTACCAAACTCCTCCACTAATTTTGGGTCTAAACACTTGAAATTTTAGATGTAGGTTACCTGGACATGAGTTTTTTTAATATATATATATATATATATATATATATATATATATATATATATATATGCGAATGCACATAAAGTTATGAACAGTACATAGGGTCCGAGTAAAGCTAGTATATATATATATATATATATATATATATATATATATATATATATACACATAAAATAGTGGTGTCTAAATAGTTTTTAAAAGTGCTATTTTAAAATAGTATATCTTTTGTTTATTAAATTGTTAGGCGAAAGTACAGAATAGTTACAAAACACCATCAGCCCAGTAACATAAGTACAAAGTGATTTTTTAATATCGTATTTAGCTAAATCCATAACAAGCGGAACTTGAATGAATGGTTTATTTTATTCTCGCTACACTGTAATCACGCGATTAAAATTTTAGCAGACGAAAAATTGAGAGACAAAAGGACCAGAAATACCGAATAGGTTCATTTGGGGGACTAGGCACCTCCAAAAGTCACCACAGAATTAACCCCCCACCCCATATGTAAAACGATGTAACTTTATTATAAATTAATATTATCAATATAACTTTTGTATCATTTAAAAGAAGGGCAAAATAAACTAGTAATAATTTTTTTTAATTTTTTTCATCGAACGAAAATAATGAAATTGCGAGACGAAAATCGTGTTTACATAATTGGCGCTTTTAAATAATGTTCCCATGTAGTAGACATTCTGAACGTGAAAACATACCCGTATTTAATAAATCTAGCAAAAATCAACTAATGGTCAGATTTTTGTGAAATTTTCGATACTTATCCATTTTAGAATGAAATTACATATAAAATGCAGTTTTCGTAAAATATACGAGGGGAAATATTTTTTTTAGTGCGTGTCCCCCCCCCCTATTTAATTTTTCGAAATTTGATTATATTTAAATCCATCGACATTTCTATTTATTATGAAATATAAGAGTTCAAATAAGTAAAACATTTATTTATTTTTTTGAAATTTAAATACACGTATTAAACAAAAAATTACCTTGAAGTTGCAATTTAAAAAAATTGCATACATTTAATATTATTGTTTTTTTTTTTTTTTTTTTTTTTTTTTAATAGCGTTTTTTCGAGTTGAGAGAGTCGCAATATTTTTCTCGGTGGTGTTTGGTCACAAAGTATGTGTTCAATTTAGTAGAATGTTATAATAGAAAACTGAACACCGACGATAAAAGTCATAAAAAGTTTATTTTTTTTTACATTTTTTTTTTTATCTGAAAGTTTGTAATCGATGAGATTAACGTGAAAAAGTGTAAATTGTGGAATTTCGAGGGAGGGGGGGGGGCAATTTTCTCGCTACACCATAATCACGTGATTAAAATTTTGCAGACGAAAAATTAGGAGACAAAAAGTTAAGGAGAGCCGGTTTTTATTATAAAAGGTTAAATAAAGACTATTTTTATGTTGGATTTTAAAAAATGTTAATGAGAAATGAAAAACTTTGGTGTTTATGTATTTTTGGTACCGCGCTATTTTTAAATAGTTTTTTCGGGTTAAATTCAAGTTTCACGATTTTTTTTTTTTTTTTTTTTGTTAAATAGTTAGATGGAAGAACAGAATAGTTACAAGACACCCTCCCCATGTTAAGAATGACTTTCGAAATAACGTTACTTTTTCAGCGTGGTACCAAAACTTTTACTGTTGGAAAAAAAAAAAAAAAAAAAAAAAAACTTGAAGGGAGGATTTTGACGGTCTTCACAGTCCAGCCGACAAAGCTTTTCAACACGGATACAGAACTTGAAGATAACCGAGTGACATTTATTTGACGTGTTTCCACCAATACTTTGTTTAATTTTCGATTATTTATTTTATTTTTTCTATTAACATACTTCCCCCCTCCGACAAAAAAAAAAAACAGCCCGGTTCATATTGTGTAGAAGTGCCGAAATAACAGAATTTACTTAAATATAGGGGGGGAAAAAAACAAATTTAAATCAACAATTTCTTTCGTTAAGAAATTACTTCGAAAAAAGTTGTTTAGTAATTGTTGTTGGATGGTGAAAACAGTGCTTGCTTGAATTTCGTCGACTAATCGACCAACACACACACACACCGGCCTTTTGGCTAAGAGCAAAGTTTAGTATCTGACTAATTTTGGTCAGTGTGGTTGTCCCACTTAAGACTTACTTGCAAAGAGTTGCTTTTTAAGAGTATTACCCCCAACCTCCTTATGTTAAGAACGGCTTTCAGAATAAACACCTTTTTTGCAGGCAAGTCCTCAGTGGGACAACCAAGCCACATTGACCCTAATTTTTTTTTTTTTTTTTTTGTCATCGGCCAGTAAAAGCGATATCTCTAGAGGCCATTTTTATTTTCGTCCAGAGTACCCGCTTAATGGGGAGCTGAAATTCTCCCACATTAAAAAAAAAAAACGACCTTGTCCTCGTGGCATAGGTCTGCGTATTTGACGAAATCCCGTTGAGCACTGCAAAATACTGAAACAACTGCAACTATGACATCCTAAATACATGTGCTCTGCTCCTATTTCGAGGGTCAGCCGGTTTAAAAAAGGACATTTTCAGTTTTAACAAAAAAAAGAGGGGGGTGTATACTACCTCTTCTGTTTGCGCATCCCACGTATTGTTTGAAACCCCGGCATTAAACTGCCACGTTCCTATACAAATAGGGGAGACCTTCAAATCACTGCCGGGCAACTGTACCAACTCCATCATGAAAATTGTACCAGATCCTAAGAAATAATATCTGACAGAGATGGAAGATTCGATTTATTTAAGATGGTTTTTCTTCTCCTCTCGTTCTCAGCCTTTCTTCGATTGGCCGGGTCGAACCAAGAAGCTTTACCATTGGTTAACAACAATGCACTTGGCACGCACATCTTTATGTGATAATTTTTTTTATTATTATATAACGTGATTTCTTTTCGGTTTTATCTAGTTGAGGCAGCCCTTATCGCTTCTTTCGTTTAATTTAGGTCGAGTATGTGAAGGTATTTCATTTCTTTGCAACAATCAAATTTTATTCTGGGTAATTTTCCATGTTATTATTATGCCACGAGTGGCACGGGTAGATAACTCTAATGCACTTATTAAAAAGTTTTTCTATTCTCAATCATTAAAGTTAAGCGATATTGAGTCCGATTATGGTAAACGTGATTTCCCGACCCATGTAATTTGAGTGGGAAAACAATATGCAATAACTACTTTAATTTACCCCTAATAAGGCACATTGCTACTGCTATGTTTGTTTAAACATAATATTGACATTTTCTGATTTGTGTGTGTATGTTTTATTTTTTATTTTTATTTATTTTTTTTTTTTTTTTAATTATTCCCTAAACGTTTTCGTCATCAGACGATAAAATTTATTTGAAAAAAAAAGTTATTTTCTTTCTATTGTGCAAGCGAATTGCGTTGATCTGCTTAGGGAAGTAAACGCAGGCAAAATACAATACAAATGAATAGTTCTAAAGGAAAATTGGCAGTCTTGCAGTTAAGTCCCGGCAAAGTTCGACAACTCTAGAAGGTTCTGTGTAGCAGCCACAGAGAACTATTTTCTCTTGTGAATCAATGCCCCCCTCTGAGTTTTTCGGCCACAGGTTGACCAATCAGCTAACAGGGCGCATTGATTCATCTGCTCCCTAAAAGTCTAGAAGGAACGTCAGCCAGTCAGATCCGAACCTCCAGCGTAGCAACATCTATCCTCTTTCATCTCCTGTCCCCAGCAATACGGTCTCGATTTGAGACAACTGCTATCCAGCCGGGGATGACATGGTACTGATTGACCGACGACGAACTTAAAAGAACTTCTCATCAGTATGGCCTGTATTTAAGAATTCAGGTGATCGCTCATCTCCCTCTCAGTACAGGCCAATAAGTCTCCTGTACGTCATGAGTAAGTTGCTGGAATCTGTGTTAAATAGAGAAGTAATCAACCATCTCAGCAAAAATAACCTTTTTAGTGACATGCAATATGATTTTCGTTCTGCTAGATCTACAGCAGATGTGCTTACAACAAACATTCGTCCACTACTTTTATAGTGCTCAAATCGCTTATTTATAAGCAAATAGGATTAGCGAATCTCTTGACGAGGCTACCTTTCTAGTGCAATTGCTCTTGACATATCAAAGGCCTTTGATAGAGTATGGCATAAAGGTTTACTTCACAAGATCTCCAGCTACGGTATAGTGAGAAATGTCTTCTCAATTATTAAATCATTTCTTTCTGATAGGTTCATAAGAGTAGTAGTTGATGGGCAGAAATCAGAAGGTCACAGTATTTATTCTGGAGTCCCTCAGGGGTCCATCCTTGGCCCAACTCTCTTCCTGATCTACATCAATGATTTTTCAAATCACATCCTTACATCATTCGTAGACATTTATGCTGATGACACTACCATCTATGGCAGCCCACCAAAGGCCGTAAACCACCAAGTTCTCTCTGATTCTCGCTCCTCTGATCTTGAGCACATGGTAAAACGGGAGAAGAGGTGGTTAGTTACTTTTAATGCATTTAAAATCAAGCTTCTATCTTTACATCATCAATGTTCTGACCCCATCTAGCATCAATTGAAATGGATGACTCTCGTATTGTGTTATATTGTCTCTAATATAAAGGGTTGAGTGTGTTTGTTGCATCATCTCTAATAATGGATTAGAAGAGATGACGTGTTATATTATATTTTTATGTTGTATCATAAAGGGAATCGTGTGTGAGTGACATGTATTTTCAGAACCTACCTCTGCTTCTTCGATGTTGGACCATCTGGAAATTTCTCATCCTGGAGGGAGACTTGATACCTGTTTTTGGATGAAGATTCAATCACTCCAAAACAAGGAATTAGTTATATAGTTTTTATTTCACTTTCTCCAGATGTCCTGCAGAAGGTGGAAGTGAAATCGGCCTGTGTGGGTTCTTCTTCTACACATGTCAGCGTTCGTTCCCCCCCCCCCCGTGAAGAGGAGGAGACAACGGGAAGCCGTCCGTTGTCTTCTGTGTCCAAATCAAATCTCAACGATTCAGCTAACCTGATCACATGACTCACACGCAATCAAATCAACTGATCTTTTACTTCCGGCCAACGTGTCTACACTATAACTCACCTCTTCCTCTCTCTCTCTCTCTCTCTCTCTCTCTCTCTCTCTCTCTCTCCCTCTCTCTATTCCTTAACATTCTCTCTCTCTCTCTCTCTCTCTCTCTCTCTCTCTCTATCCATTCTCTAACATTCCTTTCCCCCTTATTTATAAAAATGTATGACGAAGACATACATTTTTTTACTACCCACTTTTTCTAAGGGAATCCTAAGCTCACCCCACTGGCAAAGGAACTGTCATACCATCATTCAATAAATCATAAATAAAATAAATAAAATTACATCTACAAATAATACCATGTGGCGCGAATCCATGCGCCCTCGGAGGTCAACAACTCTCTGTGACCCCATGGCTTCCATCTCGCATCTTAGAATCATGCAGAGATCACAATATCTCTCGTCACGCTATAACGCGTTTCCACAAGCACATGACTCATACGAGATAAAAGATTTTTCTTATAATATTATGAGAGCATTTTCCTATGTCTCCCGCCGAATTACGCATCCGGAGAAAAATCCCACGAAAAAACAACAAAAAAAAATAATTCTACAACCATTTTGAAAATTAGAATAAATATCGACTGAACCTTTGACTCTTCCAAACTTAAGAACTAGTTGACCCCTTATTCAACCCAGTAGTGTGTATTTTTTTTCCTACACTGCTTAATCTTATTTCTTTCTCTTTTTTTAACATTTTATCATTATTATTACTATCATTATTAATTAATTAACATGTTCTTACTTATAAATTAATTATTATCTCAATAAACTCCACAAGGCAAAAATTCACTCCTCCTCCTCCTTCTGCGAAAAAAATACATGTCCAAGAACAAGAAAAAACCTGCACAATTATGCTGTGAGAAAACATCAATCGCATGAAAATATAAATTTAAAAAAATTCTTACAATCATTCACAAAGTCTCATCTCACCAATAAAAATTACAAATAACAAAAACATAGATTCGTAGAAACCCAAAATTGTCCACGTCAGCACATTTTAAGGTCAGGTTACATAACATTTGACCACCTCACAGAATCTCAAAAAAAAATAAAATAAAAATAAAAATTTTTTTTTAAATCACAGTCGTTTACAAAAAATACATAGACATTTACAATTAAAATACATAGTCGTTTCCAAAAACAAAAAAAAAAAACGACTCACTTAAAATTTTCAGACAATCCTTCAAAACAAAATTCAATACAAAATAACAATTGATGGAAACTAAATTTGTCCACGTCAGCACATTTTGAAAAAAATAATATCCCCTTTTACTTATCCTAGTGATTTTTATTATGCCCTTTTCTGCCATTTTCTCTACTGCAACTTACGCCATGTCAGGGGAACTCCAATTGCTCCCTGACGCTGGACAGAAACACATTTCGCTTTGTTATATTGGAAAAACTTTTTTTTCCAGGTTGGTAACCGCGACTGCCTTTCAAGGCTCAGCTCAGCGAAATATATCGGGATTCCATCCATGGATTTTTCCATGTTGATCCTACTCGAAATCACAGAATCCCATCACCCTACGACAACACTTGTGTTTTTTTTTCTTTTTTTTTTCCATCTAAAAAAAACATACATTTTAACATTTCATAAAACAGTTTACATACAATAACATTTTTCCACACCAGGAAAAAAAAATTCTCACGAAAAAAAAAACGTACAATTAGAGAAAAAAAACAATTCCACATTAACAGAAAGTATCCATTGTTTCTTAACAAACAAACAAAAAAATACACATTGTCTTTTCCTAAAAGTACACAAAGCTTTTACAATTTAGCAACAATTTAACCTTATAATTTGTTTAACTTATAAATTCATAACAAATATTTGATTGACGTTTTTCTCTCGTAATCGTGACAGTCATCTCATTTCTTTTTCCCTTTCGTTTCACCTCTGTAACTAAAGTTTATGTGTTCTATTTCTTTTACACCAATTTGTTATCAGTCTGTCGATTGATATATCTGGGTTTTTATTTTTTAAATTATCATATAATATAACTATACATAATTTTAATGTGTCTTTTTTTCCGTTGTGTCTCTATAATATATTTTTTTTTATGGTAACCACCAGGTTCGAGATTTTTCTTTTTTCTTTCACACTCACGGCACCAAATGAGCGTTTGAATACATATACGGCGCAAACATAGAATGTTTTCTATATCTCCCGTCTTAAATAATTTATTCGGCCGGACCCTTTTTCACGGCCCATATGGCATCATTCAGGGATGTGGCTAAAGTAACCTCATGTTCGTTAACAGCTCTCATTCAGCCATCCCATGCCAATATCTCAAAAAAAAATTTTGCCGACATCTCATTCGTCAGATTTCTGACTTCTTAAGTTCTTACGTAACAGCGGTATATATTCTATCTTTTTTTATTATTCTTTCTCCTACTTCAGATTCACTACATAGTGGCCACGTCACCACTACACGTCCGCTCTTGCGTTGGAAGTTCTGTTACTCCCAAGATTGGGCATTTTCAATCAGCCGAAGCTCACAGGCGGCCCTATCTACAAGCTTAATCTATGTGGGTGCATTCTATCGCGCACCCTCGTTGCAGCTCCAACAAGCCTTTTAAGCCCATAGGCATGCAGTCTCCCGTCTTTATTGTATGCGAAAAATATGATCTTTCAACCGTCGCACCGGTCAGCTTAATCAAGCTACATACAGATGGCGAAAATAGCATTTTTCATAATCGAAAAACCTATTAAAAATCCCCCTTGCAGGGTCCTGTGAACCTCCTCCAAAAAAAATAGTTAACCGCCTACGTAAATTTAAACCTGCCCCCTTTTTTAAATTCTAATTTGACTAGACTGACCATTTTATCTTAATCTAATCTTCTGATTTTTTTTTTGATTTTTTTTCATTGCTATTTTGCAGACCACTGGAAAACAACAATTATACATTATATGATACAATATCAAATCATCAATACACATTTTTTCTAACAATGAACATTAACTTCTAAGTAATTACATAAAACAACGTTCTTCAGTCCTTAAAAAAATGTTCAAAAATGCCGTTAAAACTGGAAAAACAATATTCACGATTTAGAGAACAGTCTGGCCTGAAAAAGAGCATCAATTTGTTTTTTCTTTTCTTTCTTTTCTTTTTTTTTTTACCCAGTTCAAGACAAGCGATGGCCATTTTCTCTTTTTGCAACGGTGTAAATATTTCAAGTTATGATTGACACATTTCCAAACAATTTCATTTGTGCGTGTTCCCATTACATTTTCTTACTGTCTCATCGTCCCTTGCTTTAAACAGAATAACGCAATTCTTTGTTTTTCCCTTCTAATTTTTACATTAAGTGATATTTTTCTTCGTTCATAACGAGCTAATTCCCAATACGATAAACATTTTTTTTTATAGCTATTTTCTATATATAAAGTTTTACATCTGTGTGTCTGTATGTCTTCCTTTTCTTTCTCCGTGAAAAGGTTGTACGTGTGTATTGCTTTTTTCTATTGTTCTTTCTTTTTTCTTTTTTTATTCAGACATTTTATTGTGTTTTTCTTGTCTTTTTTTTTTCCGTGGTAACCGAAGTTCTTTTTTTTTTTTCTTTTTTCTTTTAAACCCACCCTTGCTAGGTGGTCTGGTCAGTTACGGCACCAAATTGAGTGTTTGTTATATTGTCTCTAATATAAAGAGTTGTATGTTTGATTATCATAAAGGGAATCATGTGTGAGTGACATGTATTTTCAGAACCTACCTCTGCTTCTTCGATGTTGGACCATCTGGAAATTTCTCATCCTGGAGGGAAACTTGATACCTGTTTTTGGATGAAGATTCAATCACTCCAAAACAAGGAATTAGTTATATAGTTTTTATTTCACTTTCTCCAGATGTCCTGCAGAAGATGGAAGTGAAATCGGCCTGTGTGGGTTCTTCTTCTACACACGTCAGCATTCGTCCCCCCCCCCGTGAAGAGGAGGAGACAACAGGAAGCCGTCCGTTGTCTTCTGAGTCCAAATCAAATCTCAACGATTCAGCTAACCTGATCACATGACTCATATGCAATCAAATCAACTGATCTTTTACTTCCGGCCAACGTGTCTACACTATAACTCACCTCTTCCTCTCTCTCTCTCTCTCTCTCTCTCTATTCCTTAACATTCTCTCTCTCTCTCTCTCTCTCTCTCTCTCTATCCATTCTCTAACAATTGGAGAGGCCTCAAGTTTTGACAAGCTTCTGGGCTTGACCTCTACTCCTGATCTGAAATGTAACACCAACATCAAATCTGTTGCCAAAGTTGCTGAAAAAATGGTTGGATCCTTCTGTCGATCCAATAAGAGCCAGGTACATCCAAGGATGGAGTATTGCTGCCAAATCTGGGCAGGAGCTGCTAGGAAGACCTTATCCTTCAAAATAGACTTCATAGCTTAGTAGGGGATGCCCTTTTTTCTTCCCTGCAACCTCTTTCTCACAGAATAGATGTTGCGAGCATGTCTGCTTTATCGTTATTTTCACAGCAAGTGCTCGTCTGAGCTCCAATCTATAGTCCCCTTTTGCCAAACTTTCACGAGAAACACTCGTCTAGCTGAAAACACTATCAATAATTTCCCCCACTCTTTATCTGTACCTAAACCTAAACATAGATTCCATGAACAAAGCTTCTTTCTTAGAACTGCACTCCTATGGAACTCTCTTCCATTTGTCTGCTTTCCAGCTGACTACAATATGGTCGTCTTTAAGTCTAACGTAAAAAAGTTCTTGATGAGCCGTTCACCTTAAGTAATCCAATTTACCAAATTTCCACTACTAACGATTACTGCGATATTGTCCCATTGACTACTGTACACTCAAGTGGACTCTGGGCCTTGATACATAGTAACTTCTATGTAAAAGAAAAATGAAAGAAACGGACTGCTGATAAATTGACGAAATGCACCAGAAGCTCCAACGTATGTGCCTGAGATTGGTCAATATTAAGGGACCAATTCTTCTCCATGACACCGGACCTCTTGCCCACTATGTTTTTAGTGGCATCTGTGCGTCCGTTAGTCCGGACGATAGCCAGATAACCGTCCATTAGTTTTTCCTGAAATTTTACTACAACTTGTATTTCATTAAATAGATGTGCACAGTAAAAAAAGTTTTTGCAAAAATTCCTATTGCATCCACAGGGGCTCAAAAGAGGTAAAAAATATCCCAAAACGACCAAAAATGACACCTTTTGCCCCATAACGTTTGATCCAGCCATTAGATTTTCATGAAACTTGGCCAAAATGTGGAGGTTATTGTTCTTAATATAAATTTAGTATGGGTAACCCTGGCAACATTCTGGTTCGCATCCCTCTGGAACTTTTAGCGCTAAAATAAAAGATGCCTTTTTGGAGCTCTTTTTTCATATTACTAAAAAACTTGATATGTATGTCTATATAGTGATTTTCCATGGTGCTGAATTTAAATATACATGTCTTAAGGCGTGAAGCTGTACGGTTTATCCATAATTTGAGCTCCTGGGATTATGCTTTCCCAGGAGCTCAAAAGGGGTCACAAATGCCCAAATTGCAAAAAATGACACTTTTTACTCCATAACTTTTGCCCCATCCATTAGATTTTTCTGAAACTTGGCAAAAATGTGAAGGCAACGTTGGCCCTTCACACTTCTCACATTCATCATTTCTTCATTTTTTGTGGCGTCATCTCACATGCAGCACCAGAGCACCATGCATGTGCGGCTTGTTCAAGCATCTCGAAAACTTCCTGTGCAAAAAATGTTTCAAAAGTCGAGATGATGCCGAATCAGCCTTCAATGACTTCATTGCTTCCATAACTCTGGATTTCTTTGCTAATGGGATGAATAAGTTTGTTTCTTGTTGACAAAAATGTGTTGATTCTAATGGTTCTTATTTCGATTAATAAAGTTTATTATGAAAGGAGTTACAATCTTTCGAAATTGAACGTCAAAAAACGCCATTATTTTTGCACCATTATCTTCATCATTCTGTGGATCTTCCCCAGTTAACCTAATGTCAAGAAGATGACTTGATACACTGTCCACCTTAATATTGTTAGGCGACTGTCCCAGTAACTGTACCTTTTCCCCATTTTGTTATGCAGCAAGCCCCAAGCGGTTTAACCTACACCTCATCTCCAACTCGTATAGATTCTGGCTCATCAGATTTTTCTGCAAACACTTTAACTCTAGGGTGTCACCATCTGTATTTAGATATTGCCTTATGCGGTACTGTTTCCTTAAGTTGCCCAGAATTAGGTGCCATATTGAACCAAAACACTACTTCTGCATATAATATTCCCCCTCTCTTGGTAATGGCTTTTATAGTTCTGTGATTCCGTTCTATAATACCATTTTTATTTGGCTGATAAGCTAATCTATAATACTGCCTGATATTCCACTTATCCAACATCCTCTGAAATATCTCCGAATGAATCTCCGCTCCATTGTACATTAGCACCTCTTCAACTGTTCATGCTCAAAAAAAATATTTTTCAATTCTCTTGCAATGATGTCCACTGTTCTGCTCGAATCTCTTTCCAAATGGTATCTCTCTCCCTGAACCATAATCTACCATAAATAGGTATATTCCTCTTTTATAGTGCATGATTTCCATAGACAACTGCATCCGATTGGCAGCCACTTGAATCTCTCCCAGTTCATGAATAGTTTGTGACTGGTCAATCATTTAACACCAATCAGTTTCTGACTATCTTTTGCACATTATCCCTCATCACCTACAAGTTGACCTTCCACACGAGATAAAGCATTATTTCTACTCTTACATGGTGCAACTTATGCAATTTCTTCACTTTATCTTGTTTGACACAGCATACTGTCATACTCGTTTTCTCTGGTATAAGCCAACTTTTTCCACCCTAGTCACTTTATTTGTCGGCTTTATTTTTGCTTAACTTTAACTTAAACTCATCAATAATTTTTCTTAGACCCCTAAACGTCATATAGTATAATTAATTCTGATGATTCTTTTATTCACGTCCTTTCCTCATCAGTTATCATAAAATTAACCCAGCTATGAAGTTACTGAATCAGTTCGGATCTTGATTTCTTTCAAACCTCATTTCAATGCAAGGTCCACACCTTTTATCATAGCGATAATAATTATAATCCCATTTCTTTCTTAACCATGCTGCATCCTCACATCATCAATTTCAACACACAGTGACTATGTTGCTTGCATCACATCATAAAATGCCTTTTTCTAATTTGGGAACATGTCATCTGCCTCGAACTCGGTCTCTCTATAGAATCTCTTCCACAACTTCTCATAACAAGTTGACCATCTTGCTGTCCACCATATCTTACCAATTGTCCTTCTGCTCTTCTTTTTAAATAGCTGCAGGTGGTTCTAAGCCATCTAGATATTAGGTAGTGACCAATCAGTTTTCCACAGAGAGAAAACAACTCACATCTGCTCATTTCATTATGTTTCTCTGGCAGAACTTTTCCTTTCAGAAATATCAATTTTCCTGCACTCTTGCTATTGAACTGAAGACACAACGCTGTTCCTTTCTCCAACAACTCTGGTGGTTTTACCGTTAGACTAAACTTGTCAAGTTTCCACTGCTGACACTAGTTTCATGAACCAGAATGTCATCTGTATATGAATTTGTGTTCTTCCTGAAGATGTTCTCTTGAGAACAGTTTTCAAAATTTTTGCCATGACATTAAACAATTTTTGCCATGACATTAAACAATTTTTGCCATGACATTAAACAATTTAGTCTGACAATAAGTTTTTCATACCAGACCAACTGATGTTTTGCAACATTTGTATGCGCATTTCAAATCCACAATCTTTTGTCGCTATTGATATTTGCCTCTGCTTCCTCATAGTTTCTCTACATCAATTGCATCTCCAACAGTGACACATGATTATTTAGTTCTCGATGATCAAGAACTGGTTTAACTTTGTTCTTCGTGGGTTGTATCACCACCACTATGGGAAGCACTCCTATTTTTACATCTTCATCCCAACGTACTAGGATTCCTTCTGTAAGGCACTATTTAACTCCATTATGAAAGTCAACCTTTTGTGTTTCTTGCATAATAACGATCAGCATTGTTCTTTAATACTGGGGGTTCTGAAGTTTACTTCCATTCAACAATCCACCTCAGTTCATCAAATTTTATAGTGAAGTCCTTGTTCAACATTTCACATTGAATTTTTTTTTTATTTGCTCTGTTTAGGTGTATGCTTGTAGCACTGCTCTTATAGTACTTGTGTCCCGACAATCACTTGAAAGACCTAATCAAATTAACATAGTAGTCCAGCCAGTATCGATGAGAGCACTCACTCTCATGCAATTTACTAGCACTTCTAATATTGGTAGCGATCCATTTTGTGCCATTTCTGACATAAAGGGATAACCGTTGATTCATTGGTTGCCTTATTTTCATTTCCCTGTTGGCAGTATCTCACGTAGTGCCCCGATTTACTACATCCTTAACTAGTTATCATTTGCAGTTCGTTACAATTCCTCACAATTGTAGCATTCGCCACTAAATGGTTTCCTTATCCGTGATCATCAATCCGTTTAAGTCCTCTTTTTCGGTCTCATTTTGCAATTGCTGCCCCTTACAAAGTTTGCATGGCTATGAGCATCCTGGCAGTTGAAATTAGTTCACTAATTGGCAGCCATTTCACATTTGATAACTGCTATAGTGTCGAGGAAACATTTTCTAGGAACCGTTAACAAAAGTGAGCCTCACAACCTGTTCTTTTGGATCCTGCCAATCTTTGTACATTGGTTGCATATCCACCACATTTTCCTCAGGTTTGCATATACAGAGAAAATTCATTCAGTAAACACCACTTTTAGTTTAACCTCTATCTTCTCTAGATCCCATTGATTTTTCTCTATTAGCTGGAGATACAGGGCTAAGACCTCCTCTCCAAAACCAAGGACATAAAACTTGCATATTTGTGAATTTTATAAAGCTTTGCGAACAACTTCAGCTTTGCCGACCAGGTCATTAAATCGTTTTCTTCACTGAATGTGTTACTGTTCAATTTCAGTATACACTCAATGTTATTTCGGAACAGAAAACAGTAATTGCCTGAAATAGCTTGAGGTTAAATGATCAAATGTTAACTATATTGCACTTTCAACTAACAATTTCAGGTGTTAAGTGTGACACACAACTGTCAAGACTTGCTACTCCGACATCTAACTCTAAATCTATAAATATAATAAATAGTCTCTGAAAAATCAGACATTTTTATATTTAAACCAGAAGTATTTCATTTGCATATGAGGTGACAAGATCGCCAGCATATAAAGAGAAACAGCAGACATTTTTTTATTTGTTTGCACCAGATACTATGGGCTGTTTGTACTAAAATTTTAAGGTATTCGCACATTTTAAGGTATTCACACACAAGTGAATAGATCTCTTTGTTTCTTTGGTCTTATTTAAAAAAAAAAATAAATAAATTTGTATCAAAATTAAAAGAATAATATCTACTTATATATATATACAGGGTGACCCAACTCTAATTAGGCCCCGTTTCTTAGTGTTTTGTCCGAATGAAATGAAACTTTGGTCATAACTAGAGTTTTTGGCCCTTTTTTCTCCGTTCTACAGCATATGTTTTAGATGGCCTCCATTTAGCTTTTGTTTTTTTTTGGGGGGGGGGGGGGTCACACACACTCATTTTTGTTTACAAACTTATGAAATGCTTAATATTTAAAGTGTCAGTTTCAAGTAGTAAATTGTGCAAAGCAAAAGTGAGTGGGCAAATCCAACTACCTTTTCCAGTTCAAAATGGGGAAATTATTATAAATGTAAAACATGTTTTATAAATATTATTTATAGCAATAAAATTGGTAACATTTTATAATATAAAAAAAAAATATAAAAAAAAAAATCTTCAAGTCACATATTCTAATGCTACATCTGCAGGAATTGTAGATTGAATTCCAGCTATGAAACGATTGCATACTTCTGGTGTAACCCTTCCGAATTCTTCCTCAATTAATGAAGTCAAAACTCTTGTTCAGTAATTGACAAGCCATCTCTTCTTTCCATTGCAAAAATACTCACAATTTTAGCAGCCAATTCCTGTTTAACGTAAGCTTTGATTAAAGACCATACTTGTTCAATTGGATTAAATATTGGACTGTATGGTCCCAACCTAAGCACTTCACATTAGAAATTCTTCACTAAAATCTTCTCCAATGTTTGAGTGACATGGGGCATTATCAAGAACAATCACAACTGGAACCCCATATTGTCTCTTTGGAGCTCTCAAACATTCTCGCATCCAAGACTGCACTTTCCCTTCGAAAAGATCCTCTTTGAATTTCATGGTACACAAGGCCATGGGGACCAATGCACCCAATAATGTGAATATTGGCACTGTGAGTACCGGCTGAAACTACATTACATCGCCCAACCTTTAGAGAATGCCCATCTCTCCTGGAAATTAAAGTTCGTTTCATCCATAAATAAAATGGGTTTTTCAGTTGATCGGTAATTCAATAATTTTGAACAAAATAAACTATGTTTATTTTTATTCTCAATTGAATTTGCCCTCTTGGGCACAAATCTTACAGCTTTAAGCATATAAGTCATCAGATCTAGATGCTTCGCTATTGAAGATTTGGACAATTTAAACCCAAACAAGGCTTCAATCCTTTCACAAATCACATTTAATGTGATCCTAGGATTTTCATCCACTCGTGCTTGAATAAAATCCAAATGCACCTGTTTGACCTTACAATTTTTAGGCCCTCCTCTTGTATCAGCAATAGAGGTTGGTTTTCGGAATAGAAAGATTTTCTGCTAGGTTTTTCCAATTTCCATCCATCTCATATACCTCCAAAATACGTGCTTTTGCACTTCTGTTATCACGGTTTTCAGTTGACCTAACCATTAGGCTAAAAAAAAAAAATTAACAAATCAATGTCTTGTAGAACCAAAGATATTTATAAATTTAATTTTTTTATTTTAAATTTCTTATTTTGAACTGGAAAAGGTATAGTATATATAAATACATACACAATGTTTCCATTATTATTCAAAATCAATTTCAAATTATAAAGAAAACAGATGGTAAAAAAAAACAAAAAAAAAACTGATTACCTCCCTTTATTTTCTATATATATTTAGCTATAATTATCTCCCTTTTAAACATGACCATCGGTTTTACCAATATTGATTCGAGATAGCAGCATTCAAAATCTATATTTCCGTACATGTTAACTATATTAAAATACATCACATGTTACAAAAACAAGCATTTAATATACTTTAAAACTGTGTTGATGGTAATTTTTTTTCTCTTGGCTATTTCAACGATTTTGCTCAGATGAGAAACATTGCATTTCTTTATAAGCGATGGTTCATTTTAATATTTGAAATAAAACGAGTGTTACTCGAAATTTCATATTGTTTCATGAGAGATGGGGGGGGGGTCAAAGTATGACGTTTCAGTAAGATAGCAAGAATTTATTTGGTGATGGTTTCCATTTTTGAAATAGGAAACTAGTGTCTATATTACAAATAGTCTCCCCCATATTATACAGGTGGGATACTTTTTTTTCTTTTTTAACAAAATTAACTATCAAGAAATTTAAACTGGTTTTATGATTGGAATTTTAAAAATTCATTTTATTAATCAAACTTTTGTATAATTGAAATGTTTTTTTTTTAGTTTGAAAATACTTTTGATACTTCTACATTTTTTTTTAGATTTGAATCAGTAAAATATTTTTAAATATGGTTCATTACTTTTTAAAGAGCTAAATCTTTTAATGAAATGATAGGAGAAAGTGAAAAATACTTAACTTCAAAATTCCATCAGAACTTAAAATGATGGACTGTTTTCCGATAAACACTGCTTGTCAGTTTCTGATTTCAAAACTAGAAGCCGTCACTAAGTAGACTACAGTGGCCACTCTACATACGAGGTACTTTTTTTACGAGAAATTTGAAACACAAGATCTCTTCTAAGACAAAATCCAAGTTACAAGTTTCCAAATGCTGCCATTAGGTGGCTGAGCGGTCAAGACTGCCCAGCATCAGCTCGTCCCGGTTAGCATGTGTTTTCCATCATACAGACCTCGTTCCATGCTCTTTTGTTGTTTTTATTGCATTGCATCTCCTCTTTGTGACTTTTTTTCTGTGATATTAACCATGACTTTGAAAAAAGGAAATGGAAGGTGTCCTCTCAAAATGAAGCAAGAGATAATAGGCAAACATGAGCGTGATGTCCGTGTGAGTGATATTGTGAAGCAGTACGATCAATCATCAATGATCTGTACGATATTGAAACAGAAAAATGATCTGTACAATATTGAAACAGAAAAATGATCTGTACAATATTGAAACAGAAAAATGATCTGTACGATATTGAAACAGAAAAATGATCTGTACGATATTGAAACAGAAAAATGATCTGTACAATATTGAAACAGAAAAATGATCTGTACAATATTGAAACAGAAAAATGATCTGTACAATATTGAAACAGAAAAATGCCATAAAAGCTATAAAACCAACCATGGGTGTAACTATTATTTTCAAATTGAGAACTAATATCCATGGAGAGATATTGTGGATACGTGACAAAGAACTGACGGGAAATATGGAAAGCATCATCTCCAACAAGGCGCTCTACATCTACAACGTGAGGCAGCATGAAGAAAGGAGGAGACATTGTCAGGTACAAGTGGAGTGGATTTCAAGGCCAGCCATGGTTGGTTTGAGAAATTCAAAAAGAGGACTGGCATCCACTTTGTGGTAAGGTATGGCAAAGCAGCAAGTGCAGATACCAAAGCTGTGGACGAGTTTGTGCAGTGTTTCGCTTTCAATTTCGGAAGAAGGTTATGTCCAACAACAATTGTTTAACTGCGATGAGACAGGGATTTTTAGGGCGGAAAAATGCCACACAGAAGATTCATCACTACTGAGGAGGAAAAACTGCTGGGCTACAGTTACAGTAACCCTGTAACGGGATCCCGGGCAATGCCAGGGGCCCCATTCAGATAGAGGAGGATGAGAGAGGATAATGTATGGTTTGGGGGGCTATGCTGACACTTGGTCAAGGATAAACAGATGTTCATCAGAAAAATAATATCTGTTTCAAGAAAAGGAAAATATAAATCTGATAATGGGATTCTTTGGAACAAGGGAGCTGAGGAGAGAGATTGTTTTTCTGGTTGGATTTGATAAAAATGGATTTTAAATAACTAATTGAGGGAAACAACTACAAGAACTTAGATTCAAAATGTCTGCTTTTGTGTCTGAGAAATCTTGTCATTTGGTCCACCTGTTATATTTAAGTGCTAGACCACCAAGCAAGTGATGGGAATTGAACCTTGGAAGATAATACAATTTCTTTGAGAGAAAAGTAATTTGAGTTGAAGAGAAAGAAAGAAAAAAGGGAAAAAGAGAAATATTCTCAAAAAAAAAAAAAAAAAAAGAAAAAGAATATAAAATAATGGGAAAGAGAAAGACGAGATTCAGAAGAAAAGTAATCTTCAAATGACAGAGGGAAGAAGCCAATTTAATAAAAACGATTGTTTTTAGATATAGGAGACTTTTGTTGGCTGGCATTAAGAAGTGCACATCGCCTTGGCCTCCTGCCTGGTGAGAGAGGAGGGCAGAAACACCCATAAGAGTTAAGTTGAAAAGCTCTTGTTCCTAGCTGGGAAATTGCCTAAACATACTTAAGTTGTACAACCTGCATCACGAAGCCGTTAAGAACCTAGCTTTATACAAGTGTACCTCACATATCTAAAGATTATTTTATCAATAATCATTTTGTTGTTTATAAGAAAATGACCGGGAGTTTTTCTTTACTTCTGGATTGCCAGAAGATGCAGTTTATTTCAGATATGTCCTGACGCCAGACAATGGAAGAGAGACCAGATCCAGCACAAAATCAAAGCGACGGCCGAAACACAGACTTACGGTCATGCATGGTTCGAGCAGCAGCATAGGGGAACTTTCCAGTGAGAGTCTGGTCACTCTTGAAGGGTCCACCACTAGAGAGTTAAGAGTGTAACCCTGCTGGGTTGCATCTATGGTCCTGTGAGCTGGATCGACAAACACAACCAGGGATAGATCACAAATATGGTCCCGTGAACCAGGATCCTATGGATGCGGCCCAGCAGATGTATAGGGTTATAACCCAGCCGAACACCAAGCTACCAAAACATTGATCAAATAAACCTCATTTCACAATTTATGAATAAACAAAAATTGGTGTTTAAAACAGTTAACAGATTGATTTTTTAAAAATGTGATTTTAAGCAAACACAACAGTACTTTTCATATCAAAAATAGTAAATATATCGAAACATTTCGAAAATATATCAAGTAGAACAACTGCTACCGTGTTTTTAGTATAATTTAAAAAAAAATATCTATGGGCTAAAACGTCAGCCATTAAAGTGGCAAAAAGGGAGATGAGTATGCACGCTGCATTCGCAATCTTCAAGATGTTCATATCTAGAGAAAATGCCATTTCCCCAATTTTCTGTAAAAATTACTTTTAACTATAAATAATTTCCTGCCTTGAATTTTCATAATTTTTGGATATATTACTATTTTTGACATGACAATTAAGTACTGTTTTTGCTTAAAACGACATATCTAAAAAAAAAAAAAAAAAAAAAAAAAAAAACCTCTCTGTCGACTATCTTAACAAGCACCCAAAAAATAATTTAGAAAAAAAAAAGTTTTTTTGTTTTTTTTTTAAATATTTAATTTAAAAACAACAAATTGTAAAATTCTGTCATAATCACAAAACGAATTTGTTTCCATCCATTGTTTTATGAATTTTTTTGTTTTAGTTTCAAAAGGATAAGAAAACAAAAAGGGTCTTAAATTATTTTTGGTAAAAATGTCTGATTATGGAATTGACAACTAGTATTTATTAAAAAAAAATTAGGTTTGATTTTGGAGATGCATGTTTTTTTCACTCTTGTTTAAAAACAAAATCAAACTGCTCATCATTATTCTCATCTCAGCAGATGTAACCTTTCTTTAAATATATCTTTTCAAACTTAGGAGCTGGCATAAAAGTTTGAACTGAACCTTTTATCCACATCATTTAATTCCATCAGCCATGCCCATGTTTTCTGTTATTATTACCTGCAGTTTTCTGTTCAAGGTTCAATCTCTACTACAGGCGATAAGATCTAAGGACAGCAAAATTAGCGGTTCTACATGTTGAGAAAATGAGAAACGTCTATCTTGATTAAAGTAGGAGTTCAGTTCAAATTTCCATACAGATTCCAAAATTACTGAAAAGATGTTATATAAGCAAAAATATTATGAAAATAACAACCAAAATGAGAATTGCAATCCAAACAATATAAATGCATAAAAATCACTATCAAAGACAAATTTTTTTGTTCCAAATCAATACAATGAATTAATTCTTGCAACAGAATAACCCAAATAAATTGCAACAAATTCAAATATTTTCTCCAAAAATTTTATTATATATTTTTTTCAAATATTTTACGAACTGACTTCGAAAATGTGAAGAATGACAATTACTAGAGAAAATAAATAAATAAAAGATTTATCGGTTTATGATTTTTTTAATCTATTATTTTAAAAAGATTCTTTGAATGTTTTTTTGTGCAGGTTTTTTTAAAAAAAGGTTCTCAAAAAATTTCTTATGTAGACTAACCAGTATTTATGAATACAAACATTTTGAACTAAGATTTTCTAGTTGTTAAATATTCAGGTGGTTGAGTTAATTCATCTCTTAGCTAGTACATAGTACCAGTTATGATTAAGGAAAGACAAAAGATGAAAAGAATGAGCAATGATTGGGAATCACAAATCATCAAAATGAAAGTAGGTTTATGGGAAAGGGGAAGTAACAGGATAAAGACAAGAGAAAAAATATTTAAAAGTAAAAAAAAAAAAAAAAATCTTTTATGCACACTTGAAATGTAAAAACTGTAAACTTCTATGACACGATTACAACTTTATGTAATTTACTAACAAAGCAGCATAAAGTGTATTCTGTTCATTTCAGTTTTATAAAAATTGGGTATTGAAATTGTTATTCTTACGTTTGCTATTTTGTCAGATAGTTTACTCTCCACCAAGTAATGTTGCTTACCAGTTTCATTAGCAGTGTAATGCTGGTTATATAGGACAGTTTTCATTACATTTGCAGACATGTATAAACCAGCATGTTCCATCAAAAATCTGACAAGGAAGAGCAAGATCCTTGTGTCACCCTTCCTCCTCAAGCAATGGACTGGCATTGGATAACACTTAGTTGAAAATCTATGCAAAAATCTATGAAATTTAGTGTTTTCAGATTGTGCATAGAGCAGATTCCAAACATCATAAGAATTTTTGGAGTTTCTATCGCCATTTGTAAAACCTTTATGGCGGTAGAAGAAATTCATCAGATTCTTAATTCTCTTTGGCGAATTTTGATGACTCCCTCAGTGATTTTATATATATATATATTGGAACAAAATTTTTTATTTTATTTTTAATTATGTATCTGGGAAAGAAAGAAACAAACAAAAAATTTAAATAAAAGAGAAAAAAAAAAATCAATTTTTTTCTGCGTTTATTAATGTCTAAACATCAATTTTTGTTTTTTTTTTGTTTTACTGTCCTATAAAAAAAAAAGTCATCTTCTCCTAACTTCATTAACATTAAGACTGACAGGATTCGTATAAATAAGCAATTACATCCGCTCGTTCCTTTTCTTTTTTGATTCCAGCAAATACCATCTTGGTGCCGGGTATATAAGCCTTTGGGTTCTTCAGATATATCCAAAGGGTTTCTTTTGTCCAAGTAATACCTGGGGGGGAAAAAAAACAAACGAATAAATGAACATAAACCCATACGTTTTCAAAAAAAATATAAAATTAAAAATCTAGCACATTAGGTGAAGTGTACTTAGCTTTACAAAAATGCCTGAGCAGTCACATCAGCATTCCCTGATAAAGGTGTCTCAGGCGATTAGTAAAGAACTAACCACCTTCTCAAAGAGAGGATAAAATCTGGGAGGATAGACTCCTAGGACTGAACAGAAACAATGACAACAGCAACGAAGCTATCGTTGGATTGATAGCCAATGGCACATTCTTAATTGCTATGAACAACGTGTTGCAAATGTTGTGAATGGGCGTGTGACATGATTAGGGACAAAATTAACCTTTTTATTGGTAGTATTGTTGTCCGTCATATTTTGCCTCCCAGACAATGGAAGGAGAAAAAAAAAAAATTTTCATACAAACAGAATGTCCACAGTTTGAAAACTTATCAATTCTGTAAAATCTTAACATTTTTAAATGTAGAATATAAAATTCTGAGGATATTTAACAGAAAACTCAAAAATATTCCGATTCATTTCCATCTTGTAGACATAGAAGAGTAAAACTATTTACCTTTGCTTTTGTTGGCATCTGAGTAGCTGAATCCCGGTGCCTGTCCAGTTGGTCTTCCAATAAATCCGTTGAGGTTTGGCCCAGTCTTATGTTTACCACCAGGTTCAACGGTGTGACATTGTGCACACCGTTGGACAAACAGCTTTTTGCCTTTGGCCGGGTCTCCAGCAGGAATATCTGGCATTCTGGAGGAAAGTGAAAAAAAAGAAAACTAAAGAATAATTGAAAAAATAATTACAGGCAGCATCATGGCTTTGTTGTGGCAGAAAAGTTTCTATTGGCGATAAGTTTTTCTTTAACATGCAAGAAGAGACAGTTTCTTTTTTTGCTACACAGGAGTCACCCCTTATCAAGAGCCAAAGGCCACTCGAGGTTGAGGGTTAATAAGTGTACAGTGGTCAAAGGGAACATGATGTAATTATTAGTAGTGGAAATTTGGTATTTTGGCCTACTTAAGGGGATGGCTGATCAAGAATTTGTTCACATTGGACTTTAAGACAACCATATTATAGTCAGTTGAAAAGCAGAAGAGTTCCACAGGTGTGCAGTTCTAAGAAAAAAAATCTTTGTTCATGGAATCTACGTTTAGGTTTAGGCACAGATAAAGAGTGGGAAAATTATTGATAGTGGTTTCAAATAGACGAGTGGTTTTCGTGAAAGGACGGGGGGGGGGAACTAAATTGGAGCTTAGGCGAGCACTTCCCATAAAAATAATGATAAAGCAGAAACAGGTTCGTAACGTCTCTTCCATAGGAAAAAGGTTGCAGGGAAGAAAAAAGGGCATCTACTAGGCTACAAAGTTTATTTTGAACTACTCTCGCTTCTCTTTATTTGTCCCTCAGTCCTCATTTTTTTAATGAGTGATTTTTCTGACAAAAGGAGAAGAAAAAGCTGTATTCTAGGTTGACAGTATTTTGCGTGAACAGTCGACAGAGATGGCGGAAATTTTCTGTTCTATGTCTATCCTTGTAGCCATGTCACTAGTAAGGGTGCTGGAGGTAAACATTTTATCTGGGCTGACGTTATCCGCCTGATAGTCAGGGACCCGAACCTTGGATTAACCACTAAGGAGGCTGTCCTATCAGCAGGCGCAAAGTACTGGGGCTGCTGTATTGCCATTTGGTGAATGGATTCTGGACCATGCAGTAGTCTCTGGTGGGGCCTCTCGATGCCATACTAGTGGGTAATTGTTACGGCTTTACCTTATGTGCTACAAAAAAAAAAAAAAAAAAAAAAAAAAAATTCTTTGTTACTGTTCTCTTTGTTTCCCCTCTCTGTCCTGCTCTAAGCAAGTTTGACGACCTAGTCCACAAACTCCAAAATTCCATCATGACAAGTTTCAATAAAAAATACACGATTAAACCCGGATCTGAAACTTCCAACGTAGACCCCCACTACCATGTCTCCTTCTCCAACATCAGGGGTCTACGTTCTAACCTTCCAGAGGTTGAAGCCCAATTACAGGAGACTAAACCAGACCTTTTATTTTTAAGCGAAACTGGAATTGGACAGACTATTTCCCTAAATGAGTTTGTAATTAAAGGATACTCTAACCTAACTTCCAAATCTGACCCCCAAGATCGCCATGGGCATGGAATATGTGCCTATATAAAAGATGGCTTTCCATGTGGTAGGGACATCTCCAGAGAAGATCCTAACTTACCCTATATGTGCTTCCGAGTAGCACTAGCTCACACTACGGCATTTATATTTACTCTATCGCCCCCATAACAGCGGAGTTACTATCTTTAAAAGCATATCTGAGAAAATTGACCAAGTTCTATCAGCATATCCTTCAGCTAACATTCACGTATGTGGAGACTTCAATGTTCACAATGTGGAATGGTTGATCCACTCAAACAAGACCGATGATGAGGAGATTCTGCCATGATTTCTCCATTGCTTATGATCTCACTCAGATTGTTCACGAACCCATCCGTGTGCCCGACAATGACGGCCAGTATGCAAGTCTACTAGACCTTTTTCTCACAACTTGCCCTGAACTATGTTCAGTTTCCGTTCTGTCTCCTCTTGGATCTTCCGACCACTCAGTTATATCAATTAAGATAAAAATGAAATGTAATAAGTCCTCAGACGTACCTCTCCATCATACAGTATATCGATACACTATGGCTGACTGGGATAGTTTCCGTACATTTATATCGGATCTTCCTCTGCGTTCCATGTTTAAAAAGGATGTGTCGTCTATAGTATCAGACCTGATGGAATGGTTAATTGTAGGTATAGACAATTTCATACCCTCGAAAAAGTTCCAGCAAAAACCTAACAGCCAGCCATGGTTTTCTCCAGAATGTGCTGCTGCTATTGCGCACAGAAATCACTTTTTCCACTGCTTCCAACGTAATAGATGTATGGAAACTAAAGCCGCTTTCAGGACTGCCAGCAACCATTGTAAGAAAGTAATAAAGAACGCAAGAGAGTTATATGCTCAGTCCGTCAAGTTCAAAGTAGCTGAGCAGCGGCTTGGTTCCCACCAGTTTTGGCAAATTGCAAACAGAATCCTGAACAGAAGCGTGTGCTCTATCCCAACTATCATTAATGGACCTGAGTTAATCTCGTCAGCATCAGACAAAGCCAAACTCTTTGCCAAGAACTTTGCAGCCAATTCTACCCTTTGCGACCAAGGCCGCCAACCCCCAATATTTCCTCCTGTATCAGAAAACACACTATGTGATATACAAATATCTGTACGTGATGTTGCCAAGCTAATCAAAAACCTTGATTCCAGTAAAGCAACCGGCCCTGACGGTATTCCAATTATAGTACTCAAAAAACTTCAACCAGAACTAGCACCCATACATACAAAACTGTTTAAACGTTGTCTTAAGGAGAATTGCTTCCCATCACCCTGGAAAATCTCATCAGTATGCCCTGTATTTAAGAATTCAGGTGATCGCTCATCCCCCTCTCAGTACAGGCCAATAAGTCTCCTGTGCGTCATGAGTAAGTTGCTGGAATCTGTGTTAAATAGAGAAGTAATCAACCATCTCAGCAAAAATAACCTTCTTAGTGACACACAATATGGTTTCCGTTCTGTTAGATCTACAGCAGATGTGCTTAGTTATATCTCATAGGATTAGCGAATCTCTCGACAGAGGCAACTTTTCTAGGGCAATTGCTCTTGACATATCAAAGGCCTTTGATAGGGTATGGCATAAAGGTTTACTTCACAAGATCTCCAGCTATGGTATAGCTGGAAATGTCTTCTCAGTTATTAAATCATTTCTCTCTGATAGGTTCATAAGAGTAGTAGTTGATGGGCAAAAATCAGAAGCTCACAGTATAAATGCTGGAGTCCCTCAGGGGTCCATCCTAGGCCCAACTCTTTTCCTGATCTACATTAATGATCTTCCAAATCACATCCTTACATCATTCGTAGACATTTTTGCTGACAACACTACCATCTATGGCAGCACATCTAAGACAGTAAACGCCCAAGTTTTCTCCGATTCTCTCTCCTCTGATCTTGATCACCTTGTACAATGGGGAAAGGAGTGGTTGGTTACTTTTAATGCATCTAAAACCAAGCTTCTATCTTTACATCATCAACGTTCTGATCCCCATCTGGCATCAATTAAAATGAATGGCTCTCGTCTTGGGGAGGCCTCAAGTTTTGACAGGCTTCTGGGCTTGACCATTACTCCTGATCTTAAATGGAATACATACATACAAATCTGTTGCCAAGGCCGCTGGAAAAATGGTCGGATCCTTCTATCGATCCAGTAGATATCTCACTGCTGATACAATTCTCTATCTATATAAGAGCCAGATACGTCCAAGGATGGAATACTGTTGCCACATATGGGCAGGAGCTGCTAGAAAAGACTTGTCCTGCCTTGATAGGGTTCAAAATAGACATTGTGGCCTGGTGGGAGATGTCCTTTTCTCTTCGCTGCAACCTCTATCTCACAGAAGAGATGTTGCGAGTTTGTCTCTGCTTTATCGTTATTTTCATGGAAAGTGTTCCACTGAGCTTCAATCTATGGTCCCCCCTCGCCAAACTTTCACAAGAAACACGAGACTAGCTGAAAACATTATCAATAATTTTCCACACTCTTTATCTGTGCCTAAACCTAAACATAGATTCCATGATCAAAGCTTCTTTCTTAGAACTGCACACCTGTGGAATTGTCTTCCGTTTTACTGCTTTCCAGCTGTCTATAATATGGTTGTCTTCAAGTCCAACGTGAACAAGTTTCTGATGAGCCGTTCCACTTAATTTAACAAATTTACCGAACTTCCATTACTATCGATTACTATATTGTCCTTTTGACTACTCTACACTCTTTAACCCTTATCCTTGAGTGGCCTATCGGCCTTGATAAGTGGTGACGCCTATGTAAAAAAAAAAAAATAAATAAATAAATAAAAAAATAAGCTGCTCCTGCCTAGATGTGGCAATAGTACTCCAGCCTTGGTTGTACTTAGCTCTTACACAGGTAGAGAACTGCATCAGCAGGGAGATATCTACTGGAGCGGTAGAATGATCCCACCATTTTTCCAGTAGTCTTGGCAACGGATTTGATGTAAGTGCTCTATCTCAGATCAGGAGTAAAAGTCAGACCTAGAAGTTTGTTAAAACATGCAGCCTCCCCAAGACGAAAGCCATTCATTTCAATTGATGCCAGATGAGGATCAGAGCATTTAGGATGGAAAGACAGAAGCTTGGTATTAGAAGCATTAAAATTAACCAGCCACCTCTTTCCCCCTGCACCAGGCTCTCAAGACCAGATGAGAGAGAATTAAGAGAAAACTTGGTCATTTACGGCCTTTGAAGTGTTGTCCTAGATAGTAGTGTCGTCAGCAAAAAGATCTACAAATGATCTTAGGATGTGATTTGAGAGGGCATTTATATAGATCAGGAAGAGAATTGGGCCCAGGATAGACTCCTGAAGGACTCCAGCATTAATACTGTGAGCTTCTGATTTCCACCCATCAACCACTACTCATATGAATCTATCAGAGAGAAATGATTTAATAATTGAAAAGACATTTCCAATTATACCGTAGCTGGAGATCTTGTGGAGTAAACCGTTATACCATATCCTATCAAAGGCAACTGCCCTAGAAAGGAAGCCTCTATTGAGATTCACTAATTTTAGGAGATATAACTGTTAGCACATCTGCTGAAGATTTAGCAGAATGGAAACCATATTGCATGTCACTGAGGAGGTTGATTACGTCTCTATTTAACAACTTACTCATGACTATGACAACAGCATATTCTTTTCATTGTTTCAACTCAAGTGTGTATCCATTGATATCTTATATACTTTTATATAGAGTGATGTGGTTCTTGGTTGATTACCCGTGTCGGATATATACTCGAGAGTCAAAACAATGAAAAGAATATGCTGTTGTCATAGCCCTACTCATGACGCACAGGAGGCTGATTAGTTTTTCTCTTTTTTTTCATTTTCTTTCTTTGAAGATTGTAATGCTGGGTATGAGGTAGCCAAACCAGCTGCCAACATTCCCCTGCTTTTTATTGAAACCAACCGAGAGTTCTTTTTTAGTATTCTTGCTGTTCCCTCAAGTGCAATTGTCTGGATTTGTATTGAGAGGAAGACGACTGATCATCTGAATTCGTAAAGACAAAACTAATGAGGTTTTCCAAGGGAAGCAATTCTCCTTACGACAATGAACATCTTTGTGAGTATGGGTGCCAGTTCTGGTTGAAGTTTTTTGAGCACTATAATAGGAGGGCTAGTTACTTTACTTGACAACATCACGCACAGATATTTGTATGTCACATGGCGCATTTTCAGACACAGGAGGAAATACAAGGGAATTGGTAATCCTGATCGCATATGAGGGCAGCGGAAATGAGAATGGTGGAAATTAAACGATTAAAAAGTTAAGTGAATGAGTTCACACATGTGCGTAAATTTAATGAGGTCAGACATCATGCCATAGGGCAATGAAACCCCACACTTGACTTGAGCCACTAGACAGTTTCTGCGTATTTGTTTGTTTCCCCAAGATGTTGGGGGAAAACCAGCTCCCTACAAAAAAAGGGGAGTGTCCAAATGAATAGCAATTGTCTGATATGACGGGTTTTCCCTGCATTGATCAAAGTTAATTGCTTTCTGGACGTCCCCGACGGGAAAAACAAGGAACTGACTTCATTTCAATTAGTTTCACTTTATTTATACTAAAAAGCAACAAACACACGGTACCACGGGATAGCATGAATTTTATGAAATAAAAGTCGCTCAAATAAAAGATAGACATGGCCTTTTGTAAATCATAGATATTATAATCAGAGGGAGTATATAAAAAGTTGTAAGAATTAGTGCCCCACCCCCCAAGCCTTTGGCGGACATACAAAAAAAAGACACACACACATTTTTGCTTTTATATAATAGATGGTACAAAAGTTATGACATTATTAAATTACAGTTACATCATCTTACATAGAGGGGGGGGGGATCTGTGTTGCTTATAGGAGGTCCCTACAACACATTTTTATATTTTACTAGTAGCAATACACATGGACGATAAAATGCCTTGGATAATCACAGATTTCAAGGGTGTTCTACTAAAATTATCATACTTTAAAAACCAAAACATCTTAAGTCCTCAAAATACCAATAAATAACATTTGTTCGAAAATGAATATACTTTCAAATAAATTAATAAATAATAATGTACATAATATATTTTAAGAGTTTTAAGCAAATAAAGTGCTAAAAATGTTAACATCATAAAACAGCGTTTTCAGTAAGATTTTGTAGCTCATATTATTAGAACATAATTAGCTTAACTAGAGCTTGGTTATCAGAATATATAATTTTAAAGCAATTCAGCATTATTTTTGATCAAATTTTAAAAATATAATTGAAAAACATATGTAACGTGTGCACTTTTATCCATTACATTAGTTTTTAATGGGGAATTAAAGTGTTTTGTAAAAAAAAAAAAAAAAAAAAAAAAAAAAAAAAAAAGTGAAATATGATTTTTTTGCTTCATAAGTGCGAGCAGTACCCCCCCCCCTATATTTTTTGGTCTTTTTTTACAATTTTTTTTCAGCGGATTATAATCAAATGGACACTAATCTACCCAATTATATAAAAAAAATACAAAATTAATATTTAAATATTTGTAAGAGGTGCTCAGTTTCTAGTTAAGTTCCTATTTACTTGTCTACGACGATGTGTAGTCACATCAGTAGTACACATTTTAATAGTGACGTCATCATTTCATGTGTTTGTGTTAATTTCTATGGATAAGCGTTCGCATTATAATTCTTAATGGAGTAATGTGTTTTTTGCTATGAATAAAAAATAATATAAAACTTACCTTTTGTAAAACGAATACATTATTAACGAACTACACAGACTAGAGTTAATAAAATAAAATTAATTTTAACATATTCTGTTGACACGTATTTAAAAATAATGTTCTTTACAAGCCTCCGTACATTTTAAAAAAAAAAGCGCCAAGCATAAGGACCACCCTCTATCTATTTAAATAATAAAATCAAAACAAATTTTTTTTTTAAGGTTGATTTTGGATTTACAATTTTTATTATCTGAATAGTCTTATATTTTTATTATTATTGGAAACCTGTTATTAAAAAAATTCATTTGAACTTCATATCGTGTAATATTTGAATTTAATATCATTTAAGGCTTTTTAAAAATAATTATTTTTCAGAATTGTTTTTTTTTTTTTTTGTTGTTGTAATTCGAATAATTATATTACCGAGAAAAAAAATTATTCAGAAAGTGTTGATTTTTTTTTTGGTTTTCTTAACATAATATTGAATTTATGTCCAACTTTATTTACAACTTTGAGGTAAGTGAAACAAATAACAGGATTTTATAAAAAAATTACTATTTTTTAATTATTTGATCTTTTCAGCTTTAAAAAATGTTGAAACTTTTATCAACCCACATTTATTTTGCTTAGTTTTCGGACCATGAAATATGTGGGTTAGAACACCTAAAAAAATATATTTTCGCTAATATATTTAACGAAACCTACTTTTAATATGTAAGTTTATTTAATAATGATTGAATATCGAAAATTTCAGGAAAATATTTTTAAAACATGTATGAACGTTGTTTTAAAACGTCGATAATGTGAACACGATTTTTGTCTCGCATTTTAATTATTTTTGTATGATGTAATTTTTTTTTAAATATTAGCAGTTTATTTGAAGCTTTTTCTATTAAATGGTAAAAAAGTTAGGATGATAATATTAAATTACAATTATAATTACATCGTGTTACACGTCCAAGGATGGAATACTGTTGCCACATCTGGGCAGGAGCTGCTAGAAAGGACTTGTCCTGCCTTGATAGAGTTCAAAATAGACTTCGTAGCCTCGTAGGAGATGTCCTTTTCTCCTCCTTGCAACCTCTATCTCACAGAAGAGATGTTGCGAGTTTGTCTCTGATGTATCGTTATTTTCATGGAAAGTGTTCAACTGAGCTTCAATCTATGGTCCCCCCTCGCAAAACTTTCACAAGAAACACTCGTCTAGCTGTAAACACTATCAATAATTTCCCCCACTCTTTATCTGTGCCTAAACCTAAACGTAGATTCCATGAACAAAGCTTCTTTCTTAGAACTGCACGCCTGTGGAATTGTCTTCCCTTTTCCTGCTTTCCGGCTGACTACAATATGGTTGTGTTCAAGTCTAAAGTAAATAAGTTCTTGATGAGCCGTTCCATATAAGTTATTAAATTTACCAAATTTTCATTACTAATGATTACTATATTGACCAATTTCTACTGTACACTCTTTAACCCTTATCCTTGAGTGGCCTCTGGGCCTTGATAATTTGGTAATGCCTTTGTAAAAAAAAAAAAAAAAAAAAAGGGGGGGGGGCGGGTTAAAACTGTGGCGCGCATTGGAGGTACCTACTTGTCTCCCTACGAGGACAGTTAAACACAAGGTCAGTTTTTATTGCGAGGAAAATCCAGCTTCCCAAAAAGGGTCAATCTGGATAGGAACAAACATAAAAATTGTCTTAGTCATGAAGGATTTCTCCTTCACTGACAGAGGACAGAAAAGGCGAAGCGTAGCATCAGAATACTACCCTGTGACCTTGGCCCGAAGTCCAGGTAGAGAAAAAAAAAAACAAAAAACCGTCTTAAACTGGAAAGTTTGACGAAATAATGTGTCACTCAGACAAGAAATGTAATTGAAAATAAAAACCAAATTTATCCAAAATTCGTGAACGATTTGTTGCAAATGTTTTTTGATATTTAAATAAGTGGGCAAAAATACTTAATAAGTTTTCCAAACGTCACATTTTCTGTTAGTGACGTCACTTGTATTAAATGAAATTTATTTTTGTCTATTTGTCAATTCTTGTTAAGTTTCACACCCCTTAAGAATTATGACAAACAAACAAAAATAAATTCCATATATAAAAGTAATTTGATGTCCAAAATCTAAAGCATAACATTTTCAAAGACCAATAATTATGACCCACTATATGGGGGTTAAACGCCTTAAAAAAATAAAAATAAATAAATAAACTCCCTCAATCCTACCTCTAACCCGAGGTACGAGTGGCAAGCTTCCTCCTTATAAAACCTTTAGTCCTAACAATAACGCTAAGTCTAAGTGGCAAGCTCCTCACCAAAGTTCCTTGGTAATCTACATATAAATGTCTAAAAAAAAAAAAAAAAAAAAAAAAAATCCTTCTTTAAAGAAAAGTGCACCATTTATAACCCATATAAAAAAAAAAAAATTAGTCAACTATCCTAAAACGCTAGAATGGTCTCGGAATGGTGAATTATTTTACATTAAATATATGTGAACCCCCCCCCGCCTTCTAAATTCTAAAATTGTTTTGTTTTTATTAAGTTTTCAGGGTATTCACACATAATTTTCCTTAGCTCTATCATTAACCCAAAGTCAGAGTGGCAACTTCCCCACCCTCTCATAATTGCACAAAAAAAAACACACATAATCGTCTTTAGAAGAAAAAAGAAAAAAAAAAAGAGGCACACAAGATTTATCTCCGATAGAAAAAAATGGTTAAATGCCCTAAAACGTTAGAATAGTTCAAAATGGGGAATCATTTTACATTAAATTCTAAAATAATACTTGTTTATCTTTCATTAAAGTTTTTCAAGGTATTCACGCGTAATTGCCTAGAAAGGTAAAATCGCATATTTTGGAGAGGTGGTCAGATGAGGTGGGTGGGTTAACGGAAGGTATTAATCTACAATAATACCAAAGAAATATTGCAATATATTCATTTTTAAACAGTCCTAGATTTCAATTTCAATTATTTGTACATATAATGCATTACAATTCAGCTTTGAGTTCTTTAACTTCTTTTCTTTTAATGGATACATAGCATTTTTAAGGAATTGTAGAATATTTATGTGCATTTACTGCAAATTATTTGGAAATCATTAATTTCTGGAGATTTTCAGTAGTATATTCTAATTCCTTGTACAAAAATACACTTATATGGCAAATTTCATTGCTTAATCTTGTGTTTTAACAAAGATATAGCATTTTCACTGAAAAAGTAGTGTAAAAAATGTGACAAAACGCAAATGGTCTTAAAGAGGGGGAAATATCTAAACACGCAAGGCTTATTAGATATATGTATTCATAACTTCCTTGATTTTAATTGGATTTAAAAAGATTCTTTCTTAGCTTATCAAGCTCTTTCTATATATATATATTGAAATATTTTAAGCCATTTAAATTTTTTATGTGTATTGCCCGGTCATAAAATACGTTATATATTTTAAATTTACGCAGATTTCATATTTATTGTTATAGTCAATTCTCTATCGATTATTTCAGATTATATTGTACCCACGATTTAAAAAGATTTCAGTGCAATCAGCTGAAACAAAAGCCAAAATTGATAATGGGGATCATAAAAAAGAGAATGAAAAAAAAGAAAAAACGGGATGGACAGAAAAAAAAGAAAAAGGTAAAAAAAAATAGAAAGAGGGGATAGAGGAAAGAGCAGATAAGAAATACAAATATAATATGAATATAATACAAATATAATATGAATATAATACAAATATAATATGTAACCATGTTTTTGATAGACAATATTCATGCAAGCAGGCAAGGATGGCCGAACGGTCGACAGAATTTTATAATTATATAGATGTAAATTCTCTCATCTTTATTTTCTATAAGGAACACGCAAACGTATGCGAGTGTGGATGTGTGATTAAATAGTAAAAGGCACGTTTTTAAAGTTTGTCCAAACACAAACGTGATTGAAAAAAAAAAAAAAAAAAAAAAAAAAAAAGGAATAGGCAGAGAGTACACATTACCAAAATCGTTCACAAAAGATGCTTTAATTTTTTTTTTTTACACTTGTCATATCAGAATTTGAATCTAAAGTCTAAAGGTTTTTTAAATTGTATTATAAAGTATGCAAAGGCAAAAGGTGAACATTTCCATTTTATATTATCAGATTATTTAAGCCGGAATGTTGAACGATCTTTTAAAAATTTTGTGAATCAAAAACATGAGTCTATTAGAAAGCATGGTGAAAGCCCGAAAAATATTCAAGGGAAAGAAACGAAAGAAAGATATATAAGAGAGGAGAGATGAAAGAAAAATATGAGAAAGAGATGGTGAAAAGAAAATAAATGAGAGGATATTCCAGTGAAAGTCCGTCATATAGAGGTCGTCTTGTCCCCCCCCCCCCCACCTCGGTGAAATTAATTATTTCTTCAGTACTTTATTTTACATGAAACAGATAAATGAAAACAAAAATAAATGTGTCGTACTATTTTATTTTTTCTGTGCCCGAAACACAATAAAAGGGCTCGGCAAAACTGACATTGAAAAACAATCGTGTGTGTTGGCAAGTACATTTCGTCCTAGAAATGCAGATTATTTAACGTTCACAAATCAGCAGCAGCAACAACCTGCACACACTCACGGCTAATAATAATTTTTCAACACAACCAAAGCCATCTGTGGTGATTTGTATTAAACACTGGTTGTATTTACTCGGTGTTGTCCGGGAGGAACGTCCAAGAAGTTTTCATTTCTTTTTAAATTTATTAACTGAATAATTTATTTCAATCTTATGTTCAAAATACGTACTATACAAGCTAACATCAATTTACCAAACGATCAAAGTAGCTAATTTGTTTACGAAGACACCAAAATGTATTCTGGCAGAATTAATTTCATTGTATATTATTTTATTTTGAAGTTCAATAAATATCGATTAATAGTAAACTATCTATATATCTAGAAAAGTGTGTGTGCGTGTGTGTGTGTGTGTGCGTGCGTGTGTGTGTGTGTGTGTACATTTCCCTACTAAATTACTCTTAATTTTCAGTCTACACACTCGAGATTTGGCATAAGGGGTTTTAAGATTTGGGAAAATCTAACCGGTTTTCAGCCAGAAATTTGGCTGTCAAGTGGTCAAAGTTCAACGATTTGACCTTTAAAAACTCAAACTCCTCCGCCAATTTTTGGTCTAAACATTTGAAATTTTACATAAAGTGTATTCAAACCATAGGACAAGCTTTTTAATCGGATTTTGACCGAAAATAAAACCGATTAATCTTTATTTTCCCAAATTTCAAAATCCCTTATGCCAAATCTTGAGTGTGTAAACTGAAAATTGACATTAGTTTGGAAGGGAAATGCACGCACACACACACACACACACACACACACACACACACACACACACACACACACACACACACACACACACACTTTTATAGATTAAATTATCGTTGTCACATCAAAAAATTAAATAAAAACAAGAGAAAGGAGCGGTAACATTTGTTGCTTCGTGTGTTTTTTCGTTTTTTTTTTTTGTTGTTTTTTATTTTTTCGCGGCGGATATTCATATTTTTAATTTATTCATTTTAAGTATATAGCAACTTGTTCAACCTTGAGAAAAGGATGCCTGCGTTCTTGCGCAAAACAGTGTTACGACTACGTGACCGGTTCAATGTCATTTACATCTCTATCATTGCTGCATGACCTTTTTAGACAGAGAAGGAGAGTGGGTGGTAGTTTCAGTCTTAGAAACAAACTAGATACAATTTGCCGAGTAGATTATAGTAAGTCGGGCGATAACCTTAGATAGGTTCTGTTTAGGCCACCTCCTCCGCTAAGAGTACCCCTTATTTGGGTGAGCTGGATTCCTCACTTTAAACTGGTCTCATTGCTGCTGCGATAGGTTGGTTGGTTGTTTTTGTTTTACGGCATATCAACCCTTTTCAGGTTATCTAATGCCGAATTCAGTGATTTTGAAGAAAAGTTTTTTAATAGAATATATTTGTTTTTTTTTTTTTTTGGTTTTTTTCAAGTCAGTTTCTATTTAACCCATAGTTGGAACCCTAACAGGTACTACCACTCCGGGTCAGGGTGGACCTGGGAGCAATGGCAATTATAGGGTAGCTCCACACTCCCCCAAACCCTCAAGCTGGGGCCCTCACCATCGGATATAGTTTAAGGTCATATCCAGAAGTTCCAGGACCTGCTGAGTGCTGCGTCTGCTGCGATAGGAAATGCATAACAGAACAAACCTGACATTCGTTCCCGAATTAAAGTGTAGTATCTTTCCAGCGTTTACTCTTTAAGAGAAGGCTGTCGGTTTATGGAGCTCACAGGGGAAATACCAACATAGTCCTGGGGTGAGGGTAGGTGTGGGGGGGGGGGGTTCTTACATAGACCTGTCTTTTTTTTGGTAGATGAAAGCTGGATTAATTTTCAAATTGTTGAAGAATTCAATCATGCCCCTCCCCCATTTTTGTGTTTCACTTTTACGCCATATCAATCGTTTCCAGATTATGTAAGACTGCACTCAATCATTTCAATGAAAAAAAAAAAAAAAAATGCTTCAAGTTCCTAATATCTTCAAATATTTATCACTTTGCTGACGATTGTGCATTATAAGTAACAAGGGGGGGGGATTCAATAACTTCTACCAAACGCAAGAAAATTTGATCTTCTATCGGCCCACATAGTTTTAAATTTTGTTACTTTTTCTGAAATGATTCTCCACATAAAAATAAGCAATCGATTATTTCAGATTTAAAAGATACACAAAACTAAAAACACCTCCAACTTAGGCTTAGTGGTATTGTGAAACTTTTTTAAGCCTGAAATAAGATTCAATTCAACGTAATTTCTTTCAACGGAAATAATCAAGGAGTGACAATAGGTGTGTCAGAAATTTCGTGAAAATAGTGAATAATTCCACCCCAACTTTCCAAGCTTATATAACTCATCGAAAAATGTAATTCAAGCCCTAATTTTTTTTCAATTAAAAAGGAGCAAGGACCAAGGTTTCATTAAAAAAAAAAGAAAAAAAAGAAAAAACAATGGTTAAAAACAAAAAAAGGTTTTAAACTTCGAACTTTACAGGTAAATTTCTAAAAAACACTACTTTTTTTTGTTTTAAATTTGAATATATTATTTATTAACATTTTCTCTTCAATTTGTGATATATAAAACTTTGATGAGTAAATTAATTATTTACTTTTTAATAGACACTTGAAAATGGGGGGGGGGTCGTGAATTAAAAAAAAACGTTTGTTTAAAATATTATATTTGGTTTATTGGAAAGAGCATAAAATTTCACATTGACCCTGAAAATACTGTAAAAATAGAATCAATAGAAAAATTTTGATAGATTTTTAAAGTTTAAAAATTGAAAAATACTTAACTCGTAAAAAATAATATTTCCATTACTTTTTATACAACTTTAATAGTTTATTTTGGAAGTACAATCCATAAAGAAAATAAACAACCCACTTTTAAAAGAGAAATTACGAGTTTTTTTTTATATTTTATTCGCAGTTTCGTGTTAGGGGTGTCAAAAATTCCTACAAAAATTCTGATACACCTAACTCATCAATGAATGCAATTTTGTGTTATATCTCGAATTAAGTTGGTTATTGAGTCATAACATGGTGGTGGTATATAACATGGAGGTGGTGGTGGTATATAACACGTTAAATAACTGCTGAGTTGCTGTTTTATGATGCAATCATTGTTCTTTATTTTTCAGGTTTTATTTTTTAAATAGTCGCAGATTTGGGTGCATGGAACCGTAGCGCAATAGATTCAGATCTAAATGACATTTCTGGGAGTTGAAGGTTCAATCCTTACTACGAACGATAATAAGAATAAGAACATCATTTCTACTTGGTCATGGAAAACAATCTATCTCTGGTGAATAAATAAAGGGTTCAGTTCAAAAAGTACTGCCTTAAAGTCTGAGGTTGTGCAAGTCGAAACATTTTGAAAATAACAATCAGGGCAAAAATAATAGTCAAAATAATTTAGAATCTAACGCATCAGACATCTTAAATAAAAAAAAATAAAAAATAAATATGATAAAATTCTTGGCAAATATTCATCGCTCTCTCATCATTCAATAACTTTACATAAATTTTGTGAATATCTTCAATAGCTCATATAAAAAAATAAATTAAAATTTTTAAAATAATATCTAGTGAAAAATCCAGCCACTCTTCCTTGGCATGGTTATTTCGTACCAACAAAATCTTGAACATGCTGGTGTGGCCTTGTTCTCAGTTTTAGAAGGTCCATTCTCCCAAACTTTGCCATTTTACTTTTGGTACTTCTAACGGGACTGCCCAAGCATTTTTGTGAACCTTTGGATAGTTTTTTTTTTTTTGTTTAATTCCACTTTCCCGATCTCGTGTCTAATCTTCCCGTCATACGACAGAGATAAAGTCCAGTATAGCAACAAATCATGAGAACATATAGCAGAAAGAACTATTATAACTATGCAATTTGTACAAGTACATAATTAGAAACCTGACAGTGATGTCAGAGAAGAGGAAGAGAGTAGCAACCCTAACAGAAGTGTGTACTTAATGATGCTGACTTAAGAGTTGAGAGGGAGAAGACAACGAAATATCGTGTATGACAAAAAGAAACTGGAATCTTAGGAAGATCGCCATCATTCTGGTAATCATAAGATGTTAGGATAAAAAAGAAATTTAAAAAACTACTAGCCAAATATACCTGATGAACCAAGTGCAAGATAGATATAATCTATTACATTTAAAGAAGGTGAATGCTTGGCATCTAATATCTGATAGGATGCTTCATCCCCAGTAAAAACAAAATCCATTGTGTACACAGTTTTTTGTTTTTTTTTTGCAGCATTATCGTTGTTACAAACAACTAGTTGCTAGGAGGCATGTGAAGCTCCCTCCAGGTGCAGTGGTGCACGACGATGGGTCCTCAACTAGAGTAGGCAATCAATTGATTTGATTGAAAAAAAAAAATGGGTGATTTGAAATTTCGATGACAATAAAAATATGGCAGTGTGAAACTTTTGTTGATCATTCAATTCTGGGCAACGTCGGTTCTCCCTGCTAGTATATACATGTTAGTGAAAGGACGATTCCAAAATTTTTCCTGATACAATTACAGATTCTTTTTTAAATTTCTGATTCTTTAAAAAAAAATATCTAAATATATAAAGATTTAATGTTTAAAAAATTGTTTTTTGAATGGTTACCCCCCCCCTTAATATCCGCATATATTTTGCAAACATGAAAAATACACTCAAAGGTTTTCCTTGTAACTGATTGAAATTTGTGAGACAAAGTTTGTTTTTTCTGTAAGAAAAAAAAAAAAGGCAATTTACGTTTGTGTGTTGTTAATGCTATTTGAACTTTTCATAAGAGTTGAGAGTTTGTATGCAAAATAAAACTGTAGGAACAGAATAGTTAAAGCCTGTCAAGAATGAGTTTCTACATATTTAGAAAACCATTCTTAACATTGGGAAGGGTCTATTAACTATTCTCTACTTTCCCTCTATGAAGAAATGTCGATGGTTAGTGTTACTATATAAAGAAAAACAAGATACAACTAATAACACTATTAATACAGAATTTCTAACAGAACCCTTTATTTAATTCATGGGACTAGCATGTTCTATTTGGTTCAAGTAATTCATAATTAGTGATTTCTAGTTCGGCTACTGGGAATTATCTGGTGAGGTTAAGAGTCAGATAACTTAGGGATGGGTGGCCCAAAGGATGCAGCCAACAGATGAGGGATTACATCAGAAATTTCTGTTTTACTTTTCAGGTTATTTAATGCAAACTTAATTTATGTTTGACGTTCATAATATTTTTAAACATTCAACAGATCAATTTCCTTTTTATGTATATATTTTGTGAGTAAACAGTTTGTAATTGATTAATTTTTTTATTTTTTAAATCCCTAAGGAAGTTTGATCTATTGAGTTTTAAAATATAAACCAAAAAGGGCATTATGATGTCATTAATTTCTTCATATATATTTTTATTGCATGGGAGCAAATTCAACACATTTTAACAAAGTACCTCACAGTGTATGGAATATGACAGATCGCACATCATGATTAATCCATCGCACAAGCAGGAATGATTGTGCGACCAATAATGAGTCGAGAAAAGATTACCCCCCCAACCCCTCTCCTTTACTACAACTCAGTAAATTCTCGTAAATCAGGTTGCATTGTCAACAATTTATTGCATTTATTACGGTTGCAACTGCCATTGCTTGCAAATATATGAATGTGGATCTTGGCATATATAGAACTTTAAATTTGTTGTCAAGGGTCTTGTTTTTATGCGCTGGGTCAGCCTTATTTCCTTGGATTCCTATATAACTTGGCATCCAACAACGATGTCATTCTACAAAATAGTTCCATGATCATCAATCTGTTTACATCATAGAGTGGAAGAGAAGCTTTAAGACTAGTTACTCGAAACGCAAAGCTGGGCCGATCCATCAAAAATGAAAAATTGCATTAAAACAAAACTAAAACGTAAGTGAACAAATCGAGAACATAAAAAACATTGGAGCATGGTGTTCAGGTAAGAATAGAAGATTATATGTAAATTCAATATTTAGAGTAAGTGTTGTCATTTAATCGTATCATATAAACAAGTGTTTAATCATGAAATGGTCAAAGTTCAAGCAATTTAAGATGGAGAAGAGGAAGGGGGTGTTTCATTTCTAATGTTTATCAACAAAGGAAGCAAAATTGTTTTTCTAAAATAATAATAGGAACAAAAACAAATTCTCATTTCTATTTGTTTAATTTTTCTCGTTGAAATTTTATAAAAGAATCTCAGCAATTGTGAGAGATGACAATAAAGTACAATTTTAGGTGAGTCACCATCAAAACCCTTAGTTTTATGAGCAATATCGCTTTTACATTTCATCAAACACACTTTATAATCAAACATCATGGGCATTGTAATGGGATGCAATAACCAAAGCTGTAGAATCAGCAATCGAAACAGTCCAATAATTGCTTAAGAAATCTTCTCTTAGTAATTATATAATAAAGTAAAGCAATTGTTCCACAAAAAGGAAAGTTATTTCCAATGCATTTCATAAATTTTTATATCTAATACTGGTTAATATTTGGATTCAGTGGCTCAATCAATTAGCATGTTGTGCTTGCTTAAACATTTCAAACTATATCACGCAGATCGTTTTGTTTTACTTTTTTTATAATTCATATGCTTTACAGAAATTAGAATTCCAGGCAGCCTTGCTAGTTTTTGGCAACCTTAGAATCAAAGAAGTACTAACAAATTAATAACAGATTAGAATAACATACTGAACATTAGTAGTGACAGAATCTTAGTTTTAGCCATATGAAAAGTAACCCGCATGTTCTGGTTACCATAAATGGTTATGTCATCTGCAGAAATGTCAACAAATGATCTTTGAATGTGATTTGGAAGATCAGGAGGAGGGTTGGGCTAGAATAAATCCTTGAGACATGCCAGTGTCAATACTATGTGCATCAAACTACTGACCTTTATTATAAACTTATCAGAAAGAAAGGATTTGGTGGTTGAGAGAATATTTTCAGATATTCTACAGCTAGTAAGCTTGTGAAATAGATTTTTATGCAAAACCCTACCAAAGGTCTTTGATAAGTGAATAGCTACTTACGATACATAAGAGATTGATGGATCCGCAGAAAACAGATGTTGAGTATTTTCAGACTGAATGATGAAATAGCTTGTAAGATAGCGAGTTCGTTCCAGTATTATGATGGGAATGTTGTCAGGGCCAGTTGATTTGCTGGCATCAAGGTTCTTGATAAGTGTGACAATATTTCAGACAGATTTATGTGTCGCTCGGTGTATTTTCAGCTCAGGAAGTAGGCAGCCTTGAGTAAAGAGTCAAACTGGATGCAAGTTTTTTTTTTTTTTGTAAAAATCTTTATCTGATGCCGAGGAAATCATCATCACTAATTCATGAATGATGATTCAGATAGAGATCACACATCTCTTCAGCATTCCGTTTGTTATTCACAAAAACTCATGGGAATTAAACCTCTAGATTTAACGGATTGGACATATGACTCTCACATTTTCTATAAATAGCTGCAAACAGTCCTAAAGGCAGTTTTGGTTTAAAAACATTTCATTGAAAGCAATTAACATAAAAATTAGAAAGCAATTGACATGGTGCTGTTAGAATTTCTTGGAGAGTATGAAGATCTCTGTACAATTAACCAATCTGTTACATTGGATGTGATATAGAACATATTCTTTTCAATCTGTTACATTGGATGTGATACAGAACGTATTCTTTCCAATCTGTTACATTCGATGTGATACAGAACGTATTCTTTCCAATCTGTTACATTCGATGTGATACAGAACGTATTCTTTCCAATCTGTTACATTCGATGTGATACAGAACGTATTCTTTCCAATCTGTTACATTCGATGTGATACAGAACGTATTCTTTCCAATCTGTTACATTCGATGTGATACAGAACGTATTCTTTCCAATCTGTTACATTCGATGTGATACAGAACGTATTCTTTCCAATCTGTTACATTCGATGTGATACAGAACGTATTCTTTCCAATCTGTTACATTCGATGTGATACAGAACGTATTCTTTCCAATCTGTTACATTCGATGTGATACAGAACGTATTCTTTCCAATCTGTTACATTCGATGTGATACAGAACGTATTCTTTCCAATCTGTTACATTCGATGTGATACAGAACGTATTCTTTCCAATCTGTTACATTCGATGTGATACAGAACGTATTCTTTTCAAACATGCAATGCAAATAGGAATGTCTGACGTGCAAAGATAATTTCCATATTTTTGCTTATTTGTCTCATGCTAAAGTTAGACATTTTGTGACAGACTTCCAACTTTTCCCGTCTTGCCATTTCGCTTGTGCAACCCACCAAGATCACGTCATCATCAACTGATCCCCTCCATGTTTCACTTAAATAGCTGACCACATGGCTTTGGGCGATAGACATAAATGTGAGACATACTTTGGACGACTAATGGGGAGTCGTGTAACTGTCCCAGTTGAAATGTTGGTGCGGGACATTTTTTTTATGAAATCCTGTAGAGTAAGAATGGCAACTGTTTACATTCAATTAGCATTTGACATTTCACCGGCAACCATGTCTAGTAGCCATGCAAGTCGGACATGTGTTGCATGCTGCAACTGTCACACACAATAGAATCTCTGCCTTTTGTAATTGAAAATGATCAGTTAAAGGTGTTTTTATTCATTAAAAAAAAATTTCTATTATCACTAATGACAGTTGGAAATTTCTGAGAGAGATTAAGATATGCATAGAATTGACACGCGCTTTGCCATTTGATGACTCATCAGTATAGCTGAACATTAGCCACTATCAACTACATTAAAGAAACTGCTACTGGAAGTAGAAAGAAATCATTTTTAAACGAATTTTAGGTATACGAAGATGTGTGTGCTTATGCTCATGAAAATCACATTTTCGGATAAAAACTGATACTTAAGTAAAAAAAGTATCACCAAAACTTATTGAGATTTTAACATCAATGTTTATTGTATTTTTCATGATTTATCGTTGGTCCAGGTGCAGTTAAAACAGAATTGTATTATTAAACAACACAAAAAACATCTCCCATGTTAAGTATAACTTTCTAAATAACGTTATTTAAAAACCATTAACATTTGAAATGACAGACTGATTTATCTCCCCTGTTTTACATAACTTTTCAAAATTACTTGAGTTCTGACCAATGAATTCAGAAAAAATATGAAAAAATTGATTTTTTTCTAATTTTTTATGAAGATACTTATGTTTACTGGATACATAGACATATCCTGATACATAGACATATCCTGATACATAGACATATCCTGATACATAGACATATCCTGATACATAGACATATCCTGATACATAGACATATCCTGATACATAGACATATCCTGATACATAGACATATCATGATACATAGACATATCCTGATACATAGACATATCAAAATTTGTCTTTGTGACATAAGCAATTCAGACTATAAACAATCAAACACACAACCTGTGGCTTAGGTTTAAATTTTTTTTTTATAAGTCTAAAATATTTGTTTTGTTCATTTTTAGTGAACCCTGTTAATCTTTGCCATCTCCAGTGAAATTCTAGATTCACGCCAGTACTGAAATTTTCTTGGATAGGGTCCTCTGCAGAACAATGGACAGATTGTAAGATTTTTTCTTTTTAAATGTATTTCTTAGTGATTTTCTTCAAAATACAATGGATTTGTGTCAAAGGTTAGAAAGAATTATTAGGCCCAGGTAAATCCAGAGTTTAGGCCAGTTGAGCAACAGCATCCAAAGTAAATTTTACCCGACGGTGATTCCCAGGCATAACGCGTAAGTTTTGTTTTAACATTTAAATTCCCATACCTTTGCAAAAACGAAATCGCTAATATGTTTATTAGGTCCGGGCAAAAATGGACGAATAAAGATAGAGGGACTTAGTTTTGAAAGCCGATTTATCATAATTTTTTTGTAGGTTTCTACTACTTTTTGATTGAATTTGAAAGATTAAAAACTACAAAAAGAAAAAAAAAAAAAAAAAGTAATGAAAAATGTTTTCACGGTAAGCTAATCAATTCAGCTAAATTTTGAAGTTAAATAAATTCATTGTAAAAATCCTTTAAAAAGATAAATATTAGTTTTCTGGGTCTATTTCAAAGATAATTAGTAAAGCCCTCAGATATTGAATTAAATAAATAAATAAAACATTTTGTTTGTACAAAAAATAGCTTAATTAGATCCTAAAACGAGGGATTCTACCTTTCGCAAAATCGTAACAAATGGGAGTTTCGTAAACAGAAGCCCAAAATTTCAGCCAGTCGAAAGAGGGAGATGTTAATCCCCCCCCCACATAAGTGCATTCATACATTCTTATCCTGAACGTTTGTATACTTTTTAACAATTTTTTAATTATTTTATGTTCCTGTTTTTAAACTGAATCTTTTTTTAATTATCGTTCAAGATTATATAAAAATTATGTTACGCCGAAAGTTTCATATTTATGCAAGGAAGGAAAATATTAAAATCTTACATATAAAAATGAACGTAAACTTTTTAAAACTAACATTTCTTCATATCTTGGAAACTACTCGTTTGCCCTAATTTTAAACGTTATTTTCGTTTTCAGTGACCCAGAAAACCTTTAAGAGTGGTAATTTTAAAGGAATTTTCGAGGATGGAGTAATTCTTCATATTTACCTTTTTTTAATTGAATTGTTAGGTGAAAGTACAGAATAGTTACAATACACCCTCCCTTCCCCATGTTAAATAATAGGTTTCTAAATAATAGCGTTAAAAAATAGCTCGGGTCGTTAAGTGCAGAGGACTGCAGGAGGAGTACCTATAAAAGGTAACGCCGGATCGGAAAAAGAGCTCAAAATGAAAATAAAATAAATTCTCAGCTCAAAATAAGAAATGGAAGAAAAAAAAAGTTAAATGGGAGAAAAAAGGAGCTCAAAATGAAAGAAAAATAAAACAAATTATTTTTACAATTGTAGCCATCCGTATTATAAGATTTGTGTGACGTCACTTCCAAGGTAAATAAAGAAGTGCGGAGCGTCAGGATAACCGTTTTTCGATCTGAATAAACATGTTACATTAAAAACACTAGAAAATTATCCAGTTAGGTAGAAAAGTAACTTATCTTGCCTTGGATAACGTTTATTTATTTTTTTTTTTTTGACAACTTTTTTGAATCTATGTGTACAGTAATACAAACCCAAAATATATATACATTTTGAGCACCGGCATTCATTTTGCACGTACCTAGTGTTATAAATATTTGATCTGCATGACATGACATGAAATTCTTCGACGAAGCAAACTGTTTTCTAGGTTGGCAGTATTTTTGCGCGAACAGTTGGCAGAGTTGGTGGAAATTTTCTGTTTCTATGTCTATCCTTGTAGCCATGTCACTAGTAAGGGTGCTGGAGGTAAACGTTTTGTCTGGGCTGACGTTATCCGCCTGATAGTGAGGGACCCGAACCTTGGATTAACCACTAAGGAGGCTGTCCTATCAGCAGGTGCAAAGTACTGGGGCTGCTGTATTGCCATTTGGTGAATGGAATCTGGACCATGCAGTAGCTTCTGGTGGGGCCTCTCGATGCCATACTAGTGGGTAATTGTTACGGCTTTACCTTATCATGTGGTACAAAAAAAAAAAAAATTCTTCGTTTCTTTTTCTCTCTTAGTTTCCCCTCTCTGTCCTGCTCTAAGTAAATCTGTCGACCTAGTCCACAAATTCCAAAATTTCATCATGACAAATTTCAAGAAAAAATACACGATTAAACCCGGTTCTCCAACTTCCAACGTAGACCCCTACTACCATGTCTCCTTCTCCAACATCAGGGGTCTACGTTCTAACCTTCCAGAGGTTGAAACCCAATTACAGGAGACTAAACCAGACCTTTTATTTTTAAGTGAAACTGGCATTGGACAGGCTATTTCCCTTGATGAGTTTGCAATTACAGGATACTCTAACTTAACTTCTAAATCTGACCCCCAAGATCGCCATGGGCATGGAATATGTGCCTATATTAAAGATAGCTTTCCATGTGGGAGGGACATCTCCAGGGAAGATCCTAACTTACCCTATATGTGCTTCCGGGTTGCTTTAGCTCACACTACTGCATTTATATTTACTCTCTATCACCCCCACAACAGCGGAGTTACTATCTTTCAAAGCATATCTGAGAAAATTGACCAAGTCCTTTCTACTTATCCTTCAGCTAACATTCACGTATGTGGAGACTTCAATGTTCACAACGTCGAATGGTTGACCCACTCAAACAAGACCGATGATGAGGGGAGGTTCTGTCATGATTTCTCCATTGCCTATGACCTCACTCAGATTGTTCAGGAACCTACCCGTGTGCCCGATAATGACGGCCAGTATGCGAGCCTACTAGACCTTTTTCTCACAACTTGCCCTGAATTATGTTCAGTTTCTGTTCTGTCGCCTCTTGGATCTTCCGACCACTCTGTTGTATCAATTAAGATAAAAATGAAATGTAATAAGTCCCCAGACGTACCTCTTCATCGTACAGTATATCGATACACTAAGGCTGACTGGGATAGCTTCCGTACATTTATATCTGATCTACCTCTGCATTCCATGTTTAAAAAGGATGTGTCCTCTATAGTATTAGACCTAACTGAATGGTTAATTGTAGGTATTGACCATTTCATACCCTCTAAAAAGTTTCAGCAAAAACCTAACAGCCAGCCATGGTTCTCTCCAGAATGTGCTGCTGCCATTGCGCACAGAAATCACTTTTTCCACTGCTTCAAACGTAATAGATGTATGGAAACTAAAGCCGTTTTCAGGACTGCCAGCAACCATTGTAAGAAAGTAATAAGGAACGCAAGAGAGTTGTATGCTCAATCTGTTAAGTCCAAAGTAGCTGAGCAGCGGCTTGGTTCCCACCAGTTTTGGCAAATAGCAAACAGAATCCTGAACAGAAGCGTGTGCTCCATCCCAACTATTATCAATGGATCTGAGGTAATCTCGTCAGCATCAGACAAAGCCAAACTCTTTGTCAAGAACTTTGCAGCTAATTCTACCCTTTGCGACCAAGACCGCCAGCCCCCAATATTTCCTCTTGTATCAGAAAACACGCTATGTGATATACGTATATCTGTACGTGATGTTGCCAAGCTAATCAAAAACCTTGATTCCAGTAAAGCAACTGGCCCTGATGGTATTCCAATTATAGTACTCAAAAAACTTCAACCTGAACTAGCGCCCATACTTACAAAACTGTTTAAACGTTGTCTTAAGGAGAATAGTTTCCCATCTCCCTGGAAAATCTCATCAGTATGCCCTGTATTTAAGAATTCAGGTGATCGCTCATCCCCCTCTCAGTACAGGCCAATAAGTCTCCTGTGCGTCATGAGTAAGTTGCTAGAATCTGTATTAAATACAGAAGTAATCAAACATCTCAACAAAAATAACCTTCTTAGTGACACTCAATATGGTTTCCGTTCTGCTAGATCTACAGCAGATGTCCTTACAGTTATATCGCATAGGATTAGCAAATCTCTCGACGGTGGCAATCTTTCTAGGGCAATTGCTCTTGACATATCTAAAGCCTTTGATAGGGTATGGCATAAAGGTTTACTTCATAAGATCGCTAGCTATGGTATAGCTGGAAAAGTCTTCTCAATTATTAAATCATTTCTTTCTGATAGGTTCATAAGAGTAGTAGTTGAGGGGCAAAAATCAGAAGCTCACAGTATTAATGCCGGTGTCCCTCAGGGATCCATCCTGGGCCCAACTCTTTTCCTGATCTACATTAATGATCTTCCAAATCATATCCTTACATCATTTGTAGACATTTATGCTGACGACACTACCATTTATGGTACCACATCTAAGACAGTAAACGAGCAAGTTCTCTCCAATTCTCTCTCCTCTGATCTTGAGCACGTAGTACAATGGGGAAAGGAGTGGCTGGTTACTTTTAATGCATCTAAAACCAAGCTTCTCTCTTTACATCATCAACGTTCTGATCCACATTTGTCATCAATTGAAATGAATGGATGTCGTCTTCAGGAGGCCTCAAGTTTTGACAAGCTTCTGGGCTTGACCATTACTCCTGATCTTAAATGGAACACGTATATCAAATCTGTTGCCAAGGCCGCTGGAAAAATGGTGGGATCTTTCTATCGATCCAGTAGATATCTCACTGCTGATGCTATTCTCTATCTATATAAGAGCCAGGTACGTCCAAGGATGGAATACTGTTGCCACATCTGGGCAGGAGCTGCTAGAAAGAACTTGTCCTGCCTTGATAGAGTTCAAAATAGACTTCGTAGCCTCGTAGGAGATGTCCTTTTCTCCTCCTTGCAACCTCTATCTCACAGAAGAGATGTTGCGAGTTTGTCTCTGATGTATCGTTATTTTCATGGAAAGTGTTCAACTGAGCTTCAATCTATGGTCCCCCCTCGCCAAACTTTCACAAGAAACACTCGTCTAGCTGTAAACACTATCAATAATTTCCCCCACTCTTTATCTGTGCCTAAACCTAAACGTAGATTCCATGAACAAAGCTTCTTTCTTAGAACTGCACGCCTGTGGAATTGTCTTCCCTTTTCCTGCTTTCCGGCTGACTACAATATGGTTGTGTTCAAGTCTAAAGTAAATAAGTTCTTGATGAGCCGTTCCATATAAGTTATTAAATTTACCAAATTTTCATTACTAATGATTACTATATTGACCAACTTCTACTGTACACTCTTTAACCCTTATCCTTGAGTGGCCTCTGGGCCTTGATAATGTGGTGATGCCTTTGTAAAAAAAAAGTGTCATATTTACAAGGGGTAAAACTATACAAACACCGTGACAGCGAATTAACCCTAAACCTAACCCTAAACCCTAACCCTAACCCTAACACTGTCACGGTGTTTGTATAATAATACCAAAATGCTTTCGTACGGTTCGTATTCAACATAACATTTAGAAACCCATTCTTAATACGAGGAGGGACAAGGGACCCTTGTCACAAGGGTGCTTTCTTAACTATGCTTTTATCTAACAAGTTAACAAGATGGGATTTGACTTGAAAATCCTATTAAAAAAAAAAAAGCGCGGTTTGTATTACATAATATTACATAATGATGCAAATGCTGGGGGGGGGGGCATTAGTTTAGCTGAACATAAAAACACGTTTGCTTCTGAAAGTGTATAAAGTTTCATGAAAGAGAATCGATGTGGCATTCAGGGCAATTCAAACAAGAAGTACACAATGAATGACCTTATTCAATCAAAACTAAAAATGGTCGATAAGAACAGTGTCTGGTTCAAAGATGAGGTCATAAAAATGGCAGCAGCAATTATATAATAATGTGTCTGGAGGAGGGGGATGGCCACTAGAAATTACATTGCTTAATATCCCGAATACTACTTGTTTGCGGCAAATTTAAATGCGATATTCGTTTTCATCATACCTGAAAAGTCGTCATTATAAATGGGATTGTTAAGGTGGAAAGTAAAATATGGTTAATATTAAAAAAATACAGGCAAAGCGAAAATATATTTAAAAAATTACAAATTGATAACGCAGTTTTATTTTTTATAAAATCATTTTAACCGAAAACGGGAATTTGTAGGCATTACGACAAATCAAGTTTTAATTATTATTGAGTTATCTCCATTTGCTATTTTTTTATCGTTTTAAAAATGGCGAACAAGTCGATTGCTATTCGCAACATATAAATATAACAATAAAATTTGATTTTCTTATTTAAAAATAAAACTTGATCAATTTTACATGATTGTTAAACGAACCTCATTTTTTTTCTAGCTGTGGGTGTTAACATTCACCCGCTACACCGAGAGATCTTTTAAAGCTTCTAACATCTTTTTTTCATCGACGATACTTTCTAGTAGGCATTCAAATGGCATTACACTAATTAAAACCCATTTCCCCAACAATCGAACGAACGTGTATAAGATTATAAGGATGTGCGGACCCGGACCGAAAGACTCAGCCGGAAACGAAAGATTTTCATCGGCGTCGTCACGTGGTCGAAAAATTCAATCTAAATTTATTATTCAAATCCATTTCTTCACAGAACTACAAAATTAAAATAAATCATTTTAATTAACATCTCTTTTCCCGATTAACGAAAATAACTTTTTTTAATGATGGGAGGGGGGGGGGATATTTAGAAGAGGGTCCTCAACTAAAAAATGTGGTAATCAAATTTTATTTAAGGTAGAACTCATTAAAAATTCGTGGTACTTCTCAGTTTACAGACCATGCGGAAATAATGTTATTTAGAGACCCCTTCTTAACATAGAGAGATGACTTTATTTTGTACTTTTATTTGACAATTTAACAGAATAGCGTAAAAATTATATTTACCTTAAATAATATCTAAAAAAAAATATATATTAAAACGGTCCGTAAACTGCAGAAGTACTTAAATTCTAAAAATCTAACTTTACGACAAATTGAAATAAAATCTAGAATTCCAAAATTACCTTAAATTAATACAAATTAAATCTTGAGAATGTTTTGGATGAGTCCAGATGAAAAAAAAATCAGCGGACCTGAACGAGCCATAAAATTATTATCGTCGATAACAGACTTAACTTTCATATTAGCAGGAATTTTTAAAAAGTTTATTTAATGATTTTGGTGCTTCTACACTTTATTGTCGAAATTGGAATTTGTTTTAACTGCAATCGTTCTCCAGTTTAATTTTTTATTTATTTCATGCTTCGGCCATAGTCTCCCCTGGATTTGGGGAGCAGGTGCGTGAAATAAAATGGCGTCTCCAAAAGTGTAGAAGCACCACGATTTTTAACGTGAAGAATCACTTTTAAATTATAACGTTCTATTAACTTTCTTTTACACCACAAAAATAGCTTAGAAAGGAGATTTTTTGCTGATTGACCGAAAAGTGGGGTATCAATTATCCGCAGAAAAAAAAAAAAAAAAAATCTTACCACTTAATTTTTTAAAAATGCGATTAAAATTGAAGTCATTCCTGCCAAATCTATTAAAATATTTGGTGCGTATACATTTGTTTTCGTGCTACTTTTTTTAAATAGTATTTTCAAGCTAAATTCAAGTTTCACGATATCTTTTTTTTTTAATTAAATTGTGGAATTACAGACTAGATATAAGAAAACTCTCCTCTCATGTTAAGAATGGCTTTCAAAATAACGTAAAATAAGTGCATAAGTACCAAATATTTTTAATTCATTAAAAAAAAAAAGAAAAGAAAAAGGTACTAGTGAGTGCACTTATTGATCCGTGCTGAAATAACATTTAAAAAGCCATTCTTAACATGGGGAGGGGACTTTTTTTTTTTTTTATACACGGTGCTAACCACTTATTAAGGACAAGAAGCCACTCAGGGATAAGTTTTGTACCTAGTCTGTACAATTGAATTAAAAAAAAACATATAAAACTTTAATTAAACTTGAAAATACGATTTAAAAAATAACGCGGATCAGTGCATTAGCAAAAAAAAAAAAAAAAAAAAAAAAAATCGTCCTTCGATCAATGTAGAAAAAGTATTGTTCAAAGATTGTCAAGATTTCTTTTTACTTCGAGTAAGATCAGCTAAAAAGATTAAATAAAATTAAATCCAAAGTTTTGTGGCAATCGATTATGAATCTAAATCAGTTGATTCAATTTTAATGAGATTGATAATTTCAAAAAGAAAAAAAAAGATTTAAAATCTAAAAATAAAATTACACGTTTTCAGCCAATGTGACCTTTGAGAAGGACATAAAACTATTTTCTTTCGACTTTTTTTCTCATGTGGTTAAATTTTGACCGAAGATTAAATGAAAACCTTTGTTTTCTTTCCTGAATAAAAACGTCAATATTCTTAAAAACTGGTAATCTTACCTGAAAAGTGACTTTTTTTTTAAAAGAAAAAGGGGTCTCCTCTCAACGAGCTTTGGCGAAAGAAGTTTTCTTCAGTATTTCTCTGAAAGAAGTGACGTCATTTACAAAAAAAAATGAGGAACTGACGTCAAGTATAGAAAAGAAACCAGGAAGTGACGTCAAAGCAAGGTGATTATGTTATGTGCCATGTGTGGGCGTTTGTTTCTTATCTTTCTGATTTTCTGTTTCATTTTACATTTCTTTAAAGATCAATAACGAAAAAAAATAATTTAGCGAATTAAAAGAATTAAAATAAAAACTGTTTACACACAAAATATAACTTTAGAAGTGCCATTTTCTTTGTAGACAGTTTTGATTCTAATTTAAAACGAACTGTTTTTTTTTTAATTCTAAACTCAACTTTTTTTTTTACAAGGTAGTCTCCACTTATCAAGGCCCGGAAGCCACTCAGGGATAAGGGTTATTGCAAGTACATTACGTTAGTGTTGGAGATTTGATAAAGTGTCTTACTTAAGGGGACGGTTCATCAGGAATTTGTTTATGTTGGACTTGAAGACATCCAGGTTGTAGTCAGGTGGGAAACAGGCAAATGAAAGAGAGTTCCACAGGCATGCAGTTCTAAGAAAGAAACTTTGTTCATGGAATCTACGTTTTGGTTTTGGCACAGATAAAGAGTGGGAAAAATTTTTGACAGTGGTTTCAGCTAGACGGGTGTTTATCGTGAAAGATTGGTTAGGGGGGGACCAGAGATTGGAGCTCAGATGATCAGATGAGCACTTGCCATGGAAGTAACGATAAAACAAAAACAGGCTCGCAACGTCTCTCCTGTGGGAGAGACATTGCAGGGAAGAGAAAAGGTCATCCCCCACTAAGCCATGAAGCCTGTTTTGTACTCTGTCAAGGCAGGATAGGCTGTTTTTAGCAGCTCCTGCCCGGATGTGGCAGCAGTACTTCATCTTTCGACATACTTGGCTTTTATATAGATAGAGAATTGCATCAGTAATGAGATATCTTCTGGAGCGGTAGAAGGATCCCAACATCTTTCCAGCGACCTTGGCCACAGACTTGATACACGTGTTCCATTTCAGGTCAGGAGTAAAGGAAACGCCCAAAAGCTTATCGAAATATGGAGCTTCCCCTAGACGAGAGCCATCCATTTCAATTGATGCCAGATGGGGATCAGAGCGTTGATGATATAAAGATAGGAGCTTGGTTTTAGATACATTAAAAGTAACCAGCCACCTTTTCCCCCACTGTACCACACGCTCAGGATCAGAGGAGAGAGAATCAGAGAGAACTTTGTCATTTACGGTCTTTGATGTATTGCCATAGATGGTTGTGTCATAAGCATAGATGTCAAAGTATGTGTTTTGGGAGATCATTGATGTAGATCAGGAAGAGAGTTGGGCCCGGGATGGACCCCTGAGGAACTCCAGCATTAAAACTGAGGGCCTCTGATTTCTGCCCATCAACCACTACTCTTATGAGCTTATCAGAGAGAAATGATTTAATGATTGAGAAAACATTTTCCAGTTATACCAACCAGAACTTGCTCCCATACTTACGAAACTATTTAAGCGCTGCCTTAAGGAGAAGTGCTTTCCGACTCCCTGGAAGACCTCATCAGTTTGCCCTGTATTTAAGAATTCAGGTGATAAGTCATCTCCCTCTCAGTACAGACCAATAAGTCTTCTGTGTGTTATGAGTAAGTTGCTGGAATCCATATTAAATAGAGAAATAGTCAACCACCTCAGCAGGAATAACCTTCTTAGTGACACACAATATGGTTTCCGCTCTGCAAGATCTACCGCAGATGTGCTGACGGTTATATCGTACAGGATTAGTGAATCTCTTGACAAAGGCTTCCTTTCTAGGGCAATTGCTCTTGACATATCAAAGGTCTTCGACAAGGTATGGCATAAGGGTCTACTTCACAAGATTTCCAGCTACGGTATAACTGGAAATGTTTTCTCAATCATTAAATCATTTCTCTCCGATAGGCTTATAAGACTAATGGTCGATGGACAAAAATCGGAGGCCTGCAATATAAATGCTAGAGTCCCTCAGGGGTCAATCCTGGGCCACATTCTCTTCCTGATCTACATCAATGACCTCCCTAAACACATACTTAAATCATTCGTTGACATCTATGCTGATGACACGACCATCTACGGCAACACATCAAAGGCTGTAAATGACAAAGTTCTCTCTGATTCTCTCTCCTCTGATCTCGAGCGCATGGTTCAGTGGGGGAAGATGTGGCTGGTTACCTTTAATGCATCCAAAACCAAACTCCTATCCTTACATCATCAACGTTCTGATCCCCATCTGGCATCAATTGTGATGGATGGCTCTCGTCTGGGTGAGGCCCCGTGTTTTGACAAGCTTCTGGGTTTGACCTTTACTCCTGGTCTGAAATGGAACACATACATCAAGTCTGTTGCCAAGGTCGCTGGAAAGATGTTGGGATCCTTCTACCGCTCCAGAAGATATCTCATTACTGATGCAATTCTCTATCTATATAAAAGCCAAGTACGTCCAAGGATGGAATACTGTTGCCATACCTGGGCAGGAGCTGCTAAAAACAGCTTATCCTGCCTTGACAGAGTACAAAATAGATTTCGTGGCTTAGTGGGGGATACCCTTTTCTCTACCCTGAAACCTCTCTCCCACAGAAGAGACGTTGCGAGCCTATACTTGTTTTATCGTTATTTCCATGGCAGGTGCTCGTCTGAACTCCAATCTCTGGTCCCCTCTCGCCAATCTTTCGCGAAAAACACCCATCTAGCTGAATCCACTGTGAAAAATTTCCCCCACTCTATATCTGTGCCTAAATCAAAACGCGGATTCCATGAACAAAGCTTCTTTCTTAGAACTGCACGCCTGTGGAACTCTGTTCCATCTGCCTGCTTCCCTCCGGACTACAACTTGGATGTCTTCAAGTCCAATGTCAACAAATTCTTAATGAACCGCCCCCTTAATTAAACACTTCATCAAATCTCCACACTAACGTAATGTACTTGCAATAACCCTTATCCCTGAGTGGCTTCCGGGCCTTGATAAGTGGTGATCACTGTGTAAAAAAAATAAAAAAAAAATACCATAGCTGGAAATCTTGTGAAATAAGCCCTTATGCCATACATTATCGAAGGCCTTTGATATGTCAAGAGCAATTGCTCTTTGTCAAGAGATTCACTAATCCTATGAGATATAACCGTTAGCACATCTGCTGTAGATCTGGCAGAACGGAAACCATATTGCATGTCACTAAGAAGGTTATTTCTGCTGAGGTGGTTGACTATTTCTCTATTTAATATGGATTCCAGCAACTTACTCATGATGCACAGGAGACTTATTGGTCTGTACTGAGAGGGAGATGACTTATCACCTGAATTCTTAAATACAGGGCATACTGATGGGGTTTTCCAGGGTGTTGGGAAGCACTTCTCCTTAAAGCAACGCTTAAACAGTTTTGTAAGTATGGGGGCAAGTTCTGGTTGAAGCTTTTTCAGCACTATAATTGGAATGCTGTCAGGGCCAGTTGCTTTACTTGAATCAAGATTCTTGATTAGCTTGGCGACCTTACGCACAGATATTTGTATGTTGCATAGCGTGTTGTTTGTTATAGGAGGAAATACGGGGACTTGATGGCCTTCGTCGCATAGGGTAGAATTAGCTGCAAATTCTTGGCAAATAGTTTGGCCTTGTCTGATGCTGACGAGATGACCTCAGGTCCATTGATGATGGTTAGGATAGAACGCACGCTTCTGTTCAGGATCCAGTTTGCTATTTGCCAGAACTGGTGGGAACCAAGCCGCTGCTCAGCTACTTTGGATTTAACGAACTGAGCATATAGGTCTCTTGTATTTTTTATTACTGTTTTACAGTGGTTGCTGGCAGTCCTGTGTAGCAGAAACAAATAGAACTCTTTTCTTGTGCATCAGTGCCTCCCCTGACTGTGTGATATGGCACATACTGACCAATCAGAGGCATAGCACAGGGATCTTCCTTACCCCTTAAGGAACTATAACTGCTTCTATCCCGGACGAGAAAAACGCTTCCCTTTTCCAGCGACACGTCAAAGAGAGTGGACCTGTTTCCTCACTCTCTCTCTCTGCCTACACCAGTATCGACGATTTACACTTGGGAATAACTACCGGGCAAAGGCAGATGAGTTCTATCCTAGATATATCTTTTTGGCATCTTGCCCGTGCTTCAATAAACCTTTTCCTTGTGAAGTTTTATGAAGTTGTTTGCTCGTTTATTCAGTAAATTTGTGTACACGTCAGGGTCACCATTTTAGGGGGTTGAGTTAATGCTTTTCGGGCACTCCCTAATAAAATAAATATTTCAACACAAGCTACTGAATAAACAGTAGAAGGACGAGAGACAGGTGGCGAGGCGACAGACCTACAATTAAGTGCTTCTGGCGCCAGGCTCCTCACCTGATCAAGGACTGCAAAGAGTGGACTAGTGGGGCACATCAGCCGCTATTGCATCACTACACGGAACCAGGGAAATAAGTGAAGGGGAGCCGTTGCGCCAGTCATTACCTCTTCTATATGGAAATGGGGCACAACAAAATGTTGCCTCAGTTACCAGTAGTAGTCAATGGGAAGAGAGCCATGGCCCTTGTTGACACAGGCTGCACCACGACGTTGGTAGCAAAGAATGTCACTAGGCCATGGAGCGGAGCCAGCAGTATTAGGACCATGCATGGCAGGGAGGTGAAATGCCTAGGAGAGACGACAGCGGAAGTACTGGTATAAGGTGTGCCCATTGGACTGCGAGCCCTGGTGTTGAATCATCTAGTCGGTGGTGTTGATGTAGTTTTAGGTGTAAGTGCGATCAACCAACTGGGGGGGAGGCGCTATGTTGAGAGGAGGGCCAAGTGACCTTTGGACGCCTCGGCGCAGTATGGATGGCAGGAGTGGAAGGTGATAGAAACATCAGAATGCAAAAACCGGAGGCTTGCTGCATCGAGGACGAGGATTTTCTGGCAAGATTCGATGGCGAGAGGTAGACAGTGGAATGGAAATGGATCTTCAGACCTCCGGAACTACGAAACAAAATAAGCTGCTATGAGAAAACACTGCGAGGAGAAATAAGAAAAGGATTCGAGGAAGAAATGGAGCGGTGGATAGAGGAGGGAATTCTGAAACCGTGGACAGGGGAAGAAAAAGGAGTGCTACCATTACTGGCGGTTGTTCAACCCACCAAGAACAAAGTTAGACCTGTCTCTTCAAACCACGAACCAGCTAAGAGCCCATATAGCAGAAAACCAGGCAAGGCTTAGCTGCACAAATAAAAAATAAGCAACAAAAAATTGAGTCCAGGTCCATAAACAGGTTGTTTGAAAGAAACCCAAGGATAGTGTACCGAAATCTCATTAGATACAATATCAAAGTAACATCACCACCAACATAAGAACAGATTGATAAATTCTGGAGGCCACTGTATGAGAACCCAAAACAACATCAGGAGAGGGAGTGGATAGGCACAATAAAAGGAGCCATCAAGGGCAAGGAAAAAATGCCAGCGTTGGAAATTACCAAGGCAGCTGTAAATAAAAAGATAATCCACTACAGCAACTTCAAAAGCCCAGGAATTGGTAACATCCCAAATTTCTGGCTGAAAAAGCTGCCAGTACTACATCAACACTATGCCCTGGCATTCAACCGAATTATTGGTGGCAAAGAAGAACCACCAGAATGGCTCGCTATTGGCAAAACGACTCTTATACCCAAGAGCTAGGAAACACATTTGCCAAAAAAATACCAACCTATCTGCTGCCTTTCAACCACATGCAATTTATCAGCATTTGACCGATGGTGAATACCTTGAGAAGGAGCAGAAAGGGTGCACGAAAAACAAGCTTGGGACAAAAGATCAACTTCTTCTGAACAAAACAATCCTGGAAGACTGTAGGAAGCGACAAAGAAACCTGTCAATGACCTGGATTGACTACAAAAAGGCATTTGACAGTGTGCCTCGTTCATTGTCTGGAGCTGGAGTTCCATGAGAACATAAAATCTTTCATTACAGAACAAATGACAATGTGGCAAACATCTATTATCCTACACCACATGGAAGGGACAATACAGTCTTCAAATATTAGCATCCAGCGAGGCATATTTCAAGGGGATAGCCTATCACCACTACTATTTTGCCTTGCAATCGATCCGCTCAGCAAGCTTCTAAAAAATCTGATGCTGGGTACAATCTCAGTAGAGACAGAAAAAAAGATGAAAGTAAAATAGTGAATCATTTACTTTTCATGGACGATTTAAAACTCTATGCAGAGACAGAAAAACACCTTGTCTCCCTGATAGAAATTGTGAAAACGTTTTCAGAGGATATCTGCATGGAGTTTGGATTTGACAAATGTGCTAAATGCACAATAAAAAGGGGGGAAAAAAACAACACCCGAACATCTTCAGATCAATGACAGCCTCATTGAAGATTTGAAAGAGGATTCCACATACAAATACCTCGGCATTGAGGAAAACATAAATGTGGGACATGAAAAAAAATGAGATGCAGAACAAGAATATACACTACGCCTGAAAAAGATCCTTAAATCTGAACTAACCCCTAAAAACAAAATTATGCCTATAAACCAGCTTGCAATACCTGTGATCACATACGGTTTCTGTATTATAGACTGGCCCCAATATAACATAAACAGGCTCGATACAAAGACCAGGAAACAACTATCCCTACATAAGGTAACATATCGAAACCAATGCATGGACAGGATATTACTACCACGGAAAGAAGGGGGCTTAGGCCTCACTGAATTCAACCATGCATATCGAGCCACTATAGTAAGCATGGGCCAATATATTAAAAATTCAACGGACATGACAATGGAAATGGTGAAAGACCATCACGATCACCTTTCTCAACAAACCTCAATCACAAAGCTTGCTGAAAACTTTGGAGGAGTCATACCAGAAAACATTGTCGATGTACACGATAAACCAGCAACACAGATTGCAAGAATGAAAAAAAATACACCAAAATGGCGATAGAAACAAGAAAACAAGGATGGAAACAAAATAAGCGAGCAGGGAAGTATCTAGAGTAGCTCAACCAGGAGTAAATAGACAAGGATGCTTCACTCCAATGGCTCAAGAGTGGGAGACTTCCATTTGATGAGGAAAGACTTATTGTAGCCGAGCAAGATTTGGGCTGACTCACAAATGGATTTAAAAAAAAAAATGGCTGGCCTACAAACAAATGGCCGGTGTAGGTTTTGCAACTCAGCGATTGAAAGCCCAAGCCATCTAATGTCTGCATGCCCAATCTTATTGGCAGATGGCCATTACACTGCTCGTTACAACAAAGTATCTAAGTACCTCCATTGGAAGATCTGTAGAGAGATGCAACTTGACAGATCGTCGAACATCTGGGAACATGAACGACCACCGATAACAGCAAACGTAAAAGTGACCATGTTCTATGACAAAGACATACAGGCAGGCAGATACATAAAAGACAAGGCCATCAAACCAGATATTGTTCTGTGGAACAAGCCTGAAAGAACTGCACTCATTGTCGATGTCACAGTCCCAAATGATTTCGGCCTTAACAGAGCTGAATGGGAAAAGATAACAAAATATCAGGACCTAAAAAATGATCTAAAAATGACATGGTCTCTGAAAGAAATAAAATTGTGATAGGAGCAACTGGCGTTATAAAAAAGAATCTTCAAAAATACTTAAAAACAATCCCTGGAAGACCAAGCTGTAACAAAATACAAATAGCAACCATATAGGGAACAGCATCTATTCTTAAAAGAGCCCTCGGATAGAAATTTAAATCATAACAGAATCAAGTGTTAGCTCCAGGAGGGAACCCCTTGATCTCTTAAAACTTACTGAAGTTAAATAAAAAAAAAGAAAGGGGATTGATGTATGCAAAGAGGTCATGAGGAAATGGAGGAGGATGGAGCGGGCCACTAAGATTGTCGACCTGAAGTCAGCCTATCTGCAGATCCATGTAGATGAAAAACTCTGGCAACATCAACTGGTCTGGTACAAGGGGCGAATGTATTGCCTGACGAGGTTAGACTTTGGGCTGAGCTCAGCTCCGCCCCAAATTATGACTGCCGTGCTGAAGACAGTGCTGAGTGAAGACTGTACAGTGGACAAGGCCACTAGTTCGTACATTGATGACATTCTGATGGAGGAAACAGAGGTGACATTGGAGAAAGTGAGAGGACATGTCAAATGCAAAACCGGCAGAGTCCCTAGATGGAGGAGCAGCGTTGGGGTTGAAACTATGGTGAAATGAAAAAGGAAGTCTTGTCTTTAGACGAGGGAATGCGATACCCAAAGTCGGAACTGACCTGACAAAATGAGAACTCTTCTCAGTCTGTGGGAGACTGGTGGGACACTATCCAATCGCTGACTGGCTCAGGATAGCGTGCAGCTTTATTAAACGACAAACGGGCACTGATAGCTGGAAGACCCATGTGACAAAAGAGGTGACAAACATGCTGGAAGAAATCATTGCGAGTGATGAAAGAGGACCCAGTGAAGGAGGAATAGTACGTCAGCGGCAGAGATGCGGGTGTGATTTGGTGCAATGCCAGCAGTCTGGCATTGGGCATCGTATTAGAAGTGGGAGGTGTAACTGTGGAAGATGCGGCATGGCTAAGAAAGAAAAACAACTACTCCCATATCAACGTAGCTGAACTAGAGGCCGCTTTGAAAGGAATCAATCTGGTCCTGAAGTGGGGATTGAAAATAATTGAAATCAAATCCGATTCAGCAACGGTAGTTTCATGGATCAGGTCGGCAGTGACTGGCGAGTTAGGATCAGAGGTACTGCAGAAATGCTGATCAAGTGCAAGCTCAGAGAACTCGCAGATCTGATAGTGGACTTCCAGTTGAGGGTATCTGTTGTGGTGGTCCCATCGGAAAAGAACAAGGCAAGATTCGATGACATTGGTAAAGTAGGCCTGGCTGCAAGAAGGAAAGGAGGTTTCCTTTGTATGTTGTGCAGGGGAGGAAGTTAAAGAGTTACATGGAATGCACCACTTTGGTCGAGAACGGACGTTATTCCTGGCAAGGAGGAGGTCAGGGAGGTAGTGGAGCACTGTCAGGAGTGCCAATCGATAGACCCTAGACCAGGGGTCTCAAACTTGCGGCCCGCGGGCCAATTACGGCCCGCGGGTCGATAGTTTGTGGCCCTCGCCTTATTTTGAAAGTTTAATGTTAGTGCGGCCCGCGAGTTTGATATGAATGGCACTTTACAGTGTTTTTTGCAGAGCTCAACGAACCTACTAATCACGGTGGAGTATATGGCTCTCGAGGGTGGGACGTCGACCGGGCTTGACGCAAGCAGAAAGTTACAGCAGCGTTGCCATGGAGCATTTTCTTCTGTGCCTGGCTGTCTGCATGAATGGCTGACTGCCTTGTTTAGGCACACGCAGACATTCGTCCCAGATCGCGGCGTTCACAACACTTCCAAAAAAAGTTTTGTTTTTGTTTTGTCCAGCAGGACAACATAATCACAGTCTAAGGTTGCAGCATAATGTCATTAATAGTGATAGGACGATTCCTAATTTTTTTCCGATTCCGATAACGATTCCAAGAAAATATTGATTAACGATTCCGATTAACGATTAACGATTCCCAAGTACGATTCCGACTCATACCTTAGCTATATGTCTAATTTAGATTTAAATTTATTTTATAAATTAAAAATATTGAATGGTGCGAAAAATAAAATGTGATCAAATAAACCACGTGTTTTGTTGTACCGACCGTCACTAATAGACCAAGTGTAATTGATGTATGTAAATTCCAATTAAACTTAAACAAGATTAATTGAACTTTTATTTCATATAAAATGGTCACTTATTCTTGTTCATATTCGTATTAGCATAAAAGATGGCTATTGCCAATATTTAATTCGTTTTTTAGAATATATTTTAAATTTCTAAAAAAACAAAAAGAATGAAAAATAAGAATCCATTTCTGGTTATGTTAAAACTAAATTTATCTTGTTTTGGAGTTTTGTTTTGATTTTGTTTTTAGTTGCAAAAGTTTTAACTTTCCCAATCTGAAATAAAACAAGGAAGGGATGGGCTCAGTGGTGGCAATAGGGGTTTATCCCTTTGAAGTTAGTTGTCTACCGACTGTCCGTCCAGTTTTTGCCCAGAATAGTTTTTGCTATCATAAAGTAATTGATGTCGCTAAGATTAAAATTAGGGTATATACATTTTAATTTTTTTTTATATGTTGAAATAGATAAATATAATCTTTCTTTCTCAAGTTCATTTTTAGAAAAATGACAAATGCTTTGCGGACTTTTTGCACCTCCTTTCGTCAAATTTATACACTATATATACATTTAATAGACATATAGACAATTTCAACATACAAATATAATTCTTTTCAAGTTGAACTTCCTCTCTCCTGCTATTTACTACTAACTCTCTCCCTCCCTTCCCCCTCTCTCTCTCTTTCTCTGACCCCGATCCGACTTAATGAACTTACAACCTCAACGAACAACAACCAATTTTAACCAGGCTTGAAGAAAGGAAAAGAAACATATTTTGGAGTTTTCCTGGAAAATTACAAGTAACTGTCAAATTTACGTCGCAAACGCTTTCAAAGAGAACCGTAGATGTGAGTAAAATAAACCTCATTTTTTTCCACCTTTCTTCAGTTAAAAAAAAATACTTGAATATCTTACATACACACACAAAAAAAAAAAACGTTTTTTGTGCGTCGGCTAAACACTTGATTGAAACTTCAGTGCGACAGCGACATCAAGTGGGATCATATATATTACAGCCCCAAACATGTCTTTTTCAAAGCCTGCAGTGAAGAGAAAGGTTGGTGATGAGCATAGACAATTTCAGGAAAAGTGGGAAATGCAATATTTCTTTATTGAGCACAGGGACAGGGACACTCCGACTTGTCTTATTTGCACTGAGAAAGTTGCGGTGCACAAGGAATATAATTTGAAACGTCATTACACAACTCGACATGCTGAGGAGTATGCAAAATACCAGGAAGATGAGAGAGCCAACCGGGTTGCCAATCTTAAAGCATGTCTACTGAGGCAACAAGATTTCTTCAAGAAAGCGACCAAAGAGAATAATGAAGCAATCGAAGCAAGCTACGTGCTTAGTGAGATGATTGCTAAGGCGGGAAAGCCATTCACAGAAGGTGAATTTGTCAAAAAGTGCATACTACAGGCTGCAAGTATTGTCTGTCCAGAAAAGAAAGGTCAGTTTAGCAACATAAGCCTTTCTGCCAACACTGTGGCAGAGCGCATTTCTGACCTGTCAAGTGACATTTATGATCAACTATGTGAGAAAGCCAAATGTTTCAGTGTATACTCAGTCGCTCTTGATGAGACCACAGACATCACCGATACTGCCCAGCTCGCAATCTATATCCGTGGTGTGGATGACAATTTTGAAGTGATGGAGGAGTTGCTCACAGTACTTCAAATGCACGACCAGACCACTGATCAGGAGATATTTCACCAGCTCTGTGATGCCATTGAGAATGCCGGTTTGCCATGGAAGAGGTTTGTTGGAATTACTACAGATGGAGCCCCATCAATGACATGGAGGAAAAATGGACTGGTGGCACTTGTTAAAAAAAAAACTGGAAGAGGAGGGTGTGGAGGAGGCCATTGCTCTTCACTGCATTATCCATCAGCAGGCCCTTTGCAGCAAATGCCTCAAGTTTGATAATGTGATGTCTGTGGTTGTGAAATGCATCAACCAAATCAGATCCAAGGGCTTAAAGCACCGAAGGTTCCGTGCTTTTTTTTAGAGGAAATGGAGTCAGAATATGGGGATGTGCTTTACTTCACCGAGGTACGTTGGCTCAGCAGGGGAAAAGTATTGAGGAGATTTTTCGAGCTGAGGGAAGAAGTAGAAGCCTTCATGGAGAAAGATGGGGTGGCTGTTCCTGTGCTAAGTGATCCCAAATGGCTCATGGACTTGGCTTTTCTTGTTGATATCACACATGAGCTTAATGCACTGAACAAGAAGTTACAAGGCCAGGGAAACTTGTCAGTGCTGCATATTACAACATTAGAGCATTCTCCACAAAGCTTATGTTATGGAAAGCTCAGCTCTCTCAGAAAAACCTGTGCCATTTCCCAACATGTAAGGCACTTGTAGATGCAGGCACACCATTCAGTGGCCAGAAGTATGTTGATGCCATTTTGAAGCTTCAGGAGGAATTTGATCACAGATTTGCAGACTTCAAGACGCACAAAGCCACATTTCAAATGTTAGTGGACCCCTTCTCCTTTGATGTGCAAGATGCCCCACCTTTGCTTCAAATGGAGCTCATTGACCTGCAGTGCAACTCTGAACCAGTGCATCAGGGAGATGAATAGGAAAGTAGACATGCTTGGGCAAATTTTGAGAGAATTGACCCCCAGCTTCCCTGAGCTTTCCCCGAATGTTCAAGCGGACCATGTGCCTTTTTGGGAGCACATACTTGTGCGAAAAGCTCTTTTCCATCTTGAACTTCAATAAGTCCAAGTATAGGTCCAGACTTACTGATGATCATCTTCAAGCCATACTAAGAGTCTCAACTGCCTCCTCCCTCAAGCCAAATGTGGCTCAGCTCTGCGAGAGAAAGCGCTGCCAGGTCTCTAGCAGCAAGATGTAGGCAAGAGAAGCCACGTTCAGAAGATAAGTACATGTTCTCAAATGTTCCACTCATGTTCAGGACAATTCATGTTCAGAAGAAGGTTAAAGAACTGTTAATACAGACGTTTCAATCCTAATTTTTATTTTATTTATTTATTCATTACTGATTGATTGAATGATTGATTGATTTTATTCATTTCTTATTTATTTTCTTATTCATTTGTTTATTGATTTTTTTTCATCTTATTTTGTGTTAAAAAAATAAAAATAAAGACATTTGAGAAGATTAGAATTTTTTTTAGTTTTTTTTCTTGTGGAAAACCTGATGCGGCCCAGCCTCACCCAGCCTCAGCCTCCAGCGGCCCTCAGCTAAATTGAGTTTGAGACCCCTGCCATAGACCCTAGACATGAAGCAGGAGAGTTACACATTGCGGAGGACTGGAAGCGATTGGCCATTGATGTGACCCATTATCACCATAAGCTGTATCTATTGATGGTCGACTGTGGACCGGGGAAGTTTGCCATCTGGAGAGAGATCAGGGCAGAAGCTGCATGGGCGATCGGAGGAGTCATCGAAGAAATATTTTTGGAGAGAGGGCCGGTTGAGGAACTGTTAATGGACAATGGCCCCGCTTTCCGATCAGAAGCCTTTAAAGAGGTGTGTGATAAATAGGGAGTAAGACAATTTTTTAGGGCAGTGTATCGGCCGAGTGGCAATGGGATAGTGGGGAGGAATCATCGCACCATCAAGGCTGTTGCAAAAAAAGGAAAATTTCACCCATGGAGGCGATGTTTTGGTACAACATCTCACCGAAAACCAGACAAGATGAGAGAATTGTGCCCCATAGAGCCATCTTCGCATATAAGTGGCGACATCCGTGCAACAAAACTGCAGGGATTGAGGATAAAGAAACTACTATTAAAGTGGGTGAGGAGGTGTGGGTGAAGCCCCTTAATTTAAAATGTACTACTCGCTGGGGAAGGGGGGGTCGTAACAGGAACGCAGTCGAAGAACGCGATGGTGAATGGCATTCCCCGGCATATCCTAGACCTGCGTCGTGTGACCCTGCCAGTGTGCAGTGATGGCAGTGAAGAGGAGGAAGTCGAGATCCACCGAGAAGCTAACAATGCACCCCAATTCGACCTAGCCTCACATTGCAGTTCTTTACAACTGGACGAGAATGTCTGTAATAAACCTGAAAACGTCAACCCCCAAGAAGTTGTCCCCCAGATGCCTCAACGTGAGAGGAGGAGGCCTGCTTGGATGAAGGATTATGAAGTGCCTTATTGATCTCAAAGATAAGGGGGGGCGTGTGGGGTATATGCGAAAGGAAAAAAAGAGATACCGTTTAAGGCTAGGTTATGGTTAGAAACAAAAACAAGAAAAATAAGTAATATACGACGTACCGGGCGTCTCTGCATCGCTCTTTGGGAAAGAAGAAGGAAAGGATGGCTAGCTCATTTATACACCCGAAGGGCATCTTGGGAAGGCAGAGCATGATGGGAGAAGCTTTTTTTTTGTTGTCTCTTCCTTTTTTTTTTTTGATAGGAGGATATAAAAGCCGTGAAAAGTATTTCATGTTGCTGGCGTTCAGATTGTGTGGTATGACATTGATGATGAGAGGCCAGGTGTGGTCGATTGGAAAAGAAGAGGGTAGAAACGTGCTGTTGCCGAGCGAGTGACTCACTCCTTCCCGAACCCCAGAACCTCACAGGACACATCCTTTTTAAACATGGAATGCAGGGGTAGATCAGATATAAATGTCCGAAAGCTATCCCAGTCAGCCATAGAGTATCGATATACAGTACGGTGGAGAGGTATGTCTGAAGACTTATTGCATTTCATTTTTATCTTAACTGATACAACCGAGTGGTCGGAAGACCCCAGAGGAGACAGAACGGAACATGAACATGCTCAGGGGAAGTTGTGAGAAAAAGGTCTAGAAGGCTAGCATACTGACTAGAAGTATCGGGCACACGGGTGGGTTTGTGAACAATCTGGGTGAGGTCATAGGCTATGGCGAAATCATGACAGAACCTCCCCTTATCATCTGTCTTGTCTTGTATCATATCAAATTGAATCTGGGAAAGTTGTGAATATTATTCTAGCGGGAATTGTACTATTCAGAGTTTCACGGGATAATTATGCATGTCAAAATACTTGTTAAAGGGTTGTCGGCTATGGTTTTTATGTTTTGAATTGGGATCCTTTTTTTTTTTGGTGAGCGGTTTCTTTTGGTGGTGTGCCACTGGATCACCATGTATATGACAGCTTCTCTGACACTTGGATCAGACAGAACTCAAAGCCATAACCATTTATTAACTTCACCGTAGAGGATCTCCCAACAGATCATAAAGTCCTAAGCATCGACTTATGGACACGTTCAGCAGTAGTCATTGTGCCACCCATGGCTGACACCCATTGTCGGAGCTTTATAGTTAGCCTCAAAATGATTAATCATCTGTGTTTGTGTGATAGTAATCTGATACAAGTGACAATATGCTGGAAGACAGTTTTTTCTAGACTGCAAATTTGGTTTATGAAACGGCATTACCTTGAACCTTGATAAGTTTGCTTTTGCATGGATGTGGTTCAATTTGCTGGATTTGAAATCACTGCCAATGAAGCCCACCGATGCAGCCATTTTAGACTTCCCAGCACCGAAGAGTATCCCCAATATCCGTTCATGGTTTGGTCAATCAGGTCTCCTACACGTTCAGCATTGCAGACCATATATTACCAGTCTAGTAACTCCTCAAACCTGGCACCCATTTCTCCTGGAATAAAAACTTGCAGGACCTCTTTCAGGAATCCAGGAATTGCTGCTGAATTTGAACACTGTTGTAAGGAGCATTTCTTTCTCTATCTTCTACACGTCTCAACGTGTCAATGTGTTTCAAAATGTCTGTCACAAAGCAACGCACCACTACAATACAATGCAATATGTCAAACAAAATTCCCCCCAACTCTTCCAAGCGACCTGCTTTATGGAGTCCAGCACACTTCATTTGCATGCGTGTAGCATCTGAGACCACCCGAGACTGTGTGTTAAAACTTCATGGACTCCATCTTGGATTATTTTTCGTCCCACCCCGCAGGAAAGAGACACTAGGGCATTTGAAAAAAAGTCTGTTCCTATTTTCCCCACAAACTCAGCATACACATCTTTGATAAAGGCAAACCAACATGTCTACCGACTTATTGGTCAAAATCTGACATCAGATTTTGGTTCATACAGAAGCACTGGGACTGCTTCATAAGCAAACCCTTCTGCTGTCAGTCTGGTTGGAAAATTGCACTGGTTGGCAGTCAATTCACTCATGCAGTAGAGTTTCTATATGCACCATTAGACAGTGAGGCTCTCACTGTCACTGATGCCCTAGACAAGGCGAGATACTTTGTCCTAAGCTGTTCAGACCTAATCATTGACGTTGGCCACAAACCATTGCTGAAGATATTACTTGACACGTCACTTAAGGATATATCAAATGCACATCTACGAAACTTCAAAAAGAGAACATTATGCTACAGGTTTAGAATGGTCCACATCTTTGGAATGAGGGATTGTGCCACTGACTACCTATCACGTCATCTAACAAGTGACCCGTGAAACTAGTATTACCCAATGATATTGCATCAATCTTATCTGACTGCGATGATTTTCGATACCCGCCTCACCCAATGCCTAAACGAAGAACTGGCATACCCTGACTCTGATACAAGCACAAACTTGAGTACAATCTTTCAGCCTACAATATTCCAATTAATTTCATATTTCAGAATTCAATATTCCAATTAATTTCATATTTCATAATTCAATATTCCAATAGAATCTTTTGAATTCAATGCCACTTGATAGGAACAAATGGAGACATACATGCTAAGAGAATATAAAGAATTTTGAAGCAAATCGTATCAACAAATTGAAAGAAGAACGATTTTGGCACAAGATACATAGCATACAAACACCAATCATCTCTGGCAGTCATCACTCATGCCTAATTTGTGGTCTTGTTTGCAGATCACTTGCTCGACTTAAATGTCATCTCACCCAATATAAGCATTGGAACTGATCATTAAACTGCTAGACACATTAAAATCCACATTAAAATAAAGGGTAGAGTCTAGCCATCACACACACACACACACACACACACACACACACACACACACACACACACACACACACATATATATATATATATATATATATATATATATATACACAATTATATAAATGCAACTTTGTCTGTGTATGTGTGTGTGAGTTCGTTCCTCATAGACTCCAAAATGGCTGAACAGATTTTCTTTAAAATTTACAGAACTTTAGTGTATAAATCTGGAAGTGATCTTAGTTTAGTTTTGTCTCAGAATACCCCGATAATTACTGATAATTGATAATCAAAACCATTATTTTAATTGATCTATCATCAGTAAAGCCATTTTTTCCATGTCGTCGCTTAGTAACAATGATAGAACAACACGCTGTGAAAATTCTACTGTGGGTAAGTTGATAGCATGTTTTTTTTTTTTTTTTTTTTTTTTGCATGACACGGTCTGTAGGTTCAAACTCCGCAAGTAAATTTATTAATTTTTTTTTTCATTAACTGCAAAGAATTTTATAAGACTTAAAATTTACATGTTTTTCTTTTTTTGTTTTCTCTTGTATGACGTGGTCTCTAGATTCAAACTCTGCATGTAAATTTCTTAATGCTATTTTTTCGTTAACTGGAAAGAAGTTTATATAAAATAATTTTGTAAAAGAAACAGTAGGTTCTCTAGATTGACAAAAAAGAATAACATTTTGGACTAAGTTACTGCATGGAGGCATGTGAAGCTTCCTCCCGGGTGATTTCACAGATTTTTATGACAATAAAAAAATAGGAGTGTGAAATATTCATTGATCATCATTCAATCCCGGGCAACATTGGGTCTCCCTGCTAGTATATATATAAAAGGAACTTTCCTGTGTGTGTGTGTGTGTGTGTTTGTTCCTTATAGACTCTGAAACAACTGGGCCAATTTTTATGAAATTTCACACAAATGTACTTTATGTATCTAGCAATGTTCTTAGATAGGTTTTGTATCAGAATGTCTTTGATAAGCAGAAAGGCCCGGCATATAAAAGCAACACTAAGTTCTTTAGTATGACAGGAGTGCATTCAAAATGAATGTTTCTTCTTAAAGCTCAACTGAACGATGATACTTGACTTTTTCCTTTTAATCCAAGCCATTATTACCGCACAAGCAGTAAGGCAAGGCATATAAAATCAACTGTACGCTCTTTGATATGACAGGAGCGCATTTGAAATGAATGTTGTTGTTTAGAGGACAATTGAACCATGATACTTGACTTTTGCATTTTAAACTTTAATTCAAGCCATCTATGTATAAAAGTGAAAATGTATATATGTATGTATGTATGTATGTATGTATGTATGTACGCTTTTCCTCAATGTCCACAAAAGGCTTCTTTCAGAGAAGCGCTTGCTCGGTTCACAACTTCTTAAAATTTTTTATATCATCTATAAATTGTAATATCTCAAAGTAATCCACGGAGCTCGCCTGTCTATTTAATTTTATTGACTTTCAAACGTTAATTATTCCACATTTCCCGCATCGGCACACGTTACATTGGGTTTTCGGTATAAAAAAAAGCGAAACTCGACTCTAATAACAGGCCGACGTTTGTTCAATGTCGACTTTGTCATATCAGACTGTAGCTTTCATTTTGCTCCTCCTAATAAACAGGGAGCGGGTTTTTAAAAACAAACAAACCAATTTATTCACCTCATTCAAAACTGTCCCGCACAAAATGCTTACTGCTGAATACCTATCGCCGTCACGTCAATTAAAAACGCGCACCTGTTTTTTTTAACACTTTACTATTTTCCGACTGCGCGTCGTGAAGGCTTTGTTTTTTTTTCACGGGCACCTGTTTTTTCGGGGTTTTTTCACATACCCCGAAAAACACCCGGGCAACGCCGGGTACCCCTCGCTAGTCTATATATATAAAAGCGAAAATGTGTGTATGTATGTTTGTGTGTATGTATGTATGTATGTATGTTTGTGTGTCTGCTAAAAACTTTCGACAGACACCACAAAAATTCACAAACTTGGTCTCATATGAAAGCCTCACCTCCCGGATGACAAATATCGAAAAATTGGCCCAGGTGACCATCAGAAGTGCGTCAACTGATCGATTTTCTGCAGGGGGGGGGGCCAAAAAAGTGACATTTTAATGTTAAACATTACATATTTTTAAATGGATTTATAACTACCCCAAAAAATACGGCCGCCAACTCTTCTACATAAAGTATACACGCGGCCATTTATTTTGGGTCAACTTGTATTTAAAACCCGCTGAGTCATGTCACGTGATCTTGACGTCAGCAACCTCTAATGGTGGTCTGAATTTACAATTTAAAAATGTTGTTATTGGTAAAAAAAAATTTAATTAAAGCTAAACTATGAACTTCTACGCTATGGCAACGTTACCAAAGTTATTACCACATTCAAAATAGGTAGATACGATAGTTAAACGAAAAATAACAAGCGAAACATGTGAAGTAAAAAAGAAATACGCTTACAAAAAATATTAATTAATATAATTTTTGCTTAAAAATATCCACAAATTCATCAGCATTAATCCGAAATGGACAAGTGAACATACCTCTAAACAGATAACTCTGTAGCAGAAACAAATAGAACTCTTTTCTTGTGCGTCAGTGCCTCCCCTGACTGTGCGATATGGCTCATACTGACCAATCAGAGGCATAGCGCAGGGATCTTCCTTACCCCCTTAAGGAACTATAACTGCTTCCATCCTGGACGAGAAAAACTCTCCCCTTTTCCAGCGAGACGTCAAGGAGAGCGAACCTGTTTCCTCACTCTCTCTCTCGGCCTACATCGGTATCGACGGTCCCCACTTGAGAATAACTACTGGGCAAAGGCAGACGAGTTCTATCCCAGCTATATCTAAATGACATCTTGCCTTACTTCAATAAACCTTTTCCTTGCAAGTTTTACGAAGTCGTTTGTTCGTTTATTCAGTAGCTTGTGTTGAAATATTTATTTTATTAGGGAGTGCCCGAAAAGCATTAACCCAACTCCCTAAAACTCTTTACCGTAAGTCATGACACAGAAACTAACACAACCTGAAATAAAAAAAACAACTCCCTACCGCCTAAGACTCTCTTGGCTTAAAGTATGTCCACACACAAAATATAAATTCAATCAGGTACTGACAGCAGCAGCAGTGTGTGCCCAGGTCTCGACAAACGTGGCCATTATCGTCAATATCATTGTCAACAATCAGCAGCAGCATCGTCACTACTGCCATCACCAGCAAATAACAATATGGTCAACAGGTTTGCTGTCTACATAAACATGGCTACCTCTCTCGACTTGGCAGACAGTAGCACATCTTGACAATTAACAATTTTCTGTGTCCATGTTATTAGTATAATTCACAATTTATTTTAGCAAGAAACATACCAAAAAGAATTATTCGGCTTAAAAACAATCAAGTCTTGATATCACAGTTCAGGCGTTTTCAGGACATGTATTGGCACAGATAATTAATTTTTTTTCAGGACATGTATTGGCACAGATAATTAATTTTTTTTCAGGACATGTATTGGCACCGATAATTAATTTTTTTTTTCAGGACATGTATTGGCACCGATAATTAATTTTTTTTTTAGGACATGTATTGGCACAGATAATTAATTGTTTTTCAGGACATGTATTGGCACCGATAATTAATTTTTTTTTTCAGGACATGTATTGGCACAGATAATTAATTTTTTTTCAGGACATGTATTGGCACCGATAATTAATTTTTTTTCAGGACATGTATTGGCACCGATAATTAATTATTTTCAGGACATGTATTGGCACAGATAATTAATTTTTTTCAGGACATGTATTGGCACCGATAATTAATTTTTTTTTTCAGGACATGTATTGGCACAGATAATTAATTTTTTTTCAGGACATGTATTGGCACAGAAAATTAATTTTTTTTTTCAGGACATGTATTGGCACCGATAATTAATTTTTTTTTTAGGACATGTATTGGCACCGATAATTAATTTTTTTCAGGACATGTATTGGCACCGATAATTAATTTTTTTTTTCAGGACATGTATTGGCACCGATAATTAATTTTTTTTCAGGACATGTATTGGCACAGATAATTAATTTTTTTTCAGGACATGTATTGGCACCGATAATTAATTTTTTTTAGGACATGTATTGGCACCGATAATTAATTTTTTTTTTCAGGACATGTATTGGCACCGATAATTAATTTTTTTCAGGACATGTATTGGCACAGATAATTAATTTTTTTTCAGGACATGTATTGGCACAGATAATTAATTTTTTTTCAGGACATGTATTGGCACAGATAATTAATTTTTTTTCAGGACATGTATTGGCACAGATAATTAATTTTTTTTTTCAGGACATGTATTGGCACCGATAATTAATTTTTTTTTCAGGACATGTATTGGCACCGATAATTAATTTTTTTCAGGACATGTATTGGCACCGATAATTAATTTTTTTTTTCAGGACATGTATTGGCACCGATAATTAATTTTTTTTTTCAGGACATGTATTGGCACCGATAATTAATTTTTTTTCAGGACATGGTTTGGCACAGATAATTAATTTTTTTTCAGGACATGTATTGGCACAGATAATGAATTTTTGTTAGGACATGTATTGGCACAGATAATAAATTTTTTTTTTCAGGACATGTATTGGCACCGATAATTAATTTTTTTCAGGACATGTATTGGCACAGATAATTAATTTTTTTTCAGGACATGTATTGGCACAGATTAATTTTTTTTCAGGACATGTATTGGCACAGATAATTAATTTTTTTTTTCAGGACATGTATTGGCACCGATAATTAATTTTTTTTTCAGGACATGTATTGGCACCGATAATTAATTTTTTTCAGGACATGTATTGGCACCGATAATTAATTTTTTTTTTCAGGACATGTATTGGCACCGATAATTAATTTTTTTTCAGGACATGTATTGGCACAGATAATTAATTTTTTTTCAGGACATGTATTGGCACCGATAATTAATTTTTTTTAGGACATGTATTGGCACAGATAATTAATTTTTTTTTTTCAGGACATGTATTGGCACCGATAATTAATTTTTTTCAGGACATGTATTGGCACAGATAATTAATTTTTTTTCAGGACATGTATTGGCACAGATAATTATTTTTTTTTCAGGACATGTATTGGCACAGATAATTAATTTTTTTTCAGGACATGTATTGGCACCGATAATTAATTTTTTTTTTCAGGACATGTATTGGCACCGATAATTAATTTTTTTTCAGGACATGTATTGGCACAGATAATTAATTTTTTTTCAGGACATGTATTGGCACCGATAATTAATTTTTTTTAGGACATGTATTGGCACAGATAATTAATTTTTTTTTTCAGGACATGTATTGGCACCGATAATTAATTTTTTTCAGGACATGTATTGGCACAGATAATTAATTTTTTTTCAGGACATGTATTGGCACAGATAATTAATTTTTTTTCAGGACATGTATTGGCACAGATAATTAATATTTTTTCAGGACATGTATTGGCACAGATAATTAATTTTTTTTTTCAGGACATGTATTGGCACCGATAATTAATTTTTTTTTCAAGACATGTATTGGCACCGATAATTAATTTTTTTTCAGGACATGTATTGGTACAGATAATTAATTTTTTTTTTTCAGCACATGTATTGGCACCGATAATTAATTTTTTTTCAGGACATGTATTGGCACAGATAATTAATTTTTTTCAGGACATGTATTGGCACCGATAATTAATTTTTTTCAGGACATGTATTGGCACAGATAATTAATTTTTTTTTTCAGGACATGTATTGGCACCGATAATTAATTTTTTTTCAGGACATGTATTGGCACAGATAATTAATTTTTTTTCAGGACATGTATTGGCACAGATAATTAATTTTTTTTTTCAGGACATGTATTGGCACCGATAATTAATTTTTTTTTCAAGACATGTATTGGCACCGATAATTAATTTTTTTCAGGACATGTATTGGTACAGATAATTAATTTTTTTTCAGGACATGTATTGGCACAGATAATTAATTTTTTTTCAGGACATGTATTGGCACAGATAATTAATTTTTTTTCAGGACATGTATTGGCACAGATAATTAATTTTTTTTTTCAGGACATGTATTGGCACCGATAATTAATTTATTTTTCAGGACATGTATTGGCACCGATAATTAATTTTTTTCAGGACATGTATTGGCACCGATAATTAATTTTTTTTTTCAGGACATGTATTGGCACCGATAATTAATTTTTTTTCAGGACATGTATTGGCACAGATAATTAATTTTTTTTTTCAGGGCACGTATTGGCACCGATAATGAATTTTTTTTAGGACATGTATTGGCACAGATAATTAATTTTTTTCAGGACATGTATTGGCACCGATAATTAATTTTTTTTTTCAGGACATGTATTGGCACCGATAATTAATTTTTTTTCAGGACATGTATTGGCACAGATAATTTATTTTTTTTCAGGTCATGTATTGGCACCGATAATTAATTTTTTTTAGGACATGTATTGGCACAGATAATTAATTTTTTTTTTCAGGACATGTATTGGCACCGATAATTAATTTTTTTCAGGACATGTATTGGCACAGATAATTAATTTTTTTTCAGGACATGTATTGGCACAGATAATTAATTTTTTTTCAGGACATGTATTGGCACAGATAATAAATTTTTTTTCAGGACATGTATTGGCACAGATAATTAATTTTTTTTTTCAGGACATGTATTGGCACCGATAATTAATTTTTTTTTCAGGACATGTATTGGCACCGATAATTAATTTTTTTCAGGACATGTATTGGCACCGATAATTAATTTTTTTTTTCAGGACATGTATTGGCACCGATAATTAATTTTTTTTCAGGACATGTATTGGCACAGATAATTAATTTTTTTTCAGGACATGTATTGGCACCGATAATTAATTTTTTTTAGGACATGTATTGGCACAGATAATTAATTTTTTTTTTCAGGACATGTATTGGCACCGATAATTAATTTTTTTTTTCAGGACATGTATTGGCACCGATAATTAATTTTTTTTCAGGACATGTTTTGGCACAGATAATTAATTTTTTTTCAGGACATGTATTGGCACCGATAATTAATTTTTTTTAGGACATGTATTGACACAGATAATTAATTTTTTTTTTTAGGACATGTATTGGCACCGATAATTAATTTTTTTCAGGACATGTATTGGCACAGATAATTAATTTTTTTCAGGACATGTATTGGCACAGATAATTAATTTTTTTTCAGGACATGTATTGGCACAGATAATTAATTTTTTTTCAGGACATGTATTGGCACAGATAATTAATTTTTTTTTTCAGGACATGTATTGGCACCGATAATTAATTTTTTTTTCAGGACATGGTTTGGCACCGATAATTAATTTTTTTCAGGACATGTATTGGCACAGATAATTAATTTTTTTCAGGACATGTATTGGCACCGATAATTAATTTTTTTTCAGGACATGTATTGGCACCGATAATTAATTTTTTTTTTTCAGGACATGTATTGTCACCGATAATTAATTTTTTTTCAGGACATGTATTGGCACCGATAATTAATTTTTTTCAGGACATGTATTGGCACCGATAATTAATTATTTTTTTCAGGACATGTATTGGCACCGATAATTAATTTTTTTTTTCAGGACATGTATTGGCACCGATAATTAATTTTTTTCAGGACATGTATTGGCACAGATAATTCATTTTTTTTCAGGACATGTATTGGCACCGATAATTAATTTTTTTTCAGGACATGTATTGGCACCGATAATTAATTTTTTTCAGGACATGTATTGGCACCGATAATTAATTTTTTTTTTCAGGACATGTATTGGCACCGATAATTAATTTTTTTTTTCAGGACATGTATTGGCACCGATAATTAATTTTTTTCAGGACATGTATTGGCACCGATAATTAATTTTTTTTCAGGACATGTATTGGCACCGATAATTAATTTTTTTCAGGACATGTATTGGCACCGATAATTAATTTTTTTTTTCAGGACATGTATTGGCACCGATAATTAATTTTTTTTTTCAGGACATGTATTGGCACCGATAATTAATTTTTTTCAGGACATGTATTGGCACCGATAATTAATTTTTTTTCAGGACATGTATTGGCACAGATAATTAATTCAAGCGACACAGTAGAAGTAAAATGTTTACATGAATATATCCACAAATTTTTCAGCTTTAATCCGAAATGGACAAATTAACATAAAACCTAAGCAGATAACTCCTTACTGTGAATCAAGACTAACACAACCTGAGATTAAAAAAACAAAAAAAAAACCTCCCTACAACCTAAGATTCTCACGTCTTAAACTACATCCATGTGCAAAGTATAAATTCAGTACCACCAACAGTAGCAATGTGTGCCCATACCTAGAGGAACATGGTCATCATCATCCTCAATATCTATGCAACAATCAGCAGCAGTACCGTCACCATCATCACCATCTTTTCAACAGTCAAGCAGCAGTGCCGACACCATCTGTTAACAATCAACAGCACAGCTGCCATCGCCATCTTCTCAACAATCGAGCAGAAATGCCGCCGCCATCACCACCATCATCTCCAGCAATCAACAATACAATCAACAGCTCCATTATCTACATTAGACTGGCTATCTCTCTCAACTTAGCAGACAGAGGACAATACCAACCTCATCCCTATTATTTTTATTTAAACCACTTTCGTTTCTGTTTTTTCCAGTATTGGAACATTATATACCTACAGTCAAATCACTCAAGAATATTATGTGCAACAAATTAATAGAACCCAAACAGTTTTTCCACAATATGGAAACATTGCCAAACCGTTATACCCGTTGTGTCTTCAAAAAAAACCAAAAAAAAAACCAGTTCATTGAGTTAGCAGCATTAGTGAAATACTCTGGAGAAGTATCATCCCTTATTTGATGGATTATTACAAGCAGGGTCTCAATTACTTATGTCTGAGTCTGCCGGCGCAAAGTAATCAATTATTTTACCAAATTCTCGTGATTAATATGTGAGAAAATGTCAAAACGTCTTTCTCTCAAGAAGAAAGAAAGAAATTTTTCAATTAATCTCTCAAGAAATAGAGGCTATTGAAACCGTCTAAGGTAGATTAATTTTATATACTTATTAGGATTAATTTAGATTGATATTAAGCCTCGACGTTCTGGCAGGAAAAGGCAGATCACAGATCCACTTGTGGTCTACTCAAAGAAAGAAATATTGATATACCTTTTGGATTAATCAGCTTGGGAGAGGTATTTTAACAATATTACCTATGAAAAAATTATTATGAATGAACCATAAATGAACTATGAATGAATTATAAATGAACTATGAATGAATTTTGAATCAATTATCGATGAACTATGAATGAATCATGAATGAACTATTAATTAATTATGATGGCCAAAATTAATCATCTTATGTGATTTATAGGTCCAATTTATTGTGCAGGGTCAAATTTTCCCTATAAATGTCTATTGAAATATTTTAAGAGAAATTTTTTGTTCAATTATTTCCTCAATACTAAAGTAAGAATCCAGAGGATGACCAACTGGTAAAATGTTACTTGAGGTTAATCATTGTATTCATTTTCACACAATTTATCTTGTAAACCAGTGGAGATTGTAGTACTTCTTTGCGATTCTATCAATATAACTGAAAAGAGTTATAAAGTGAAATTCATTTTCATGTAGAGAGCAACTACAGGGTGGAACGATGAAAGTGTTGCCCTAAAGAAAACAACACTAAAACTTCATTTTAAAACTTTTATTGAAAAATTCAATTCAGATAAATTGATTATGTAGAAGAGTGGATATCTATTCAATGTAGCCGTCTTCAGCTTCAATCATCGCCTTGATATGGGTCTGGAACTTGGAGCTTGCAGGTGGAGGGAGGGGGCAAGTTCCCTGGATAGGCTCTCTGGCTACACTGAAAAAACAAAATAATTATTAGGATTTACTGGAAAATCATTATCATATTTGTATTTATCAACCTCTCTCTCTCTCTCTCTCTCTCTCTCTCTCTCTCTCTCTCTCTCTCTCTCTCACACACACACACACACACACACACACACACACACACACACTTTGGGGACATGCAAACCCAACTAACTCTCAGACTCCAAAAAACCAAACTGGCTCTAACCTTGTCCATCTACTGGAATATCTAAAGATATTTGTAGGTGTAAAATGTTTTGGACTTGTAATGGGGGTAGTTATTTAAATGCTGCCCACATCAGCATTATTTGGCACAAGGCCTGGAAAGTGGGAACCCCGCAGGTTCCCCTAAAGGAGGGGCACTCCTGCAATTTTAAAAATTGCCTGAGTAACCCCGTCGGCATTCTCCGGTCGGGGCGCCTCAGGCAGCAAGCAATAAAATTGCCCCACCGGAAAGCCCGGTGGCAAGGTCTGGGAGGGTGGACCTCCTAGGTATTACCCAGGCGGTGTACCTCAGTTCAACAGGTGCTGACCGGTTCCCGGCCCCTCACCTGTTGGGCTGAGTGTCAAGTGATGAATCCTTGACGTGTATTACCCTGTCTCCCTGCAGCCGAAGCCGCTGGGAGACACTTCCCATCAGCATGGAACATGGGGGTATGAGATGAATGGATTCGCCAATCATTTTTATAACCAACGGCTGTGCTAAACAACCAATGAAAACGTCCCAAAATTATTATAAAAATTGTCGAATTTTGGATTCAATCAGTTTGCCATTTACTATGTCACGGACCGCATTTAATTCTTGGCCGCCATCTTGGTTACTGATCTGAACTACGCCGCCATCTTGGTTACTGATCTGAACTATGCCGCCATCTTTGTTCAATGCAATATCTCAGAACTTAAGAGGTTAACTACGCCACAGACCGCATTTGATTCTTGGTCGCCATCTTGGTTACTGATCTGAACTACGCTGCCATCTTTGTTCAACACAATGTCTCAAAACTTAACAGGTTATGCGCCCAACCACCGTCTTTTCTTTGACGGATCGGAATCTAAATTCGAATTGTGGCAGGTAAAATTTCTGGGATATCTAAGGATTCGAAAACTACACAAAGTCATACAATCTCCAACAGAGAATCCAAATGACCCCGAATTTCTCGAAAAAAACGCGACTGTTTTTGCAGAACTGATTCAATGTTTAGACGACAGAAGTCTGTCTCTGATTATAAGAGACGCATTGGATGATGGGAGGAAAGCATTGAACATATTACGAGAACATTATTTATCAAAAGGGAAACCGAAAATAATATCCCTATATACAGAATTAAACTCTTTGAAACGTAACGAGGATGAAACGATTACGATTACGTTATAAGGGCAGAAACAACTGCCAAAGCCTTAAAACTCTCAGGTGGAATAATAAGTGATAGCTTGTTGATATCAATGACCCTCAAGGGACTTCCAGCCGATTTTAAACCATTTACAACTGTTATAACTCAGAAAGATAAACCCATAAATTTCAGCGAATTTAAAGTGGCATTGCGCAGTTACGAAGAGACTAATCGTATGCTCGTGGACAATAATAACTCCAGCAATATTATGAAGTTCAAAAATGCTTCTTGAAAGCAAACACCACCAAATTACGCACCTCACCGCAACGTATTCTACAAAAGTAATTTTCCCAAGAAAAGAATAAAATTATCTGCTATAATTGTGGACGACCCAACCACAAAAGTTTCCAATGTCGATATAAATGCTCTAAAATGGACTCCGTAAAAAACGTTGAGAACTTTGAGGAAGAACATACATTTCTATTCACATGTAATTTGACAATACCACAAACGGTAAAAATCTCCTTGTAGACTGTGGTGCTACAGCGCACGTTATCACCAAGGAATCTGATTTTATTAATTTTGATTCAAACTTTAATCCTCAAAGTCATTTTGTTGAACTTGCCGACGGTAGTCAAATAAATGATATAGTCTTGAAAAGAGGCGATGCTAAAATATACCTAAAAAATAATAAAGGCGAAATCTGTAACTGTATTCTAAAAAATGCTCTGTTCATACCTACATTTAAGCAAAACATATTTCCGTGCAGGCTGCAATTAAACAATTTATACAATTTGGCCACAATACATCAAAATTGACAATGGAACTGTATTTGACATTAAAGAAAATGGCCGACTATATTATTTAAAAAGTATGGTTCCCTCAAAAACTGCCTGTCACGACTTGGAAACCTGGCATAAAATTTTAGGACACTGCAATACAGCTGATATTAAAAAATTACCAAATGTAGTCGAAGGCATGAAAATAATACCTTCAGACAATCTCCCAAATTGTGATGTGTGTGCATAGGGGAAAATGACAAAAGATATAAGCCGAACACCAGACAAAAAAGCTACGAAAATTCTCTCACTTGTGCATTGTGACTTAGCAGGTCCGATCAGCCCGATGGGGAGAAACAATCTAAGGTACGTTTTGAACTTTATTGATGATTTTTCCGGTTTAATTATGGTTTATTTTCTAAAAAACAAATCCGACACTATCCTCGCCACTAAGAAATATTTAGCTGATGTTGCCCCGTACGGTTCAGTAAAATGTATTCGCTCACACAGTGGGACTGAATTTACTAGTAAAGACTTTGAACTTCTATTAATTAACTACCTTATTAAACACGAGAAATCGGCACCGTACTTCACCTTCCAAAATGGCACAGCTGAAAAGGCATCGCGAACCTTTTTTGAGATAACAAGATGCCTACTTATCGAATCAAAATTAGCGCATAGTTTATGGACATACGCTTTAATGGCAGCAGCATATATCAGAAATAGAGCATTCAATAAGAGGCTAGTATGAAGCGTTTTGCGGTGTAAAACCTAAAATGAACAGAATGTATCTATTTGGTTCTGAATGTTTTGCATTTATAGAAAACACCAGTAAACTAAATACTAAAAGCGAAAAATGTACTTTCGTAGGTGATGATAAAAATAGTCTGGCATACTTAATCTACTTCGCAGCTCAAAATGCCATAAAAAGGGTTAGATGTGTAAAATTCAATGATACATTAAATTTTAAAAATGGCAATCCAGTGAATGAAAAACGTAAAATATTGCCTAGCATCTTAATCGATCACAATGAAATTAATAACGATGACAATTACAGTACTTCTGACGAAAATAGTAACCAGACACGTTGATACTCAATAAGGGAGCGAAAAAGGCCAGACTTCTTACAAATTGAAAAGATACACGATTACACCGTGGATTACTGTTATTCGTTGACCAGCACACTGGAAAGTTATAATGAGGCGATTAATTCACAAAATCACCAAGAATAGGAACAAGCTATGGTATCCGAATTGAAAGCGTTATCTGAAAATAACACATACGAAATAGTGGCAAAACCAACAGATAAAAATATAATTTCTTCACGCTGGGTTTTTTCCAAAAAAATCACAGCTTCTGGCAGTGAAACTTTTAAAGCAAGATTTGTGGCAAAAGGTTTCTCACAAATTCCTGGAGTGGAATATTGTGCAACATTTTCACCAACGACACATTTAACGACTATTAGAATTTTATTACAACTTGCCACTCAATAAAATTTAAAAATACATCAAATGGATGTAAAAAATGCTTATTTAAATGCTCCGATTGACTGTAAAATCTACATTTACCCTCCAGAGGGATTTAAAATGAAAAATAAAAATTGGGTGTGGAAATTAAATAAATCGTTATATAGACTAAAACAAAGTGCACACAATTGGAATTTAACACTCCATAATTTTTTGATAGAACAGGAATCCAAACAATGTCCCGTAGACGCGTGCATGTATACCAAAAATGTAGGTAATAAATTGTTGATTTTGGTTTTTTGGGTTGATGATATATTACTCGCCTCAAACTGTGACAACACTTTAAGAGACGTTAAAAATGAATTAAATAAAAAATTTAAAATGGCCGATCTTGGACGACTGTTATGGTTCCTCGGTATAAAATTTACCTGTGAAAATGAAACTATAACTATGAACCAATCACGATACATTGAAAAAATTCTGCTCAAGTTCAGAATGCAAGATTGTAAGCCACATTCAACTCCCGTCGAAATGGACATAAATAAAAATATAGGGACCGAAACAAAATTCATAGATAACCGAATATGCAGGGAAATGGTAGGGAGCCTCATCTACTTGATGACCGCAACAAGGCCTAACATATGTTACACTGTAACAAAGCTATCTCAAAACTTATCAAAACCAACAATTAAAGACCTTAACCGTGCAAAACAAATCCTTCGTTACCTAAAAGGAACCAAGGAACAATCCTTAAGATTTAAAAAATCTACATATCCTCTAAATTTAGAAGGCTTTTCGGATTCAGATTGGGCTAACTCTGAGGATAGAAAGAGTATAGCGGGGTATTGTTTTAGACTGTCAAAGACTGGACCTATGATCTCTTGGAAAACTAAAAAGCAACAAATTGTTGCACTTTCTAATTCTGAAGCAGAATATGTGGCTCTTACTCATTCCGCGCAGGAGGCAATTTTTCTGAACACCCTTCTAAAATCTATTTTAAAACCAGATCTAAGTAAAAAACCTATAGTAATTCATTGTGATAATCAGAGCAGTATCTTATTAGCAAATAATTCTATGATTCATCAAAGGTTGAAGCATATTGATATCAGATATCATTTTATAAGGGATGAAATAAGAAAAAATCTATTACTCTTACTTATGTGACATCTGAGAATAATATAGCCGACATTTTCACTAAACCTATAAAAAGAATAAGATTAAGACATTTTATAACCGAACTTTTTGGAATCTAATTATGAATAAATCTCTTTTCAGAAACCCAAAAGGAGAAGCATGAACATCACACCAAAAATTAAAAAAATTGTTAATTGTCCCGGGCACGAGGTTAAACTGTGACCATTTCTACCTTACTAACCAAATTAACCAATTAATACTTAACATAATGTTTCCAGTTTTTGTTACAAAAAAAAAAAAAAAGAAACAAAAGCCACTTGTTAAAACCCTTTTGTAAACTTCCTATTTATCAAATAGTTCTTTTTGTATCTCTCTTTTTTTTTGGCAAACATTTGTTAAAACAAAACAAAAAATGTATATTTGTGAATTTTTGTGCATATGTTTATATGTATTTGAAAAGTATTCTATTTGTATGTTTATATATATTTAAAAAGTGTTTATTTTTATATGTATCAAAAAAAAAAAATGGCTTCTTTTTGCACACATTATACCAATATATTAATAATTCTTTTTGACCAATGAGAATAAAGACAAATTCCCCCAAAACCAGAAGAAGAAAAAGAAAAAAAGAAGAAAAAGAAAAAAAAAACAAGCAAAAAACAATTATTTTATTGGTTTATTTTTCTTTGTTTATTTATTTTTATTTATTTATTTTTCTTTCCTTTTCTCAAGTGAAACCAAAATTGAATCTGAAAGGATTTTTCCATTATATCAAAAAAGGGTGTGTGTAAAATGTTTTTGACTTGTGATGGGGGTAAATATTTATTTTCAAAAAATACAATAAAAATATTTTTAGAAAAATTTAGCACAAGGCCGAACATGGGGGAGGGGGGAAGGGCGGTCTTCTCTGTCTAAAGCTAACTAATCTAACCTAACTAGTTCCTACTATCACTCTACTTCCACCACAATACCACATTCATACTATACATCCATCAGCATATAAATCCTTCGTCAGTCAACATAAGAACATCATACCATGATAAACGAATTAAAAACCATAAGAAAAAAGTATTTACAATGTTAGTAAGAAAAGAACCCCCTGTTACTAAACTGTGTCAGGTGCGCTGATTCGCCAGTCGAAAAGGTGATACGGGTCCGAACGCTTTATTTAAACACCTCTTATGAAAACTTCGAAAGGGAACCCGCATCTCTGGCGAATTAAGCGATCTGTCACCTAATTTGGGGAGGGGAATGGGGCTAAAAAAAAAAAAACCGGGACAAACTTAAAAAGGGCCTAATGATCTCTATCACACACTAGTTAAGTTATGAACTCAGGAGCCTAGAAAATGGCCCTACTCTTGCCTAAATTGTGACCTACTCTGGACTTTAAACGAGTCAGGGCTGACGTTCGTTTCTGCTACCCAAAATTCTTTTCCTAAGGGACATCCAAGAACCAGTCAAGACTTGCTTCTCTCACCCAACACACACACGCAACTGACACCCACCTTTCAACAAAGTCTGACAAAGAGAGTCTAACTCTCTCGGCCTTGATACGACTCTTCAAATGATAACAGAAAATTTGTATAAGGTCGAGGGGAGCGAAGTCCTCAGATCCGTAGACCACTCTCATGTGTGTGTTCCAGATAGCACCTCTCATCACTGCTAGTAAGGTCAAACACAATTCTTTTCTAAGCCTATCCATTGTCGGAGCCCAATTGCTACATACATTGATAGGAACCAAAGTTAACGACGATATGTTCAGTATGTGGACCATGAGACCCGTAACAAACTCAATCAGCGGCACCACGATGCGACAATAGACGAAGGCGTGACATAAAGTCTCAACTTCATTGCCGCACCGCTTACAAATAGACGAAACCGCCAAGCCAGCTGAGTGAAGTCTCTTACCGACCCAGAGAACATCCCGAATTACCAGCCAGGTCAAGGATGCCTCGTCATTAGTGAGGCATCTCGACCCAGGCGCCCAAGGCCAGATTGAGCGGAGCTGCCCCTTCGTCAAAGGGAGCCCCTCACCAATAACATCCCTTACAGATCCCCTCACTAACACCCGATATAATGCCTTTCGGGACAACAGAAGAGCATTGGAGAGGCTTTCCTTAACTCTTAAGAGGAACTTCAGCGCACGCCGACACTCTCAGTAGAAGGGGCATTCACTTTGGGGCAACCTGTGTGCCTTCACATCGGACTTGTGCTTCCCTCTCAAAGCCGGAAAGGCTTTCTTGGTGATCTCCATCCAGAGGCCACCGTCTTCCCTGTCTTGTGTGCACATTCGATCTAGGTAGTAGAGCCGTAGTGTGTGGAGCCGAATCTCCACGTTTGGCATACCTAGACCGCCTTCAGAAGGATGTAGGTAGCAGACATCGCGACAGACCATAGGGGCCTTTCCAAGCCATAGAAAGTTGAAAAGAGCCCTCTGCAAATATAACAGTGTATCTGACGGGATTGGAAGCACTGATAGACGATAAATGAAGATTGGATAGATGTGGGTATTACACACCTCTGCTCTCCCCTTTAATGAAAGGTTTCTACTGATCCACAACGCAGCTGCGGATTGAACCACTTTCAGAACCTTCGACCAATTTTTCTCCAGTTGGAGGTCGGGACCAAACCAGACGCCGAGTATCTTGCAAGGCCCGTCACTCCAACTAAAGGGTCCCTGAAGGGGCATACCCCTCCAGGCACTGATGCGCAAACCCGAAGACTTGTTGCAGTTAATTTTGGCCTGTTACCGTTTCATACAATCTGATTTCTACACCGACGACACTAATCTCAGCAAGCACAGTTACGTCATTGGCATAGGTGGAGTACTTTACTTGGGCGAAAGAAGTAATTCCGCGTAGGACCGGATTCACCCTTAGCCTGCGCAGGAATGGCTCTATCGCAAGCATGTATAGCATGGGTGATAACGGGCACCCTTGACAAATTGAACGTGACAAACTGAAGGGTCTCGATCACTTCCCATTCACTTCTACCATCACTACGGGGTTAGCATAGAGAAGATGAACCCATGAGCGAAATTGCGGGCCAAAACCAGCCGCCGACAAAACAGCCCCCAAGTACCGATGGTCAACCCTATCGAAGGCTTTGGACTGATCTAAATTGATCAGCGCGGCCTCAGTGTCGACTTTTTCTATCATCAGGCGTATCGTGTGCAAGTTATCCTGGATTGTCCTGCCCTTCACGGCACATGTTTGCTCGGGGCTAACAAGACGAGCCAGGACAAGCTGCAGACGATTTGTGAGAATCTTGGCCAAAATCTTTAACTCCGCGTTAAGCATCGTTAAGGGCCTGAAATTACCTAACCCAACCACACCATCTTTCCTTTTACGAACAAGTTTTATCACCCCATGGTAAAGTACTTGGGGATTGAGCCGTTCCTAAACCATGAGTTAAATAAAACCGTAAGCAAAGGGACAAAGATATGCGACAAACTTCAAATACACTTCGTAGGGCAGACCATCAATCCCCGGTGACCTATTAAGGCTGCCCCGCTTTAAGGCTTCAATGACTTCATCCTCCATTATACCACCTTCGCACTTAGCCGCTTCGGTCATCGAAAGACAAGAAAAGTCAGCCAAATAGGTGTCGAACTGTTCTAATGACAGACCGGGTTCCATGGAAAAAAGCTCCTGGAAATGACAGTACGCCCGTCCGGCAATGTGACACGAGCAATGTGCCTATCAGCCGCTTGCCTAAGCTCCTCTGCACGCAGTTCAGTGGCCATGTTTGTTGCTTCCTGGGGCATTCTTTTTAACCTAGCCCTAATCACAAAAGCTTGGTGCTCCTTTTCAGTAAGGGAGACAAGCTGAGCCTTAATTAAATTAACACTAGCACTATCCCCCTCCTCCACCACCCGATCTAATCTAGACTCTAGTGTCGCTTTAGCTTCCCTAGAATCTAGGTGGATTCTTTTGCTAAAGTTGACAGAAAAGGACCTAATGGCTTCCTTAATTTTTACCCACCACTTATTCCCAATAATTGCCCTGTCAATTCCCGCTGTAGGGTTAGTAATAGCCCTTCACGGAAGCCCTTCACATCGAATAACGACGTGTTGAGCTTCCAGTAACTGGCTAATCTAGACTTAGGTCTATCTAAGTTTACCCGTGCTTGGACAAGTCTGGGATCCGAGTAAACTATATTGTGGAAACTTGGACAATTCAATACTCCTACATTGACTCTCCTAACTAAGAACCAGTCAATATAGCTCGAGAGCTGTACTGGACCGGAGCCGCATCTACCTGTTCAAGTCCACACTTAGTCACGGGGCTTTTCATTTCGGAATTTGTTGATAAGATCAAACTTATCTACAAATTCACGAAATAAAACAGCATCCCGATCTCTGTTAGTTCCCCGAGAAGGTAACCCAAATCGATCTAAATCGGGATCCAGGACCGCGTTCCAGTCTCCCGCTAAGATAACTGTTCGAGAAGTATCCATGAACTGCTCGATTCACCGAAAAAAGGCAGCCAGCTCAACGTGGTTATTGGGTGCATAAACCCCAATAAGACGAAATGCCTTGCCCTTTATGGTAACATCCAAAACACATAGTCTTCCCTCGGGATCCATGTAACACGGGTCACACGACGAATCTAGGGACCTTTTAATTAGCCAGGAAACCCCTCTAGAGTGAGAATTAAAGTACGCTGAGTAATCTCTAAAGCGCATGTAAATGGTCGCCAGGAATGAAATGGGTTTCCTGCACACAGCAGATATCCACTCCGAGGTGCTGCAGGTCCAAACTCAAGCGCCATTTTCGCGAGTTGGCCCTTAGCCCTCGGACATTCACACTAGCAAGCTTGAGATCCATGATTGTGCCTTAGGGTTGAGAATCAGAAATGAACATCGCGGTTGTAAGCGTGCCGTAGTATTGATGAGTCCATCACAAGAGATACCGCCGACATGCAAAGGATAGGTTAGTTTTGATATCCTATACAGGGAGGGGTGCATTTTTACCGGGACCCTCCCAACACAACATTTCTTTAGGTTTTTATGTCTGTGTCTTTGAAAATAGCTAGGGGAGGGGAAAGATTGAAGGCCTTATTTGCCTCCTCCAGCATTTGTCACAAATCTCTCGCCTCTTTGCGTTTTCTAATGACTGTCAGGATTCTTTTTGCTTTGGAGAAATTGGTGGGGATGTCTATTAATTTCCCCCCTACCTCCTTGAACTCAATTAGTTTGGTGAGGTCGGCACCTTTAAAGTTTTTGTTATTGTTGATGGCTGCTGAGTTTAGTATGCATATGTCTTTTCCAGGGAGCTAGAGGGTCTTTTTTTTGTGTTCAAGCGAGGGGGTAATGTCCATAGCAGTGTGTGTGTTAGTAGGGTTTTTTTCAGGAGATGCAGGAGTATTGTGAGGGGACTTAGAGGTGCCTGGAACAGGAGAGGAGGATTTATGTTTTTTAAGGGGGCTAAGGGGTATTAGTTTTGGCATTTTTGGGGGAACAGGAGTTGTGACTGGAGGAGGCATTTTGAAAGGGGAAGGAGTTTTGGATGTTGTGGGGGACTGTGTGATAGGTTTAGTGATGAGTTTGGGGCTTTGTTTTGGTGAAGGTGACTTACATGAGGATTGGGGTGTTTGTCTTTTTAAGTCTAATTTCTTTTTTAGGTTAACTATCTCAATATACTTTTCTCTTTCGGGGTCGTTTTGGAGCATCGATTCCTCTCTCATTTGGTCAAGGGTCATGCTTCCAGGGGTCTTTTTCCCAGGGGCGATCTGCCACGGTTCTCCTCTGAGGGTTTCATCTGTGTTTTTGGTCGCTTTGATGGTAGGTTGGTTGGGAACACTTTGTGGTGTTTTGGTTCCCAAGTGCTGGCCAATTATTTTCTTCGAGTTTGGTGGAGGTTTTTTTAGGGTGCACTCGGATGTAAGGTGCCCGATTTCACTGAAGTCCAGCAGGTTAGTCACCTGCCGGCCACTATGATAGGCAGCTTTTCTTCGCCTACCACAAGGAAGAAGGGGATGTTTATGAAATCTTCCTTGTTTAACAGGATGTCGAATGACCACACACTGTGAAATTCATTGACCTCTATGTGGACCATTTCTCCGAACTTCAAGAAAAAGGTGTTCGCCATCAATGTAGTGTGGTACATGGAAGACTGAGACTGTGCTGCGTCTTTTCCCCCAAATATTCAGTTCTCAAGATGTATTGTTGTGTGATTATTTCCTTTTGGGAAATAGTAAGGCACTCTTGTGATGAGTTGAAGAGTGCGCTCCATGATTATAGCCCTTACACTTTATGACACGTAAGGGTTTCAGTCCTGCAGTTGCCAAAAGGTTGATAATGATGTCTACAGTTGCTCTTATCACCTTTTTAGTCTTCCTGTCTACCACGAATAGTGTTAGGCACCTTTTCTTTATTTCTTCCAGTTTCGGGATGTTGACGATTAGTCCTGTATCGGTGACTTGGTCCAGGCATTGTTTTGCCTTTTCAATGAATTTAGAAACATTGATGTCCACTTTTGGAGGTTTAGTCCAGGGGTTTGGCGTAGAAGGTGCAACATTTTCCGTCTCCATCGTCACGATAACAGGCGTCTAGCTTGCAGAAGCGGCCATAGCCGGACCGTTTAAAAAACAGTTAAACAAATAGTCCAAAAACTGTTAAAAATAACAGTATAAAAAACAGGAAAAAAAAGCATGGTATAGAAAAAAAATCCGACGTTGATAAAAATAAAAGGAAAAGGACAGAAAGGAGAGAAATGGCTTACAAAATAACGCACAGTACAAGTCAAAAGATGCAGTAATGGGGGTATGAGACGAATGGATTCGCCAATCTGTGCTAAACAACCAATGAAAACGTCCCAAAATTATTATAAAAATTGTCAAATTTTGGATTCAATCAGTTCGCCATTTACTACGTCACGGACCACATTTAATTCTTGGCCGCCATCTTGGTTACTGATCTGAACTACGCCGCCATCTTGGTTACTGATCTGAACTACACCACCATCTTTGTTCAACACAATATCTCAGAACTTAAAAGGTTAACTACGCCACGAACCGCATTTGATTCTTGGTCGCCATCTTGGTTACTGATCTGAACTATGCCACCATCTTTGTTCAACACAATGTCTCAAAACTTAACAGTAGGACTGCACTAGAAAGGAATACTTAAGTCATCTCCAACTTAGAAAGATCTATTGTCTAGGGAATCATGTATCTAACCGGCCATTATTGTACCCAAGTACTTTATTTTCAGCATGAACACCTTTTTAAAAAGACACTAACTTTTTTTCAAGGTGAAATCAAATTCTGGGTGATCGACTCCCAAATCAGAGATATTTCCCATCTCTTGGGTTATTTCTCTTTTCTTAATTAAATATTTCTTACTTGCTATTTACATGCATCGCGACATGCATCATAACAATACAATATAACAATACAATAATAATAACAATAACAATACAATATAACAATACAATAATAATAACAATAACAATACAATATAACAATACAATAATAATAACAATAACAATACAATATAACAATACAATAATAATAAAAATAACAATACAATATAACAATACAATAATAATAACAATAACAATACAATAATAATAACAATAACAATACAATATAACAATACAATAATAATAACAATAACAAACAATATAACAATGCAATAATAATAACAATAACAATACAATATAACAATACAATATATGCATGTAATTTCAGGGATTCTTAGTCGCCATCTTGGTTACTGATCTGTGTCCGTTATGCCCTATAATATATATAAAATATAATGTTATATTTAGAGGATGAGGGCTTAACGGACACAGTGAAGCAAGCCAGAAAAATCTGTCGTGGCATAGGTGACGAGGATCTGAAACTGCTCAATGCCAGTGGTTTGACAGACAAAAAAAAAACGGTCACCACAAAAACTATGGAAGTTTTATGAAGCACAAATAAACACTAACGTGCACTTCCGAATACACAGACGGCATTTAATGCAGTATAAACAAAAACCTGACGAAAGTTTAGACGACTTTGTCACCAGAGCCAGAACGCTTGTACTAAAGTGCGACTTCTCCGAAGAAGAGCTGCATGAGAGAATCATCGAGCTAATAATTGCCTCCACACCTTATGAAGCCTTCAGGAATGAACTATACAGAAAACTCAAAGGACACAGGATCGCTGACGTCCTCACCAAAGGCAGAAAATTTGAAGCCCTCACAGCCAGAAACGACCAACTTTAACAAGTCTGCGAGTCGAAAAATGAGAATATTCATAGCATACACAGGGACAGGAAATGCAAGAACTGTGACACATGCCACAAACCACGACAGTGCCCCACATATCACGATGAATGCTCCGCATGTGGGAACAAGGGTCACTGGGCCAGATACTGTAGGTCCACGAAACAGCACAGAGAGGGTAGACCTCCTAGTAGAGGCTACAAAAGGCAACGCCACCACCACCGGCATCATAGTCAGAAAAGAAGACCGGAATGTGGAAGAAGAAACCAAAATGTGGACAACATAGACATTGATAGTGACAACTATCACAAACACTTTTATGCGATCACGATCAGTGACAAATGCATGGACAGCATCGACAAGGAATGCAGGAATGAGGCATACACAACCCTAACCGTCAAGCCTCCCCACATACCCAACTCACCACATACACTCCGCTTGAAGATTGACTCTGGGGCATCAGGGAACACTCTCTCAATGAGAACGTTCCGACAAATGTATGGAACACACAAAGCTGCCCTAAACATACTACGACCATCACTACACATAAGACTCACATCTTATAGCAGCAACACAATCACCTGCACAGGAACCATCAACATTCCATGCTGACACAAGAACCCCAAATGGATAAACGCTGTATTCTATGTGGTAGATGTTCCAGGACTAGCCATTGTAGGCGAACAGCTCAACCTCATCATGATAAATGTTGACGCAATAAAGAAGGCAGCACCAGAACTTCCACGACATCATGCAACTTAAGGAAGCGTATCTAGAACAGTTTGACAGAATCGAAAACTTCAGCAGAACGGCAAACTCCTGCTAAAAAATGACACAGAGCCATTTATTGACCCTCCTCGTAAATGCAGCATCTATCTCAAGGACAAAATCAAACAAGAAATTGAGAGATTGATAGAAGAGGATGTGCTAAGAAAAGTAGAGGAGCACACAGACTGGTGCTCCAGCCTGGCTTTGTAGGATGGATTTCTCAGGATATGCATCGACCCTCAGAAACTTAACTCCAGTTTGAAAAGGTGGCCATACAAAATACCCACAGTTAAAGAACTGAACCTGAAATTTGCGAAAGCAAAAGTATTCAGTAAGCTAGATGCCAAAGCAGGATATTGGTCGATTCACCTGGATGAACAATCCCAGCTACTGATGACCTGTAGAACACCATTTAGAAGGGTCTGTTGGAAACGATTACCATTTGGCCTAAGTGTCTCACAAGACATATTCCAAGCAAAGATGGACCAGATCCTTGAAGGTTTGGAAGGTGTATCTAGAATAGCTAATGATGTGGCAGTATATGGAGAGGACGACGAGGAACATGACAGAAATTTGCGAAACCTAATGGAAAGAGCAACTAAAACTGGTCTTGTGTTTAACAGTAAGAAATGTGCCATCAGAAAAAGCAGCATCACATTTTTTCGGAAACATATACACACCCACCGGCATCAAGCCAGACCCTACCAAAGTACATGACATCCAACAGATGCCACAGCCACAAAGCAAGGACGAATTACAGCGCTTCTTAGGAATGTTAAACTATCTTTCCCAATATATACCAAATTTTGCTGAGAAAGCACACCCCCTGCGCAGTCTCCTGAGATTACAAACACCCTGGATCCATATCCAAAAAGGCTATGATGACCTAAAACAAATGATCACTGCCGACACCCTTTTATCCTACTACAACCAAACAAAACCAATAACACTGTAAGTGGATGCATCGCAGAAGGGTCTGGGGGTAGCACTGACACAGGCAGATAAGCCAATCGCATTCAGTTCTAAAACGCTGACCGAATTCCAATCCAGATACAGAAACATCGAGCGCAAAATGCTCGCAATTGTGCATGGTATCCAGCGTTATCATATGTACCTTTATGCAAGTACTTCACTGCAGTGACCGACCACAAACCATTAGTCACTATGTGTTCAAAACCGCTATACTCAGCACCACTGCGTCTACAACGTATACTTTTAAAGATACAAGGCTACAATTTCAGGGTAGTCTACCGCCCAAGCAAAGACATGATCCTTGCAGACACACTTAGCCGACTGCCCAACCCAGAAAACAATAGTGTCGTCGAACTAGATGAAAGAATTGATGGCATAGACACAGAAGTCGATGATGGACACCTCACCATTGCAACCATCAATTTCTCAGCGGAGAAGAGAGCCTTGCTCTGTAGCAAGACAACAAGGGATAGAACTCTAAACCTTCTTAAAGAGATCGTATTCCAGGGATGGCCAGAAACTATCCGGGATGTCCCAACTGATATCAGAATATACTGGTCATTCCGTGAAGAACTAACTCTCGAGGGAGGAATACTCTTCAAAGGAAGGCAGGTTCTGATCCCAGAATCTATGAGGAGTGACATCCTGCGCCACCTCCACAAGGCCCATCAAGGCATAGAAAAAACCCGTTGCCTGGCAAGAAAGAGCATATACTGGCCTAACATCAACAAGGACGTCGAAAAAATGTGCAAGTCGTGCTCACTCTGCCAGGAACACCAGGATGCCAACAGACGGGAACCACTCAAGCCACACAACATTCCATCACAACCGTGGCAATACATTGCATCGGACCTGTTCGAAATAAATGGACGGCAATATCTCCTCACCGTGGACAGGTACTCAAAATACCCAGTGGTTGACAAAATGCCCAGACCCATTACAAGCAAAGCAGTAGCTGACAAAATCAAGAGCTACGCATCCCTATTCGGTCGACCTGACCAAATCATGATGGAGAATGGCCCACAATTCACTGGGCAAGCCTTCCAGAACTTCATTACATCGTGGGGTATTAAACATATCACCAGCTCACCACGCTTCGCTAGAAGCAACGGATTTATTGAGAGACATGTGCGACATGTCAAATCAGTAATGAAAAAATGCCTTAAAGGCAAAGGTGACATACAACTAGCACTACTGCAGATCAGAGCAACCCCAATAGATAGCAACCTACCATCACCCGCTGAACTACTATTCAGATGAGCTATACCCACGACACTCCCCAGCCGAGCAGAGCCAAGAAAGGAAAAGTACCGGCAGCAACTAGAAGAAAGGTCAGGCGAAATGAAGAGAAACCACGACGGTAAGATGCAAACCAGAGACCTACCACCACTATACCTAGGTCAACATGTGACCATAGCAAACCAAGACGACAAGCTATGGTACCCCAGGACAATTGTTCAGAAGGATGAAGACAACCCAAGGAGCTACATTGTACAGATTCCAAACAGGAACAGACTCCACCGCAACAGAGCCCACCTTCGTGCTGTACCAATATGGACGACAACGAAGAGAGTCCGCTTTGACGACCCAGCACAACAACAATGCAGAACACGGGACAAACCCATGTACACAATGGACAAAAACAAACAAACACACACTACAACAATGCAAAAGACACACAGGAAGACCCAGTCCAAGAAAGTCCAACCCATACTCGATCTGGACAAGTCAAAAAACCCCAACAAGGTTTAAGGACTAAAAAAAAACGAAAAAAAACAAACAACACACTAACACATAACTAAACAGGGGGGGGGGATGTTATGATACGAAACTAACACCAACTACATGCAAACAAACTTAGTACGAAACTAATAATAGCTTTACTCTATATGTAATATTCCTGAATAAAACATACGTATTCCGTTCCCTGCTAACCCGTCTTCGTCTATGTTCTTCATCCTACGTATCACATCAATAACTTTCCCCACTCTTTAACTGTGCCAAAATCAAAACGTAGATTCCATGAACAAAGCTTCTTTCTTAGAACTGCACACCTGTGGAACTCTCTTTCGTTTGCCTGTTTCCTAGCTGACTTGGTTGTCTTCAAGTCTAACATAAACAATTTTTGGTACTTGTACAGTTTAGTCAAGACATTAAAAATGAAAATACCGAAAAAAGTTTCAATTGTATGTATCCGTTATAGAACGAAATTTTCCGAAAAAAAAATGTTCACTTAATTTCATCAAGTAGTTTTTTTTTTTTACAGCGGAAAAACACGTTTTTATGAGAGCGCATTGAAGGCAGCCATCTTGGATTAAGAAAAAAAAAAAAATTTGCTTGAATTTTAGAAATGCCAAGGGAAACAACTCCAGTTAAAGCGCTGACACCCCTTCCCATCTTTAATACTAGCTTTTCTTCCTAAAAATCGAACATTTTGCTCGGTATCATAACAAATTGTTTTTTCGCTGTAAAAAAAAAACTACTTGATGAAATTAAGTGAACATTTTTTTTCGGAGAACTTCGTTCCATAACGGATACGTACAATATAAACTTCTTTCGATATTTTCATTTTTTTATGTCTTGACTAAACTGTACAAGTACCCAATTTTTTGATAAACCGCCCCCTTAAGTAATCCAATCTCCCAAATGTCCATTAATAAAGACTACTACGATATTATCCCATTGATTACTGTGCACCTGATAACCCTTATCCTCGAGTGGCCTCAGGGTCTTGATAAGTGATGACTCCTATGTAAAAAATAAGAAATTGTAAATGTATTTTATTTTCGTAAAATAAACAAAACAAAAATTGAAATTTTACATAAATTCTTTAGAAGAAGGCATTTATTTACAATGTTCGAAAAAATATTTTAAAAGTCCAATAAAATATTTTTGTCTAGAAAAGTACTATCAAACATTATTGATAATTAAATCTTTTTTTTTTTTTTTTTAATTCAATTTTCACCCCAAACAAGGCACAGTGCCATTTTGAAGCAGGGGGCTACTATCAGGGACTTAATTAGCGGGGTAATTATGAAGGGAGATGAGTAGAAAGATGTTTGTTAACATTAGACTTGAACTTCTGCATATCAGTGCAGTTGGGAAAGCAGAATCCCGGAAAGGAGTTCCAAAGACCCGCAGTTCTGGGGAAGAAACTATTGGAGTAAAAGGCTTTCTTGCACCTAGGGATCTCTACTGTAAAGGGATGAGACTTAGTAACTTGTCGGGTTTGTCGGGGGTAATTACGTCGGGGAGGTACAAGTGTTTGCAGTTCATCAGAACATTCACCATTAAAGTATTTGTAGAACAGACAGAGGGATGCAACATCTCGTCGATGGGACAAAGGCTGAAGCCTAGATGACAGTTCAGGACCTATCAGGTTGGCGACTCTCTTTTGAACCCTGTCCAGGAGCGAGAGACAAGCAGCAGATGCACCAGCCCAGATGTGACAACAGTACTCCATACATAGGCGAATGGTGGCCTTATAGAGGTATAGGATACTGTCAGGCGTAAGTAGTTTTCTAGCATGGTAGAGGGAGCCAACCTTCTTTGCAGCAGCCTTGGCAATGCTCTCAATGTATCTATTCCAGTTCATATTCCCTGTAAACGTTAGGCCGAGGAGTTTAAAAGAAGTACTTTCAGGCAATGTGTTCTTGACCATTGGTATTGGTGGTAGAGAAGGTTTCTTGTAGTTATTGAATGAAACAAGCTTAGTCTTAGCAGCATTGAATGTGACAAACCATTTTTGTCCCCATTCCACTACAAATTGGAGGTCATCCTCTAGTGTTTCTGCCATTTCCTTGGATATGTGTTCATTTATTTTCCCCTCATATCTGTTATAGAGAGTGGTGTCATCGGCAAATATACCCATCTCCGAAACAATTTTATCAGGGAGGTCATTTATGAATATCAGGAATAATAGAGGTCCAAGGATAGACCCCAGAAGTACTCCTGCATTATTGTCATATTGTTTAGATGTACGACCGTCGAGGACAACTTTGATTTTTCTATTACTTAAGAAGGATTTAATTACATTATGAATTCTTCCAGTGATTCCATATTATCTAATTTTCCTTAGAAGACCATCGTGCCATACCCTGTCAAGGGCCACCGCTCTACCCTCCCCTGTTTTGTCCAATGAACGGTATATACGTTCAGAAACTACAGTTAAGATATCTGCTGTTGAACGGGCTTGCCTGAATCCATATTGTTTGTCAGTCAGGAGTTTAGCAGCTGTTAGGTGCTGGACTAGGGCTTGATTAACTAAGGACTCAAATATTTTGGCGAAAAGCGGGAGGAGGCTAATGGGGCGATAATTTAGTGGGTCAGTTCTTTCACCAGAATTCTTGAAGACTGGTACCACAGAGGCGGTTTTCCAGCAGTCGGGAAATCAAAAGTAGAATGAAAAAAAGTATTTTTAAATCTTAATAATTATGTATTTTATGCTTTCGGGTTTTGTCCGGTAGACTTTTGTCCGGTCCCTCATCCAGTATTTGCAAATATTACAAGGGGAGGAGAAACGTATGAGAAAACGTTGACTTTGAATGAGGTATAAATCTATTTGTGAATTTTCACGCTTTGATTCTGTCTGTATTATTTGTGACGTAGAAATTCTTGTGGCACCTTAAGCAGTCAAAGTAATAATCCACCTTCCCATCACATGTCTGTGTACAGATTGTAAAACAAAATTAAGATTGTTTGAGGTGGATACAGAAAGCGATAAAATCGAGACTACTAATAAAAAATGATTATTGGTTTATTGAAACCTTTGGGTAATTTGTCACAGAAATGTTCCACTGACTAGACCCACGTGAAAAACTGAAAATTTGCCAAATGTATTTTAAAAATATTATTCGAAAGATATTTAAATTGTGTATTATGAATTAAAAGTTCGGAACTTTTGACTCTTTTGTCTCCCAATTTTTCGTCTGCTAAAATTTTAATCACGTGATTACGGTGTAGGGTCAATATAATTTCCTCCGTTTGACTGTAGGTGGCGTTACTGTCTGTCCACCCAGTTACGGAAGCACAAAATGTATATAATGGCACCCTTGAAATAAAAATAAATGTTTTTGTTATATTTTAATTTTAAACATGATATTTTTTTATGCAAACATATTCAAGTTTTATTTTTTGCAAACATATTTACGTTTTTGTTTTTTTTGCAAACATATTTAAGTTTTATTTTTCCAAACATTTACGTGTTGTTGCTTGTTTATTTTCAAACACTTGTTTTTTTTTTTGTTTTTACGTTTTTTTTTGTTTTTGTTTTTTTGCAAGCATAAACTAAATGTTTTTGCTATATTTATCTTTTAAACATATTTATGGGTACAACCGTTTTTCCGCGAGTATTTTTACGCTCTTATAATAAATAAATAAATAAATAAATAAAAATTCAACGTTTTTTTCTTTTATCTTTTTTTATGGACCCCCCCCCCCTTTTCTTAATTTTTCTGCACTTATTTTACCTTTTCCGCGAGTATTTAAAAAGATATTGTAAAACCTGAATCTTACTTGAAACTACTATTAAAAAAAAGTGCGGTACAATACGTGCATAAGCAAACTTTTCAAAAAGAAAAATATTTCAAAAATATTTAGTTTATGCTTGCAAAAAAAAAACAAAACAAAACGTAAAAAAAAAACGTAAATGTTTGAAAATAAACAAGCAACAACATGTAAATGTTTGGAAAAATAAAACTTAAATATGTTTGCAAAAACAAAAAAAAAACGTAAATATGTTTGAAAAAAATAAAACTTAAATATGTTTGAAAAAAATAAAACTTAAATATGTTTGCAAAAAAACAAAAATAAAACTTAAATATGTTTGCAAAAAAAATAAAACTTAAATATGTTTGCAAAAAAAATAAAACTTAAATATGTTTGCAAAAAAACAAAAATAAAACTTAAATATGTTTGAAAAAAATAAAACTTAAATATGTTTGCAAAAACAAAAAAAAAACGTAAATATGTTTGAAAAAAAATAAATAAATAAAACTTAAATATGTTTGCAAAAACAAAAACAAAAAAAAACATGCCTAAAATTAAAATATAACAAAAACATTTATTTTTATTTCGAGGGTGCATTATATACTTTTTGTGCTTCCGTAACTGGGTGGATAGACAGTAACGCCACCTATAGTCAAACGGAGGAAACAGACTCTCTCTTTCTTCACGATTACCTAATAAACCATTCACTCAAAGTATCGCTTGTTATGGATTAAGCTGAATACGATATTAAAAATCACTTTATTGGTACTTATGCACTTAGATATTGTAACTATTCTGTACTTTCACCTAACAATTTAATAACAAAAAGATATCGTAAAACTTGAAGGACCGTTTGAATACATTGATTTAATTTAAAGTGTTGTGTAATTGTGGAGAAAGTGGCTACTAAGAATCAAGATGGCGCCCGCATGCATTTATGTGGAAAAAAGTCTCGTGGAATCTCGGAGAATCTCGTATGCTGATTCCATAAATAACGAGAAGAGGAGAGCGGGAAGAGAGACGAGTTTGAGTTACGAAACGAACGGACGTGTGTAAAAGAAGAGGTAGAAGAAAAGAGTGTGGTGAACGAAACAAACAACGACTTGGTTGAAAGTAGAGCTGTAACGAACACAAGCTATTTCGGCATGACGTCAGGATTTGACCCCAAGCTAATTCCCCTGTTTGATGGCAGTAGCACTGATCACTCAGTGTAGGAATGGGTGGAAAAAGCAGAATTAATATGTCAGCTCAGTGGGGTGAAGCGTATAGAATGCGTGGTCCCAATGCACCTCACTGGGGGAGCATATGCAGTATACCAGCAGTTGGCTGATGAAGAAAAAACAGATTTTGTCTGCATCAAGCGCGCCCTTTTTACAGCATTTGCATTAGATCCAATTACTGCATGGAAGGAATTCATGGCCCGAAAATTACATCCCGGGGAAACGGTGGATGTGTATCTGGCTGAGCTAAAAAAGCTATCGGTCCTCTTTGGAGGGATGTCAGACAAAGGCTTGGTGTGCGCCTTTGTTGCAGGATTACCTAAGAGTGTGGAAGATCTGCTCTGTGCCTCATCCCAAGTGGACGAGATGGACATATCAGATGTATTGGCGCGGGCACAAGCAATACTAAAAAAAAGCCCTAACACTATAGACCAAGTGGAAGCTGTACAACCATCACAGGTTGGATTGCAGGACCTGGGCGCAGCTACAACCTGCTATAAGTGTGGAGGACCCAACCATTTGGCCCGTGATTGTCTTTTGTCACGTCAACCAACTTGGAAACTTGACGGGCCGCAGTGCTACAAGTGCAAAAAACGCGGACACTTGGCCCGCACCTGTCCGGGAAACGGGCAAGGGGAAGAAGCTACAGCGCCAGTCTTCTCCCCAGATCGTCATTGAGCAGGGCGCTACCCACTGTAAGCAAGCGAGCGCCTCGCACTTGGGGACACTGGGTGCACCCAGACTCTCGTAAGCAAGATATGCTGTGCCACTTGGAAAGCAGAGAGAATTCCGGTACTAACTGTAGGCGGAGGTTCACTAGCCTCTTGTGGGGTGAGCATTATCCGCGCAAGCATCAACGACGGGCCTGCAGTAGCCGTGCGAGCCCTGGTGATGGAGGGAGAGCTTCTCGGGTATGACCTACTCCTGAGCATGGACTTGATTACACAACTGGGTGGAATTACCGTGGACAGAACCGGCAAGGTACAGTTCTCCCGATGTGAGGAACATGTTTGTGCTGCCATAACTCTCGACGAGCCTGACTTTCATGCAGAGTATGATAGAAACACCAATGCATGGACGGCGTCTTGGAAGTGGTCAAACGATCAGCCACCAATATCCTTGCGAAACCGGTTATCGGAATATCCACCACCCATGTGGCTAAGGGAACAGTATGAAGAAGAACTGCAAACGTGGATCGACAATGGCTGGCTTCTTCCATACCCAGAGGATGAGCTTGGCCCCCAGGAGGGCTGATTCCCTTGATGGCCATCGTACAAGAGACCAAACAAAAGGTCCGCCCCGTCCTAGACTACCGTGAGTTCAATGAGCATGTCGACCATATACAGCAAGGGCTGATGTGTGTGCACTCAAATTAAGGGAGTGGCGGCAGCAGGGATCGAATGTGGCAACTCTAGACCTACGCAGGGCCTATCTGCAAATACGCATTGAGAAGAAATTGTGGCCATTTCAGACTGTGGAAATTAGAGGAACCCGATATTGTCTAACCATGCTAGGGTTCGGTCTAAATGTGGCCCCAGGCATTATGACAGCAATCATGCATGCTATCCGGCAGCAAGATGAGGCAGTGCAACAGGCAACATCCTCATACATCGATGATATATTCGTCAATGAGAACCTCATGTCAGCGCAATCGGTTAGAATGCACTTTGAAAGCTTTGGACTGACATGTAAAGAACCAGAGCGTCTGTGCGATGGAGCAAAAGTTCTCGGCCTGCACGTGTGCAATAGCAAGGAGGGACTTTGCTGGAGAAGAGGAAGTCACGTTCCCAAGGTCCCATCAAACATCACTCGACGAACAGTGTTTTCGCTTTGTGGAAAGATGGTAGGCCATTTCCCTGTGTGCGGTTGGCTCAGGGTGGCCGTGGCAGCCATAAAGAGACGTGCAACAGCCGTATTGTCGGGATGGGACGATGCAGTACACGATGTCACCCTAAGGAGCATGTTGACAGAGACTGTGTTCAGAGTGACTAGTGATGACCCCGTTCAGGGAAAGTGGTGCGTCAGCGGGAATGAGTTCACGGTCTGGGTGGATGCTAGTTCACTGGCCCTTGGAGTTGCCCTTGCAGTTAATGATTCCATTATTGAAGATGCCTGTTGGCTTCGGCCAGAGAATGATTCGAGGCACATAAACCTGGCCGAACGATGCCACATTGAAGGGCATTAACTTGGCGCTTCAATGGCACGCCAAGGTTGTACATATCATGACTGACTCGGCATGCACTCATCGGGTGATAACCGATGCATTAAGTGGAAGAGCACGGCTGACGACACGAGCATCGAGTGAGATGTTAATTCGAAGACGGCTTGCCACCTTGGTCGACACCATCACAGAGTATGACCTGACTGTGGACATAATGTTGATCAGGTCTGCGCTCAACAGAGCAGATGCTTTGACAAGAGTCCCTCAACGATGGCTTCTGGCTGGTGTTCGGAGAGATGCTGATAATCTGCAAAACACATGTGTAATGTGGATGCAGCGCGCATCATAGACATTCATCGACAGTGTGGACATCCTGGCATCAAGCGGACACTGTACTTTGTCAAGATGATTGATCCAGGAGTAGGAAAAAAAGATATCCGAAGAGTGGTGGAAAGTTGCGAGGCCTGCCAATCCATCGACCCAGCTCCAGCACGATGGAAGAAAGGGGAGTTAGGAGTGAGTGGTAAGTGGCAGAGAGTGGGCATGGACATCACACACTACGGTGGCAACCACTTCCTTACCCTCATCGATTGTGGGCCTACACGTTTCGCAGTCTGGAGACTCCTCGGGCGCCAGGACTCTTGCAACATTATTCGCCAGCTGTCATCCGTGTTCTGTGAAAGAGGTGTGCCCGATGAAGTGCTGACGGACAACGACCCAGCCTTTTGCAGCCATCAGATGAGGCAGTTCTTACAAGAATGGGGTGTGCGGCTGCGGCTTAGATGCGCTTATGTGCCTTCTGGCAATGGTATAGCTGAGAGAAGCCATCGCAGCATCAAAACAATTGTAGCCAGGAAGCAGTGCACCATCGCAGAAGCTGTGTACTGGTATAATCTCATGCCAAAGGATGGCATCTCTCCAGGAACGGCATCTGCAAATGCAATCTATCAGTACCGTGTCCGAGAAAAAGGAATCCACCCCGATACAACTGTGGCCACTGATATAGAACGGAATCGATATGCCAAAGGGGATGCTGTCTGGGTGAAGCCGCCAGGAAACCGATGTACTGACAAGTATAAGTGAGGCACAGTGACCGATGTGGTGAGTCAGCAGTGTGTCCAGGTTGATGGCGTACCCCGTCACATTAGGGACCTACGGCCGGCGACACATGTACCACCTCCAGTGAATGATGAGAGTGATTCTGACTCTGAGACGAGTGGGCCATCGCTTTGGTTTGCACCATCCCTATCAAGCAGTGACTCTGATATCAATAACCTCCACGGAGATGAAGTCTTCCCCGACCATCAGGCAGTGGATGAGAGCGCACGCAAAGACGAGAGCAGCACTGCCCCCTTCGTAGAAGCACCCGACGGCGGCGATCACCACCCCCCTGTCGTCTGTGTGATCATGAGATCAGGGGGAAGTGTGGAGAAAGTGGCTACTAAGAATCAAGATGGCGCCCGCATGCGTTTATGTGGAAAAAAGTCTTGTGGAATCTCGGGGAATCTCGGAGAATCTCGTACGCTGATTCGATAAATAACGAGAAGAAGAGAGCAGGAAGAGAGACGAGTTTGAGTTACGAAAACGAACGGACATGTGTAAAAGAAGAGGTAGAAGAAAAGAGTGTGGTGAACGAAACAAACAACGACTCGGTTGAAAGTAGAGTTGTAACGAACACAGTGTTGGTACGGGTTCAGATTCTTCCAAGTCCCAAAACTACCGACCAGCTTTAATAATTACTAAACGTACAACAAGTATAAACGACAAGAATTTATTAACAAACATGAAAACATGACAACACTGCAATTCAGAACATTAAGGTAAAAAGATTACTCACTTCAATAGTGGGGTTTACGGGAGGAGTGAGGACTGTATTCTAGAGTTGTACTCTGCCTGTCCAACATTGTCTTTTAGGAGAAGAACTTTTTGCGTCCGTGCCTCATGTGTACGGACTCTCCTCTACTTTTTTCAAGGGACCTCACTCCTTACCCTACACCGGTAATCCGGTGCTCTTATTTATTCCCCTACAACAGTAATTATTTAAAAAAATAATAAATTCAGTTGCGCTTGTGCTTTATTTCTTCAATTTTGAATGATTTCACAATTTTGAATGATTTCACAATTTTGAATGAATTCACAATTTTGAATGAATTCGCGTGTACTTAAAAAAAAAGTGGTATTTTAATCAGATTATTATTTGGTTTGTCTTATTTGAATGGATTGCAAAGAAGCCAGCAAACGAACAAAAGTATATATAAAAAAATACAATAAATGTTACTATGACTAATAAAAGTTACTTTTCTATCAACATTACTCATAATTTTTAGTACTTTTTTTTAAAATAAATAGTTACATAACATTTTAAATTTAAATCAATGTATTCAAACGATGTTTTGGAAAAGAAATATGTAAAATAAAGAAGTGGTAAATGTTACCGTGCTATTTTTTTTTTTTTTTTAACCCCGTTTTTTCAAGTTGAATTCAAGTTTTACGATATCTTTTTTTTATTAAATTGTCAGGTGAAAGAACAATACAGTAATACCGTGGCCTTGACGGTCTTGGTAATACACCCGCCAGCCCGGTAAACTAAGTGCATAAGTACCAATAAAGTGATTTTTAATATCGTATTCGTATTTAGCTAACTCTATAACAAGCGATACTTTGAATGGATGGTTTATTTTATTGCCGCTACACCGTAATCACGTGATTAAAATTTTAGCAGACGAAAAATTGGGAGACAAAAGAGTCAAGAGTTCCGAAAGTTTATTATTAACATTTTCCAATTATTTTTCATATTTAAATTTATATTTTAATGAATCTTTGTAGAAATTAAATAGATTCTTTTTTGCTATATATGAATTTATACGCATTATTTATTTATTATTTTTTTAATACCCTCAGCTAAATCACCCCTCCAAACTAAAACGAGATTCAACTCTTTTAGGCGATTACGTGTTAACATCCTGAAAAACTTGGTGAGAAGAAAAAGAAAGTCAATTATTTCACATATTAATTTAACGTAAAATGAGTTTCATTTTCAATACCTTGTAGCATTTTAGAGCAGTTAATTAAAACGTATTAGTTTTCTCTAAGAGATAAATTCTGTGCATTTTTAGGGGAAGTTTCAACCTTGCCAGTCGGACTTAGGGTTAGTGCTAAAAATTTAGTAAACATCCCTATAAAGTTAGAATATTCTAGAAATGATGATCATTTTACATTAACTTTATATATGAAATTAAACTGCTTCTTTTAATTCTAAAATTATTGTTTTTTTTTCTGACAAGTTTTCAAGGTTTTGTAACGTAAGAAAATCTCATTTAATCTACAAATTTGATATTATTTGTAAAAGTGGTACGTATTTCTATTATCTGTATGTGTTTCTTTTTTGCATTAAAACAAATCAATCTACTACATATTTGCAACCAAATCTTTATAATTTAGGATAAAAAGCTGAACATTCTTTGGTAGAACGAGCAGAATTATTAACAATGCATCTCCGCTCACTTAAGAATGTTTTCCTCAATAGCAATCATGTTATTTAGAAACTCATTCCTTAACGTTAACTTTTTGGTTCCTACACCGTCTTATTTTGCAAACCAGTTGTCAACTATTTTCAATGGTTTATGAAAACATTCAAACAACATTTTGTCAGCTCACAACAAACGCATATCGCCTTTGTTTTTAAAAAGAAATAAGTTTTTAGTTGTTTCACTATTTTCAAGCAATTATAATGAAAAGATTTGAGAAAAATATTTAAAAAGATCTATTCATGTAATATATTCCCCCCGTCCCACCAAGTGTATTTTTTATGCTTGTGAAAATATATGCAAACATAATGGGAATTTAGACCAGAATCGGTAATTGCATTGGAATTGGGAAAAATTTTTAAACCGTCACATCACTAATATATATATATATATATATATATATATATATATATATATATATATATATATATATATATATATACCGTTTTTACATTTAAATATTTAAATTTCATTCAGAAAAATATCATTTTCAAAATAAAAAACCATTATTTAAACAAAGAATACAATTCAAAGTAATTTCCTTAACCCATGGATTTTCAATGTAGGCTCATCTCCTCAGAAGAAAAGTCATTAGCAAAATATTAATTCAGGTTTGATATAATTTTGCTACTCAGCACATATATAGAAAATATATTAAAGTTAAATGTTTTTAAGGGACATAAAGAAAATAAAGGTTGAAAGAAAAAAGCATATGAGATTTTGGTATCCAAACAGAATAATAATCCTTGACTAGAATGGGACGGCGATGTTATTAGGTTCCAGATTGGTTGAAGATTGAGCCTACACCGAAAATCCTTGGATTAAGGAAATTACTTTGAATATTGTATTCTTTGTTCAAATGATAAATTTTTATATTATTTAATTGGAATTCATTATTGAGATGAGTTTTATTTATTAATTTTTATTTATTGCAGACTATTATCCTCATCCCCCTTTTATTTTTAGTTAAAAGAAAAAAAAAGGTGAGGATAATAGTTTGCAATAAATAAAAATTAATAAATTTTTGTTTTGGAAACTTATATTTTTTTGAATGAAATTTAAATATGAAAACTGTAAATTTTAATTTGCTCTATCTAGTATATTGAGTAATTTTATTTGGCTGGGATTGTCTGGGATATAAAAACAATAAAAATTACTACCGGAACAGTGGCAGAAACTCGCCATGATGCAAGCGAACAACAGAAGATGTTGTGTTTTGAAAGAAACAGCTTACCTTATAGGCTTGTATATACTTATGTTGATTAGCTGTTTTCTTTTCGGATAAAGTTAATCTCATCTAAGTTTTATAGGATCGTGCTTTGGGGGGGGGGGGTATTTCATAACATATCTTTTTTTTTTCTTTTTGTAAACTTTATATAGTCATGTTTGGGGGCGTATTTCGTCTTACAGATAATATTGGGTCATCAGGAGAGAATACGCACCGTTTCGGGGCCTTCCTCTCTATGGCTTGTTCGCGTATCGGTCCCCCCTCACTGATGTTCTCAATACAATGAAAAGAAAAGACGTTTGATAATTAAATGGCTCTTGTTACAAGCAACGGCTTTGTGCATGTCATTCAATGTCCAAAAGCTACGTCTGACATATTTCTTAGGACGCACACATATCAAAGAAAAAAAAAAAAGAAAAATAATAATAATAATAATAATAATAATAATAATAATAACAAAAATATATACAAATTTCCAAAGATGATAATATATATTTAAGTCTATAAGTCTTATCTTTTTTCTTTTTTTCTTTCACTTGTCTCTTTTTTTTTTTTTTGTATATGTATATGTGTCGCATATCAAAAACGGGTTCACAACAAAGACAATTTACAGAGTTGAGTCCTTTTCACCATTATTTTTATTTTATGTCTCTATCAAGGGAAGTTACTCCAGTTGATTTGCTATTTATTTATTTTGCTCATTTTTCTTCCTTTCGGGCAATATACTTTTTTCTTTTTTTATCAAGCACTAGCGAAATTTCTGAGTTTTCGTAGTTAATAGTTCTCTTAAAGTGATGTCTTTATAATTGACAAATGGAAAGAGTGAAAGATAAACCAACCTTTAGTTTTACGCTGGTCGACAACAAATATGGTTTTCCTTTTTATACTTCTTGTGGCTTTATCTTCTTTTTACCAGCGGAGTCGCATAGATGTCTATCGTTCTGAAGACCTTCACTGCAACTGATTAGCGTTTCAAATTCTTAACGGTTAACTTTTTCCGAAAGAAACGCTGGACACGTTTTTTCTGAATTTTAAATGTATCAGCGTTTTTCTTTTTCTTCTTTTTTTTATTGTTTTTCTCCTCGCTATCGCCGTCATTGTCATGGTAACAGCTTACTTGTTTCACGTCTTGGAATTTTAACCATTAAATTTATTTATTTTTATTAATACAATATTGATATATCTCAATGTTGTAACAAAGCATTAAAACGTGTGGGGCTGATAATAATTGACACAATAGGATAAATAGTCTCTAATTTTCTGTAACAAAAATGTCACCAACGAAAGGGAAACAAAATCTTCCTTAAACAAATTATAAAAATATATTATTTTATGACCCGTGGCAAGAGGGCTAGGGTCATTAGAGTCACTGACAATGGGTCTTACAACTAAGAAAGTGTGAATTGCAGCAAACATTAAAACTATTTCGAAGAAATAAATATGTGACTCTTATTTAGTGCATTGTTACCATAGGATGATGATGATTCTTATCCTGACCAAAGAATTCTTTGAGTGATGCTGCTGGTGCATGAACTGGAAACAGATAGAGATACTAGAAATAGCACTATTGCTGATAATATCAAATTTATAGATTAACATCCTCAGATAAAAATGAGATTTTCTTTTTGTTCGATGTGATGCTTGCTGTGATAATAAATCCAGGCCAGAGTGTTTTTTATTTTTTCATTTGTTGTTGGAGGCTGTTGCTTTTAACATAGCTGCTATAGAACTTTAGCTAATAAGATAGTGTCACACAGACATTGAAGTAGACGTCCCTCAGGTATAATGAAGTTCCTAAGGTAGGTCTGGTCTGCATAGAATAAGTTAAGAACTGGATCAGCAATAGGACGATTCCAAGTGCAGGAAAAGCAGGACGTCGACAGATGCAGGAGTGAGACATTATCAGATGCAGGAGCTTGTAGATATCACTAAGAGATGCAGAAGGACGTCAGCAGGTACAAGAGTTGCTGAGACGACGACGATGATGATGATGACGATGATGATGATGATGATGTGTTGAATCTGGTAATTTTATTTATTGGCATTGGTTTCCCCCGATATCTTTCTAGTCAGTATTCTTTCTAGAAAAACATTAAATACTTACCAGACGAATCAAGTGAAGGTTGCCAATATCATTAAATGAAATTGCTTCTGTGAAATGAATTAGATTTCAACTTGACACATTCAAGTTGTCAGTTGTGTTGTCAACCACATAGCTACCACCATCTCCTGTCTTGACAGTGAAAATATAGTTCGATCCAACAGATTGATGGCAAAAGAAAACTGCTACTGATAATGGATGTATTGTCACAGTTAAAATGGCATAGTTAAAATATCACAGTTAAAATGGCACTGTTAAAATATCACAGTTAAAATGGCACAGTTAACATGTCACAGTCAAAATGGCACTGTAATACCAAATAAAACGTACGTTTTTCAAACTGCTTCTGATTCAACACTTTGGTAAGATCAGATTCGTCGCCTGAACTGATATGTGCACAAAGTTTCTGCCACACAGATTAAAGTGTTCCAATGTTAAACATCCAGTTTTCATTAGGAGTGTCGCGGCATAAACAGGGTCAGCATGAGCATAACAGGCCTACACAGTCGGGTGTAGGTTGCCAAATGTTAAGACACTGAATAGAAACAAATTAAAGTAATTTCTTAGAGCAGTACGTCTTCAAATGAAGATAGCTATGTTTAATGTCCAGTTGACAGGGGTAGGAGAGTTTCAATTTCTTTGTGGCTGCCTGGAATTCTCTAATGCACTAACGGTCTCGAGATAGAATTTTTAAAAGATCCAGTCAAAATTACTGCGCTTATGCAATATAATTGGATAAAAAAAGATGCATTTTAAGTAAGAATACTATTACATAATTATGTGTTATGGTGAAATAAGTATTTAAATTACAAAAATTGAGCAAAGAAAAAATTGAATGCAGTTTTGTCGGTTTCTTTTATTACGACAAATTCCGTATGACAAACTGATTTATCTCCCTTGTTTTCAGTTAACTTTTCCTATTTTCAAAAATAGTGAATTGAGAATATACGGGAAAAAATAAAAATAAATAAATAGCGTGGTAGGGGAGAGCCACTTTTCTTGAAGCGGCCTTGCTTGTATTGAAATGTCAAAATGCATAGAAAAAGCTATCAGTTAAGCAACATAATCGTGACCAGTACTAAATGGGCGACCATTTTGAGAAGATCAAGTGAAACAACAATCTTTTAAAATTGAAATTAATTTACAAATCAATTGTACACAAAATCATTTTCAATTTTGGCATAAAAATCACCCAACAATGGTTGACATGCCGTAAAACAACAAGAAGAATAAAAGCTATGAAGGTAATGACTTGGGCTAGCGTCAATATGATGTGGAAGTAATTGAAACTGACAACGAAAGCTTTGGAAAACATGTTACGACTATATAAAGGGAAATAACTCTTACGGCGTGTGAAAATCACTTTCCTTGCGTTAACTTGTAAACTCTGTAATCTATAGCTGAGTTAATCAACGTTTGTTTCCCCTAAGGCTTTTTTCTATATATTTTCATCACACAAAATACACGTTGACATATTCCTCACTTCTGCAATTGAGTTGATTGAAAAATTGTTCTAATTAGTTGCCATTTGCAATATATGCAATAATTGACCCACCTTTACTAAATTTCTACCTTTTACTCTCATCCTTTCTCACTCTATGTTTCTATTTACTTGACTCCTCATGTGGGAAGACGATTAGGTCGGTTTTTAATGTGAGGAAAATCTAACTTTCTAAACAGAGACACTCTTAATGATGATGAGAAAAAGTAAAAATTGCCTCAGTTTAGAAGGACTTCTTCACTGACTGATAACAAATCAGAGGAAGTGTAGCATCAGAACAAATACTACACTTTGTTCCTAGCCAAGCACTTCCTCTCAATCTTATTTTGTTCAATAGCTATCCCCATTTTCTCGTGCAAAATCGCCAAATTTTTACGCGGAATCGGCAATGTCATCACATTGTGTGTAAATTTGACAAATGGTCAAAGGTGCTAAAAATTAATAATTGATGTAACAATTCTTATCACTATTGTTTATTGTGTTAATTTTGTTAGTTAGAGGCCTTTGTACATACTTTGGAAAATAGGTGCTAAAATCAAGTTGCACCCACTACAAATAAAAATCCAACCACAATTAAAATAGTTTTAGGTTGTGGTTAGATTTGCTATTTTAAAATTGCCAATAGTCTTTATTATATTAAAATATTTTTTTAAATTTGGATACCCTTACTAAAAATCCTATGTTTAAAACCACACATCACAGAATACTGTAATTTTAATCATTTAAAAATTTTTAAAAATTAATTATTTTTTTTAGAATTCTATTTTTTTCTTTTTTTGTAATTCAATTAATTATATCATATATTAATGCAGAAAGAAAAAACTTTTTTTTTTTTTTCAAACAGCACTGATTTTATGTCCATTTTTTATTTACTAACTCAAAATACGAGGTCTTGCATGCCATCCCGTAAACCGATTTCTGGTAGATATAATCACCCCAATCATCGGCAAATCTCCATCATACTTCAAGAATTCAGCTGACTTTGTGGAAATAATAAAAAATGCTCCCATTCATTCCAACCAGATGGTGAATTTAGATGTAGCAAGTCTATTCACGAAAATACCCACTGATGAGACTCTGACAGTGGTACGGAATAAGCTGACATCAGATGCCGCACTGAAAGAACACACTTGTATCCCAATTGACAATATAACGGAGATGTTGACCTTCTGTGTAGAAACTACATACTTCGTGATGGGATCTGATATATATTGGCAGGAAGAAGACCTGGCGATGGGATCACCATTCTCCCCGATACTGGCCAATGCATACATGGAATACTTTGAGGAAATGGCATTAGGATCAACACCACTAAAGCCAACAATGTGGTTGTGATATGTAGATGACACATTCATACTCTGGCCCCATTAGGAAGATGTTCAAACATTATTAGACCATGTGAATTCGATCCATCCAACTATACAGTTCACAATGGGAAAAGAGCATAACAAATTTCATTCCTAGATGTGCTGATAACCCGCACTGGTAAGGGGGTTATGTCATCTGCATACCGAAAGCCAACTTTCACTGAACAGTACCTAAACTTCAACTCCCACCATCCATATAATGTAAAGAAAGGAATCTTCCATTGCTTACACTATCAAGCAAAAGCAATATGTAGTAATATCAGTACATATCAAGAGATGCGCAGTTCAAGAGAAAACATCCACCGCAACAACTATCTAGAGAGCATGGCATCAGCTTCAAGAAATCTGGACCAGACACAAAATGACACCACTCAGAAACTCACTACAATTTGTATACCATATATGAAGGGCTTACCTGAAAAAACTTCAACGAATATGTAATCCATATGACATCAGGACAGTATTCAGGAGTGATTTAACTCTCTGGAAACAGCTTGTGAGAGTAAAACTCCGCACAGAAAAAAAAATCATGACTAAGAACTGTGTATATGAAATCCCATATAAATGTGGAAAAGTATACAGAAGTGAAACGTGTCATCCACTGAAAGTACGGTTAGAGGAACGTCGAAAAGCTGTAGGACGTGGAGAGACTGAAAAATCAGGTATAGCTAACCATATCTGAAAAATCAGGTATAGCTAACCATATCTGAAAAATCAGGTATAGCTAACTATATCTGGAAAGAGAAGGGAAACTATCTACCATTATGGAATGAAGTAAAAATTATATATATATACTATTTATTGTTTATAATTATTGGTTCCCATATCGTATTAAATTCTATAATAGGTCTACTTAGTAATTGGTTATTCCCAGCATATGTGTTGCTTCTTTCAGTCATCTTACTCTCCACCATTTTATAATTTCTATATATATATATAATTTCTCTCTCTCTCTCTCTCTCTCTCTCTCTATATATATATATATATATATATATATATATATATATATATATATATATATATATATATATATATATATATAGAGAGAGAGAGAGAGAGAGAGAGAGAGAGAAATTATAGAATGGTGGAGAGTAAGATGACTGAAAGAAGCAACACATATGCTGGGAATAACCAATTACTAAGTAGACCTATTATAGAATTTAATACGATATGGGAACCAATAATTATAAACAATAAATAGTATATACAAGTAATAAGTATAAAACATACATATAGATATGCATTAATATATAGAAATAATTAGTAATAAATGGTGATATTTACAACTAGAAATAAAAATAGGTTTAAGACTCCTAAAATTTGTATTAAAATTGTCTGCAAGGACCTGTGACACAGTCGTTAGAGTGCTTGGAAAAATCAATTGTAAAAAGTGATATTCGGTTGAAGGTTCAATCTTCAGTGTGGGTGACCGAAAAATACAATTGCGAATTGAATTACTTAGGACCTCTATCCAGTCATGGCTGACAGAAGAAGATCATGCTACCCTCGTAAAGTAAATAAAGGGTTCCGTTCGAAATTCCGTCCAAATTCCCGAGTTCGACGGAAACATTCCTGAGTTTGACAAGATACCCCTGAAGAAGGTTGGAGGTTACATCGACCGAAACGTTGGGAAAATCACACTCCATATGAGAACAGTAGTCCGATAATTCCAAATGATACGAAAAATGTTCTATTAATTCAATGTACTTCGGGACAAGATCAAAGTGTAGTATCTGTTCCGACAGATACTGCAAGCAAAAACCAGATGTGGGGGCAACCCCACATACCTGACCTTTAACCAGCTCCCATTTCCCACCTCTCGGGAGCTGGTCCCCTTTTTCCCTTCCCCCTCCCTTCACTCCTCACATTAAAAATTGGCCTTGTGCCTAATTTGCTCGGTGGGGGAGCAAATAAATACCATCTGTTCTTCAGATGCTGCACTTCAATTTCTTGTTCTCTGTCAGTGGAGGAGAAATCCTTTACGACTGAGACAATTTTAATTTTTGTTCCTTTTCTCCACGTTCAAAAACGACCCTGGTGTCTAACTCTGTCCCGTGGGGAGGCATTGTAAATAGGTTCTATTAAAATTAATGCAAGGGAAGTAATTTTCACATATCGCAAGAGTTATTTCCCTTTATTCTTTCATTTTATAAGGCCATCATGCATGTGATGTTATATACACACACGCGCACTGTTCCTGCAAATCTTTTAATTTAATTTTAATGAACAAATACTGACCCTGTTCTTACACTTTTTCTTTTTTTTTAATGGAAATCCTTCCCAGCAAGACATAAAGCCACTTAAGGAGTTAAAAAGAATAAAAAGATGATTATTGCGAAGAGATGCTTAGTAGTTGCATGATATATTTTGTTTGCATGCACATGCACAATATCTTGCATTATCTTTAGTTGTGATTAGGCTTTGCACATGCGCATTTATATAACTGTGTAGGCGAGAAGACACCTTTTCACGGATGCAACCCTGAGAGTTTAGTTCCCAAATAGATTTCATCCCATATGATGCACTATCCTGTTCTTGTCCTTTTCTAGAAAGAGCCAGGATCATACTTCATTCTGTTTTTGAAAAAAGCCAGGCTACCAAATAATTTTCTTTATGTTCCAGAGTTCCCTACGAATAATGTTGATTAATATTTTAGTGGAGATGTTGGTCTTTTCATGGAAAATTGTGACTTTGTTCTTATTCAATGTAATTGATTACATGGCTAACTCTACCAAGTGACTTTCTTTATCCTGATGTTCTTATAGACCACTCATTCTATCGCTAAATGCCTATTGACCTTGAAAGTCTTGAAAAGATGAAGGCTATAGATAGGAAGAAAACAGTCTGCAAGAAGAAAATTCTTGGGAAGAAACTACTGAAATAGCCACAGTCACAAGTGATCTAGTTTCTATTGTGAAATTTTCTGATGTTCATATTTCAAACTTGATTCTTTTTCCATTGAATGGTTTCTTCTAGTGGTTTTCTTGCTCGGATGACTTGCGAGTTATGCTGCTGATGTAGGCACAGAAAAAACAGGCTTTGGCGCTCTCGTGTGCATTCGGTATGTCCGTTTAGTTTGCATTGACAGCGCTGCCATTGTTGTCATTATCAATGCTCCTGCTGATTTCGTGTTTTATTTATGCAAATCTGTATGGATATGGGATATAACAGCAGTTGATGGTGTTCCTAGCAAATGAAGTGAAAGGTGGTTTTTGTAGCTGAGTTTGAATCTCTCGACCAGTAGCAATCGTCACTTGCTGATTGCAAAAGCGTGAAACACTTGTGTCTGTAGTAAAAAAAAATAATCATTTGTAATTATATATAAAATATATATAAAATATATATAAAATATATATAAAATATATATAAAATATATATGATATATATATATAAAATATATATCAAATATATATCAAATATATATAAAATATATATAAAATATATATAAAATATATATGAAATATATATAAAATATATATAAAATATATATAAAATATATATAAAATATATATGAAATATATATAAAATATATATAAAATATATATAAAATATATATAAAATATATTATGCGGTTTTCATTGTTCTTACTTTGTATTTTATTTCAAAGAAAAAATTAAATACTGTGACAAAAAGAACTTGATTTTAATGTTTTTCTGCCAATTTAATTGAGAGAGAGAGAGAGAGACCTATTTTTTTTTTGTTCGTTTAACCTCAAGTATTACATTGTATTGATTTTAAAGAAAAAAAAAAGGCTATGTGGAAAATTGTAAATTATTTTTATACATTCGAAATCATATTCACCTTTTTCCTCTCTTAAAAAGAAACCATAGAGGACTTAAAATCCATTATAACACAATTGTGGAAATACCAATGAGAATGGAAAATAGAAGAAAGATTTTTAAAAATTGGTATCGGAACAACAAGAGAAAACAGACTTATTGCTACAAACTTTAATAAATATTACGAAACACTTTTTAGAATTTAGAATTAAATGATGTTGAATAAACGTTTGCATTTAACTTCGCAGTTCGTCTACACATGCTCACTGAACAATTTCATTGAAACAACAAAGATGGCGGCCAATTCAAACTACTAAAAATTACATTGCATAATCCAGGTAATTATATCTCAAAAACTATTTGTCTGCGATATTTGTTTTCAGCATACCCGAAAAGTCATCATCTTTTAGAAAATGTTGAGGCATCTTTAGTTGGCATAATGAAGCACATTGACCCAAATATTTTTGTAATGGGAGATAGATTTTGCATGAAAATATTGGAGGTTGAGGGGGACAACATATCTTGGGTGTTGTTTTATGCTGAAAAAATTTGATTTCAAATCGATTTAAACAAGAATGAAAGTCATTAAAAGCACTTTTTTTTTCAAACTCTGCCACTAACTCTAAATGGCAATATGAAAAATGAATTTTAAAAAGACAGAAAAGTTTTGTTCATAGCGAAAGTTATAGGCCGTTTAAGCTCAGTTTTGTTCCCCAAAGAAAGTAAAAGCATTTTTTTAAAAACATTTTTTAATGCATATCTGCAGCAGTAAAAAAGAAATACGGCAAAAACACACAAATACAAGCAATGTTCAAGATGTAATGCACTTTACACATTTCCAATTGTTCGATCTAGCTGAAATTTTGCATGTGCAATGATTTATATCTCTATGGGTTATGTGGAAAATTACAACAATAAATTGTGGTTTCTGATTTACAGGTATTTGAATTGAATCAGGTGTAAAATGTAGCCTGTTGAGTTTTAAACGATGCACACTGCAGGAGTATTTTGATGAAATGAAGGAAACGTATGGTAATGATGGCCATCATATGATCATATGAAACACTGGCATCATGAATTCAAATATGGTCAGAAATCTGTGGAAACAACTCCCAGATCTGGTCCCCCACCCTTTCTGTTATTTTGGAAGATCGATGTGTGACTATTTGCCAAATCGGCCAAGAGGTCAAGATCAGTACATGATCTGTCAAAACATTCATCACCATTTCAATACGCATAAGGTGTCAGCCAGATGAATTGCGAGGTTGACAACATTTTTCCAGACGTGAGAATGCACCAAATGCTCGATGATGAAGGCGTGCCAAGAAAATGAGTCAAAATTGTTCAAAAGACTGATTACACAGGATGAAACCTGGGTCTGTTACTCTGATCCAGCGACCAAAGCCCAGTTAATACAGTGGAAGCACTTGAACTCAACATCTCCAAAAAAGGCAAGGGGGCAACCTTCTACTGGCAAAGGTCATGGTCACAATCTTCTGGAACCAAGACAGAGTGGTGATGACAGATTTCCTGGCAAAAGGTACAATAACAGGAGCTTTCACTTTCGAGGAAATTAAGAGAAGTTACCAAAATCAAGAGGCGAAGGCAAAACTAGCAAATAAATCCTCTTCTTGCAAGCAATGCTCTGGTCCACAACGTGTGTGTTTTCAAATCAGAAGCACAGGTGTGTAGCTATGAAATCCTCTCCCATTACCCTTAGCCTTGCACCTTCTAATTTTCAACTTTTCTGAACCATGAAGTTATTTTTTAAAGGGAAGCTTTTCCAAGATGATGCAGTTTTGCTTTCCAAAGTCATGTCATGATTCAAGGACCAACCTGGTACGTTCTACAAAAACGGATTTCATGGCTGCATTAAATGATGGGAGTGGTTCTTATACAAAGACTAATAATAACTCTGCCACCAAGTTTCATTGCAATGAGAAGTAGGTCAGTCGAGTATTATTTATTGAGCACCTCTCACACAAGCAATTGATTTCCAAAATATTACGAAAATAGCCAGAATAAAAAATTAAAAATTTGGTTGCATTTTATATTTAATTTATATGTGAAACTGATCTTCTTTTCAAAGTCTAAAATAATTTTGTTGTTTTATTTATTTATACCACTATGTTTTTCAAACTTTAAGAAGAATCACATTCTCTTTTTTGCCAAACTAACATAGTGTATAGATTTTTAAGAATGCAAAGAATTATATTAAAACCTAGTACGATCCATGTTTCAGAAAATTGTTTTGGAAAATTGTTTTGGAAAATTGTTTAGGAAAATTGTTTCAGAAAATTGTTTCAGAAAATTGTTTTGGAAAATTGTTTTGGAAAATTGTTTAGGAAAATTGGGGAAATCTCAAAACACAACCGCAGAAATTTTAAAGGAGTCAAAAGATGCTTTTTACCAAAAATTCTTTGTATTTATCCAAAATATAAAAATTGAATGTAAATAAAATTGAGTGTAAATAAAATTGAGTGTAAATAAAATTGAATGTAAATAAAATTGAATGTAAATAAAATTGAATGTAAATAAAATTGAATGTAAATAAAATTGAATGTAAATAAAATTGAATGTAAATAAAATTGAGTGTAAATAAAATTGAATGTAAATAAAATTGAATGTAAATAAAATTGAGTGTAAATAAAATTGAATGTAAATAAAATTGAGTGTAAATAAAATTGAATGTAAATAAAATTGAGTGTAAATAAAATTGAATGTAAATAAAATTGAATGTAAATAAAATTGAATGTAAATAAAATTGAATGTAAATAAAATTGAATGTAAATAAAATTGAATGTAAATAAAATTGAGTGTAAATAAAATTGAATGTAAATAAAATTGAGTGTAAATAAAATTGAATGTAAATAAAATTGAATGTAAATAAAATTGAATGTAAATAAAATTGAATGTAAATAAAATTGAATGTAAATAAAATTGAATGTAAATAAAATTGAGTGTAAATAAAATTGAATGTAAATAAAATTGAGTGTAAATAAAATTGAATGTAAATAAAATTGAATGTAAATAAAATTGAGTGTAAATAAAATTGAGTGTAAATAAAATTGAGTGTAAATAAAATTGAATGTAAATAAAATTGAATGTAAATAAAATTGAATGTAAATAAAATTGAATGTAAATAAAATTGAATGTAAATAAAATTGAGTGTAAATAAAATTGAATGTAAATAAAATTGAATGTAAATAAAATTGAATGTAAATAAAATTGAATGTAAATAAAATTGAATGTAAATAAAATTGAGTGTAAATAAAATTGAATGTAAATAAAATTGAATGTAAATAAAATTGAATGTAAATAAAATTGAATGTAAATAAAATTGAATGTAAATAAAATTGAATGTAAATAAAATTGAATGTAAATAAAATTGAATGTAAATAAAATTGAGTGTAAATAAAATTGAATGTAAATAAAATTGAATGTAAATAAAATTGAATGTAAATAAAATTGAATGTAAATAAAATTGAGTGTAAATAAAATTGAATGTAAATAAAATTGAATGTAAATAAAATTGAATGTAAATAAAATTGAATGTAAATAAAATTGAATGTAAATAAAATTGAGTGTAAATAAAATTGAATGTAAATAAAATTGAGTGTAAATAAAATTGAGTGTAAATAAAATTGAATGTAAATAAAATTGAATGTAAATAAAATTGAATGTAAATAAAATTGAATGTAAATAAAATTGAGTGTAAATAAAATTGAGTGTAAATAAAATTGAATGTAAATAAAATTGAATGTAAATAAAATTGAATGTAAATAAAATTGAATGTAAATAAAATTGAGTGTAAATAAAATTGAATGTAAATAAAATTGAATGTAAATAAAATTGAATGTAAATAAAATTGAATGTAAATAAAATTGAGTGTAAATAAAATTGAATGTAAATAAAATTGAATGTAAATAAAATTGAATGTAAATAAAATTGAGTGTAAATAAAATTGAATGTAAATAAAATTGAATGTAAATAAAATTGAATGTAAATAAAATTGAATGTAAATAAAATTGAGTGTAAATAAAATTGAGTGTAATACTTAATTGAAAAAAAAATGAATAGTTAATGAGAGTTCATTTTGCATAGCAAGCAAATTAGTTAACCTTCATTTTGCATAGCAAGCAAATTAGTTAACCTTCATTTTGCATAGCAAGCAAATTAGTTAACCTTCATTTTGCATAGCAAGCAAACCTTCATTTTGCATAGCAAGCAAATTAGTTAACCTTCATTTTGCATAGCAAGCAAATTAGTTAACCTTCTGAAGTTGATTGCATTAACACAACTTGTAAACCGCTGTAGCTGGTCCTACTCTGTCGTGTTCAGTTCTAGGGGCTGCAGCCTTCCAGGTTTTACCTTCTCTCTCTGAGAATGAGAAATTCAAATAAGGGTTAGGTTTTTCGCAGAATCTAAAGACACTAATGAAACACACACACACACACACACACACACATATGTTGTACATTTTAATAGGTGTATTTGCAAATGTATGGCACCAAAATGTGTTTGTTATATACTGGTATATATAAATTGTGTCTGTTATATAGCTGGTCTATGTTCATATATGTCTGTATCACCTGTATCGTCTCTAGGACGTTGAGTTTATGCACGTATCAAGATGTGTAATTATATCTATTTAATGTGGTGGTGGCTTCCTTCAGTCTGTACAGACTATGGATACCCACTGTAAGGATGCCTGCACGTGAAATTTGTGTGGTAACTTACAAAACTTTAAACATTGTGTTAAGGAGAATTGCTTCCCATCACCCTGGAAAATCTCATCATATGCCCCGTATTTAAGTATTCAGGTGATCGCTCATCATTCTCACACAGTACAGGCCAATAAGTCTCCTGTGCGTCATGAGTAAGTTGCTGGAATCTGTTAAATAGAGAAGTAATCAACCATCTCAGCAAAAATAACCTTCTTAGTGACACGCAATATGGTTTCCATTCTGCTAGATCTACAGCAGATGTGCTTAGTTATATCTCATAGGATTAGCAAATCTCTCGATGGAGGCTACCTTTCTAGGGCAATTGCTCTTGACATATCAAAGGCCTTTGATAGGGTATGGCATAAAGGTTTACTTCACAAGATCTCTAGCTACGGTATATCTGGAAATGTCTTTTCAATTATTAAATCATTTCTCTCTGATAAGTTCATAAGAGTAGTGGTTGATGGGCAGAAATCAGAAGCTCACAGTATTAATGTTGGAGTCCCTCAGGGGTCCATCCTTGGCCCAATTCTCTTCCTGATCTATATTAATGATCTTCCAAATCACATCCTTACATCATTCGTAGACATCTATGCTGATGACACTACTATCTATGGTAGCACATCTAAGACCGTAAACGATCAAGTTCTGTCTGATTCTCTCTCCTCTGATCTTGAGCAAGTGGTACAATGGGGAAAGAAGTGGCTTGTTACTTTTAATGCATCTAAAACCAAGCTTTTATCTTTACATCATCAACGCTCTGATCCCCATCTGGCATCAATTTAAATGAATGGCTCTCGTCTTGGGGAGGCCTCATGTTTTGACAAGCTTCTGGGTTTGACCTTTACTCCTGATCTTAAATGGAACACATACATTAAATCCGTTGCCAAGGCTGCTGGAAAAATGATGGGATCCTTCTATCGATCCAGTAGATATCTCACTGCTGATGCAATTCTCTATCTATATAAGGATGGAGTACTGTTGCCACATCTGGGCAGGAGCTGCTAGAAAGGACTTATACTGCCTTGATAGAGTTCAAAATAGACTTCGTAGCCTTGTGAGGGATGTCCTTTTCTCTTCGCTGCAACCTCTTTCTCACAGAAGAGATGTTGCGAGTTTGTCTCTGCTTTATCGTTATTTTCATAGCAAGTGCTCGGCTGAGCTCCATTCTATGGTCCCCCCTCGCCAAACTTTTACAAGAAACACTCGTCTAGTAGAAAACACTATCACTAATTCCCCCCACTCTTCATCTGTGCCTAAACCTAAACGTAGATTCTATGAGCAACGTTTCTTTCTTAGAACTGCATGTCTATAGAATTGTCTTCCGTTTTTTTGCTTTCCAGCTGGCTACAATATGGTTGTCTTCAAGTAAGTTTTTCATGAGCCGTTCCATATAAGTCAACAAATTTACCCAATCTCAATTACTAACGGTTACTATATTGTCCACTTTATTGGACACTCTTTAACCCTTATCCTCGAGTGGCCTCTTGGCCTTGATAAGTGGCGATGCCTATGTAAAAAAAAATGTATGTGCATGTGTCATCTGTGATCATCTAGTATGTATAATGTGTCAAGTTGTATTATTATTATTATATTATTATTATTATTATTATTATTTTATGAGCAAGTGTATGTATAATTTCAACTGTACTTTTTCCAAATTTGTACAGGTGTATATTTTTTAATAATATAACAAAACTCTATTGATATAAAACAACTGTCTTTATTATGTAAACAACCCATAGCTTGTGGCAAGTGACACCGATAGAGAGGAAGAAGGAATGGAGGATTGCGATGAATTGCAGTCACACACACGTCTCTCGTTTCTCATTGTTGTTTTTTTGTTGTTGTTTTTTGTTGTTGTTTTTTGTTGTGTGCGTTTATACTGACTGAATTCCATTGTTCTTTGTCTGACCAATAATGTTATCTAGGATGTCCAGGCGGTTCTTTTCATTTTCGTTTGCTATTCACAGAATCCTGCATTGCTTGACTAATAATCGAACAGGGGAACATACCTTCTTCCATTCGTTGATCTTGACTGATGATCTTCAAAGCTGCAATGAAGATTTCTTTCATCTGAAGAATGACAATCGACACAGGATAGATCTATACAGCTTTATTTCCTGATGTTACCCCATCTTGGAGTTGCTTGCTCTACATCTTGCTATAATGCATCCATTCTCCAACTCTTCTTTTCTCTGGCTGACTAACGTGTATATCAAAACTATCCCTTTGTTTGTTCAACTCTCTGATGCCAGAGGTCAACCTTATTGTTATTCTAAATCAAATTTTGCTTATCTATTTACATTCCAAGTCAACTACCATCCATGATACCGAATTCCATTACGGCTCAAACTAATAGTTTTATTTTCCAACATTTCTTTTTGTTATCAAAACATTTTCTCTAACTCAATGATCTCTCGTCCGATGATTTCTCTGGCTATGATGTTACTAACACTTAGGCTCTCTCGTGTTCATCAATCACTATATTCATTCACACTCACTACGTTTCGGGATACTTACAATATCTCCAGTGGTTAGCCTCCCAATTATACAAGATACCTTCTATTGTAATGATTCACTCGGACTGAAAATCCCCTGGCATAGATCCTTGGAAAATGTCACACTTCCCTAATTATAACCTTTACTTCTTTTGCACGAAATAGGAAAAGCACTTAACTATCATTTTGCGGTAGCGTGTACGATTTTTCCCACTACCCCTGCCGCACTAGAATGCAAAATCATCGCACATACAAAAAATATTTTATCCCTTGTTTACATTTCCTATCTTAGTCCCCCTTTTCTTTCCCCTTGAATGATTTACAACATAATGGCTATGCTTGCAATTATTACCGTTTGTCTCTTATGCTGTGTTGGGAGCATATTTCTTTGTTCCCCTAAAGTCGGAAACCACAATCAGCTTTACAGCTCATGCTGGGTGGAAAAACAGATTTCCACACTTGAAACTTATATTTCATTTCAAGTTGATATCTGTTATATTATTGGGGTTCATCAGTCAAGATAGCTGCGAAAATGGATTGGATGAAAGCTTAAAAATAAAAAAATCTTACAATTTTGAAACAGAAACTTTAAATAACTTTCTTTAAATGCAATATTTTTAAATGCTGCAAAAAAGAAAATATTCAGCAGGAAATAAGGAACACATTTCATATAGGTTCCATTAAAAAATATTCAGTACATAATGAGAAAAATCAAGATAAAATTTACAACATAAAAAACAAGAGAAGTTTGAGACAATTGTAATCCATACAAGTGAAAGCAACTAGTAATTTGTTATTTTGTTTCCTGTGCTTTTGCACGAAGACTATTACGCACACACCCACACACACACACACACACACACACATATATCTATAATATAAAGCTGAATGTGTATGTGTGTGTGTGTGTGTGTGTGTGTGTGTGTCTGGTCACGAATAGGCTCCTATATAGTTGACTATTTTAAAAAAACTGATTACATATAATGATAGAAGATGTATCGAGACACACGAATGGGTATGTTTGATCTGGCAAAATGGTGGTTCATTAAAATTGTGGGGTCTGTTTTCACACCTGGTCCACAAAGTATGGAAATAAAAAATTTAAAAATTAAAAAAAAAACGTTTACAAGTGTTTTGGATATAGATGTACATAAGAATACTTTGGTAAGTATGTTTTAACTTCAATAGGGATGGTATAATAAAATTGTGGGGTCTGCATTCGCGCCTGGTCTCCATAGAATGGAAATAGGCACAAACTTTAATAAAGACTTTTCATATCTATCTGCATAAGTATATTTTGATAATTATGTTTCAGTTTGAAGAAATATGGTATAATAAAATTATGGGGTGTTCGTTCGCACCTGGCCTCCATAGAATGGAAATATGTCACAAAGTTTAACAAGGTTTTTTAATATAGATCCACAGAATATTGTGATAAGTGTTTCAGTGTGAACAGGTATAGTATAATAAATTATGGGGTTTATCTATTCTATTTTTACTTTCATCATATTTTGCGTTGGTTTTGCTACCCTCAAATTCGAAGCTATCTCTTTACAACCCTTCCTTTTCATAACCTATCATACTTTCATAAATCATAGTCCATTTTCTGTAGGCTGTTTTTGAACCCAGTCAACGACGAGTGCTTTTGCTGCTAGTGTATATATATATATACACGAGGTACCTTCAATAAGTTTCCAGACTTTTTCCGTATGGACACTTTTATTGATAGTACACACATGAAGCTCTAATCCCCTTTGAAATAATCTCCTCTGGTTGTTGCACTATTGCAACAACTGCTTGAAAGTTCCATGGAAGTCCTCTTGTATGAGCGTGTCAATGATCCTCATCACAGCCTCTTTCATCTCCTCAGTTGTCTCATGATATGTTTATGGATGGAGTTGTGGACTGGTGCATTGTCCTGGTGGAAATGCCATTGACCTGATTTGAAGAGTGATGGCCTCTTCCCACGGAATCTCTTCCTGAACTCCCTTAAAAACTCAACATAGTATTCCTTGTTGAATGTCCAGTGGAAACCGAGCACATGTAGATCATGCCCGTGCTGTCAAAAAAAAAAAAAAAAAAAAAGAAGGGATCATGTTTTTGAGTGAATTTGCTCTGTCTGGTCTTCTTGGGTCTGGGAGAGCTAGCATGTGGAAATTCTGTCTCTTGGTCTCTGCGTCATAGCAGTAGATCCAGCTTTCATTGCAGGTCACCAGAGCATCAAGAACTTCGGGATCTGAATTGATCAGGTTGGCCATTTTCCTGCTGTCATGATAATGTCTTTCTTCCTGATCTTCCCTCAATACCCTTGGGACAAACTTCATGCAAATCTTCAGCATCTTCAGTTCCTCATGAATAATTGTGAGTTCCCACACTGACATCAAACTGTGCACTTATTGTCTCTATGGACACGCAACGGCCCTTATCCATGAAATTCTTTATTTGGCCAATCAACTCTGTTTTTCTAACTTCTTTGCTCCTCTCACACCTCTCATCATCCTTCAAAGACTCCCTGCCTTAAATCTTTTATGCCACTCAAAAACTGATGCTCGATTCATGTAAGATGGTCCAAAAACATTCCATACGTTTCTGTGGTATTTTCCAAGTTTAAAACACAATTTTATTGCATATCGTTTTTATAAAGTGTCTCCACATCCAGATTGCATTTTTGAAATTCACCAGCTATGACAATCAGGCTTTAGTAGGGTGTATTCCAATTCCTGTTATAGCTTTTCATTTGAATCTGAAATCATAAAAATTCGTTAGTCATCTCAAAAAATGTTTAGCAATAATATACTGAATTTTCAAGAGTCTATGACAATTTTAAATGTCTACAAAAGTTTGGAAACTTATTAAAAGCATGTCACATATATATATATATATATATATATATACATATATATATGTATATATATATGTGTGTATATATATATATATAGTCATCTACATACAGTACTGTTTCGCTGTTTCACAGCTCATCAGTGCGGCTAGACAAACAACTACCTCAAGCCAGGATTGAAACCCGATCGCCCAAACGACAGTCAGAGCTTCTAACCGTTGCGCTATATGGCTGCTGTTTTGCGGGCAGTGAATTAACAACGTTTTGACATTGTCCAAATACCTAAGCTCAATTGCTTCATATGCTAATGGTAATATTTTTATCATTGCAATTGACAATGTATTGACAGTGAAGTAGTAGTTAAGTGCGGAAATTGTTTAAATTATTTAAGATACAGAAAATGAATGGAAATTTACATAGTGTTTCCAGAAAATGGTATCAATTATGATAAAGTAAATGAGAGGCTTGGAAAACTTGTTATTCGTTGAGGATGAAAACGAATGTGCTATTGGTATTCATAAATGTATGGAAGAGTGTAAGTGCAGTAATTTATTTAGAACTTTTTAATCATGAATGGTTTTTCTAATAGAGGGAAGAAATGTAACAATTATGGGGCATCTGTTTAAGGCAATAAATGTATATGTAGTGTTGAAATTGTTTAATGAAAATATAAAAATTGTGGTATCTTCATTTATAACTAGTCTGAAGCTGTGTCGTAGAAATAATGATACATGTTCAAATCATCTAGCAGTGAAGGGAGTGAGAGGACTTAATGGACAGAGAGTGAAAGTGTTTGCTACCGTCTTGTGATAAAAACATATTTGAAAGAGGCAGGTTGTTCGGAACAAATATAATAATTTGTAAATGGGGAGATAATATACAAATAACTTCAGAAAACATGTTTATAATGTATTATTTTTAATTGGAATTCATTGAGATGAGTATTATTTATTAATTTATTAATTAATTTATTTATTTATCTATTAATTTATTAATATATTTATTAATTTATTTATTAATTTTTTTATTTATTAATTAATTTATTTATTAATTTATTAATTAATTTATTTATTATTTATTTATTTATTAATTTATTAATTAATTAATTTATAAATTTATTTATTTATTAATTAATTTATTAATTAATTTATGTATTTATTTATTAATTAATTAATTAATTAATAAATTAATTAATTTATTAATTAATTTATTTATTGTTATCCTCATCTTTTAGATGTTGTTTCACGATGTTTCAGTCAGTAACTGCAACGGGATAGGAACTCTGAATCTTCTAACTACCTTCCATAGTTGTCGTCTCACAACTCTGGTCGGCTTTGGGTAGGATTGAAACCGCTATCTTCAGACAATTCTCACCTGGAACCGTAGAGATTCAACGTCTCTAACCATTGTGCCACGGGCCCCAAAGGCAATAAAGATTGAATTTTTTGTTCTTATCAATTCACATTTTTTATTATCTGATCTTCCATGGTTGGGTTCATACATGCTACATATATGGTATATAGTTCCTATCCCGTTCTGGTTGCCACATGACGAAGGCCAGAGAAATAGTTGGCTGAAATGTTGTGAAACAAAAACGATGAGGATAACAATCTGCAATAAATAAATTTATGTTTATAATTTATGTTTATAATTTATGTTTATAATTTATGTTTATAATTTCTGTTTATAGTTTGTTTATAATTTATGTTTATAATTTATGTTTATAATTTCTGTTTATAATTTATGTTTATTGTTTATGTGTATAATTTATGTTTATAATTTATGTTTATAATTTATGTTTATAATTTATGTTTATAATTTATGTTTATAGTTTATGTTTATAATTTATGTTTATAATTTATGTTTATAATTTATGTGTATAATTTATGTTTATAATTTATGTTTATAATTTATGTTTATAATTTATGTTTATAATTTATGTTTATAATTTATGTTTATAGATTATGTTTATAATTTATGTCTATAGTTTATGTTTATAATTTATGTTTATAATTTATGTTTATAATTTATGTCTATAATTTATGTCTATTATTTATGTTTATAATTTATGTTTATAGTTTATGTTTATGATTTATGTCTATAGTTTATGTTTATAATTTATGTTTAAAATTTATGTTTATAGTTTAAGTCTATAGTTTATGTTTATAGTTTATGCTTATAGGTTATGTTTATAATTTATGTTTATAATTTATGTTTATAATTTATGTTTATAGTTTGTTTATAATTTATGTTTATAATTTATGTTTATAGTTTATGTTTATAATTTATGTTTATAATTTATGTTTATAATTTATGTTTATAGTTTATGCTTATAGGTTATGTTTATAATTTATGTCTATAGTTTATGTCTATTGTTTATGTTTATTATTTATGTTTATAATTTATGTTTATAATTTATGTTTATAGTTTATGTTTATAGTTTATGTTTATAATTTATGCCTATAGTTTATGTCTATAGTTTATGTTTATAATGTATGTTTATAATTTATGTTTATAGTTTATGTTTATAATGTATATTTATAATTTATGTTTATAATTTATGTTTATAATTTATGCTTATAGTTACTGTTTATAATTTAATTTTATAATTTATGTTTATAATTTATGTTTATAGTTTATGTTTATAATTTATGTTTATAATTTATGTTTATAATTTATGTTTATAGTTTATGTTTATAATTTATGTTTATAATTTATGTTTATAGTTTATGTTTATAGTTTATGTTTATAATTTATGTTTATAATTTATGTTTATAATTTATGTTTATAATTTATGTTTATAATTTATGTTTATAATTTATGTTTATAGTTTATGTTTATAATTTATGTTTATAATTTATGTTTATAATTTACGTTTATAATTTAGGTTTATATTTTATCTTTATAATTTATGTTTATTATTTATGTTGATAATTTATGTTTATAGTTTATGTTTATAATTTATGTTCATAATTTACCTTTATAATGGTTGTGAAAGAATTGATCAGTAAGTGTTTGTTTATTTTCCTGTTGGAACTGTAGAGGAAGGTGAAAATTAACTTTAATTCATTATATGGATATGTGATGGGATAATTCCAATATTTTTATCAATTCCGATACAATTATCAATTCTGTACTAAAATCCCGATTCCGATACAATTACCGATTCCAATTCTTTATAAATCTCTAAATATTTTACTATACGGTTGTTATTTTTCCAGATTACCAGAAAAACACATTAAATGTGCAAATACTTTCTCAAAAATAAAAATACATTTATACAACAGATTTTAGTTTCACTGGTAATTTAAAATCAATAAATATTTATATTTTATCATTATTATCAGCAGTAAAATCAATAAATATTTATATTTTATCATTATTATCAGCAGTAAAATCAATAAATATTTATATTTTATCATTATTATCAGCAGTAAAATCAATAAATATTTATATTTTATCATTATTATCAGCAGTAAAATCAATAAATATTTATATTTTATCATTATTATCAGCAGTAAAATCAATAAATATTTATATTTTATCATTATTATCAGCAGTAAAATCAATAAATATTTATATTTTATCATTATTATCAGCAGTAAAATCAATAAATATTTATATTTTATCATTATTATCAGCAGTAAAATCAATAAATATTTATATTTTATCATTATTATCAGCAGTAAAATCAATAAATATTTATATTTTATCATTATTATCAGCAGTAAAATCAATAAATATTTATATTTTATCATTATTATCAGCAGTGAAAGGTTTTGCTTTAAACAGAATCAAGTAAAAAAGCTAATTAAAAGTATCGTTTTTGGCATCGGAAAATAGGCACAAATTTTTCCGGTTCCAATATTGATTCCGATACATCTAAAAGTTGCGATTTTTCCTATATATATATATATATATATATGCGTATGCACACACACACACACACACACACACACACACACACATATATACGATTATATAAAAATCACTTTGTGTGTGTGTGAGTTCCTTCTTCATAGGTTCTCAAACGACTGAGCTTATCTTTTGTAATTTCACATTGGGATGGGCTTTTCAGCATCTTATGTAACATTCCATGGGGTCCTATTTTTTTTATGTCCCCGAATGCTGTTGCTAAGGATGATTGGTTTCTTGTCGGAATTGGCACCGTCATTCCTCATCGTAAGTTTTAACCCAAACCTCATTCTCAATCCTGGTTTTCATCTGTTTGTGTTTCTGCCATTGCCCACCATATTCGTACAACTTTTACACCTGATAAAACTGTCTTTTGTCAACAAAAACATGAACAAGTAGACAAATAGAAAAATATAATGAAACAACATTTAAAGCAAGAAAAACATATTTATTTTATGGAGAAAAAGTACATTTATTACATTTTTTTATACTTTCATGATATATTTTTTATTACATTTTTTTACACTTTCATGATATCTTTTTTTATTACATTTTTTTACACTTTTACGATATATTTTTTATTACATTTTTTAATACTTTCATGATATCTTTTTATCACATTTTTTTACACTTTTATGATATCTTTTTTTATTACATTTTTTTACACTTTTACGATATATTTTTTATTACATTTTTTTACACTTTAACAATATCTTTTTCATTACATTTTTTTACACTTTTACGATATATTTTATATTATATTTTTTTACACTTTTATGATATCTTTTTATTACATTTTTTTTACACTTTTACAATATCTTTTATATTACATTTTTTTTACACTTTTACAATATCTTTTTCATTAAATTTTTTTTACACTTATACGATATCTTTTATATTACATATTTTTACACTTTTACGATATATTTTTTATTAAGTTTTTAACACTTTTACGATATCTTTTTATCACATTTTTTACACTTTTGTGATATATTTTTGATTACATTTTTTTACACTTTTACGATATATTTTTATTACACTTTTTAACACTTTTATGATATCTTTTTTATTACATCTTTTAACACTTTTATGATATGTTTTTTATTACATTTTTTACACTTTTATGATATCTTTTGTATTACATTTTTAAACACTTTCATGATATCTTTTTTATTACATCTTTTAACACTTTTATGATATGTTTTTTTATTACATCTTTTAACACTTTTATGATATGTTTTTTATTACATTTTTTAACACTTTTATGATATCTTTTTTATTACATCTTTTAACACTTTTATGATATCTTTTTATTACATCTTTTAACACTTTTATGATATGTTTTTATTACATTTTTTACACTTTTACGATATATTTTTTATTACATCTTTTAACACTTTCATGATATCTTTTTTATTACATTTTTGACACTTTCATGATATATTTTTTATTACATTTTTTTTACACTTTTATGATATCTTTTTTTATTACATTTTTTAATACTTTCATGATATCTTTTTTATCACATTTTTTTTACACTTTTATGATATCTTTTTTATTACATTTTTTACACTTTCATGATATATTTTTTTATTACATTTTTTTACACTTTTACGATATATTTTTTATTACATTTTTTAACACTTTTACAATATCTTTTTTATTACATTTTTTATACTTTTACGATATATTTTTTATTACATTTTTTTACACTTTTACGATATATTTTTTATTACATTTTTTAACACTTTTATAATATCTTTTTTATTACATTTTTTACACTTTCACAATATCTTTTTTATTACATTTTTTATACTTTTACGATATATTTTTTATTACATTTTTTACACTTTTATGATATATTTTTTATTACATTTTTTTACACTTTAACAATATCTTTTTCATTACATTTTTTTACACTTTTACGATATATTTTATATTATATTTTTTTACACTTTTATGATCTCTTTTTATTACATTTTTTTTACACTTTTACAATATCTTTTTCATTACATTTTTTACACTTTTACAATATCTTTTTCATTACATTTTTTTTACACTTATACGATATCTTTTATATTACATATTTTTACACTTTTACGATATATTTTAATTAAATTTTTTAACACTTTTACGATATCTTTTTATCACATTTTTTACACTTTTGTGATATATTTTTTATTACATTTTTTACACTTTTACGATATATTTTTTATTACATTTTTTAACACTTTTATGATATCTTTTTTATTACATCTTTTAACACTTTTATGATATGTTTTTTATTACATTTTTTACACTTTTACGATATCTTTTGTATTACATTTTTTAACACTTTTATGATATCTTTTTTATTACATCTTTTAACACTTTTATGATATGTTTTTATTACATTTTTTAACACTTTTATTATATCTTTTTAATTACATCTTTTAACACTTTTATGATATCTTTTTTATTACATCTTTCAACACTTTTATGATATGTTTTTATTACATTTTTTACACTTTTATGATATATATTTTATTACATCTTTTAACACTTTTGTGATATCTTTTTTATTACATCTTTTAACACTTTTATGATACTTTTTTATTACATTTTTTACACTTTTACCATATATTTTTTATTACATTTTTTAATACTTTCATGATATCTTTTTTATTACATTGTTTTACACTTTTATATCTTTTTTTATTACATTTTTTAATACTTTCATGATATCTTTTTTATCACATTTTTTTTACACTTTTATGATATCTTTTTTATTACATTTTTTTACACTTTCATGATATCTTTTTTTATTACATTTTTTTACACTTTTACGATATATTTTTTATTACATTTTTTTACACTTTAACAATATTTTTTTCATTACATTTTTTTACACTTTTACGATATATTTTATATATTTTTTACACTTTTATGATATCTTTTTATTACATTTTTTTACACTTTTACAATATCTTTTTCATTACATTTTTTTACACTTTTACAATATCTTTTTCATTACATTTTTTTACACTTATACGATATCTTTTATATTACATATTTTTACACTTTTACGATATATTTTTTATTTAGTTTTTAACACTTTTACGATATCTTTTTATCACATTTTTTACACTTTTGTGATATATTTTTTATTACATTTTTTTAACACTTTTACGATATATTTTTGATTGCATTTTTTAACACTTTTATATCTTTTTTATTACATCTTTTAACACTTTTATGATATGTTTTTTATTACATTTTTTACACTTTTACGATATCTTTTGTATTACATTTTTTAACACTTTTATGATATCTTTTTTATTACATCTTTTAACACTTTTATGATATGTTTTTATTACATTTTTTAACACTTTTATTATATCTTTTTAATTACATCTTTTAACACTTTTATGATATCTTTTTTATTACATCTTTCAACACTTTTATGATATGTTTTTATTACATTTTTTACACTTTTATGATATATATTTTATTACATCTTTTAACACTTTTGTGATATCTTTTTTATTACATCTTTTAACACTTTTATGATACTTTTTTATTACATTTTTTACACTTTTACCATATATTTTTTATTACATTTTTTAATACTTTCATGATATCTTTTTTATTACATTGTTTTACACTTTTATGATATCTTTTTTTATTACATTTTTTACACTTTCATGATATCTTTTTTATTACATTTTTTACACTTTTACGATATATTTTTTATTACATTTTTTAACACTTTTACAATATCTTTTTTATTACATTTTTTTTTACTTTTACGATATATTTTTTATTACATTTTTTACACTTTTACGATATATTTTTTATTACATTTTTTAACACTTTTATAATATCTTTTTCATTACATTTTTTTTACACTTTTACGATATATTTTATATTATATTTTTTTACACTTTTATGAACTCTTTTTATTACATTTTTTTTACACTTTTACAATATCTTTTTCATTACATTTTTTACACTTTTACAATATCTTTTTCATTACATTTTTTTACACTTATACGATATCTTTTATATTACATATTTTTGCACTTTTACGATATATTTTTATTAAATTTTTTAACACTTTTACGATATCTGTTTATCACATTTTTTTACACTTTTGTGATATATTTTTTATTACATTTTTTACACTTTTACGATAAATTTTTTATTACATTTTTAAACACTTTTATGATATCTTTTTTATTACATCTTTTAACACTTTTATGATATGTTTTTTATTACATTTTTTACACTTTTACGATATCTTTTGTATTACATTTTTTAACACTTTTATGATATCTTTTTTATTACATCTTTTAACACTTTTATGATATGTTTTTATTACATTTTTTAACACTTTTATTATATCTTTTTAATTACATCTTTTAACACTTTTATGATATCTTTTTTATTACATCTTTTAACACTTTTATGATATGTTTTTATTACATTTTTTACACTTTTATGATATATTTCTTATTACATCTTTTAACACTTTTGTGATATCTTTTTTATTACATCTTTTAACACTTTCATGATACTTTTTTATTACATTTTTTACACTTTTACGATATATTTTTTATTACATTTTTTAATACTTTCATAATATCTTTTTTATTACATTGTTTTACACTTTTATGATATCTTTTTTTATTACATTTTTTAATACTTTCATGATATCTTTTTTATCACATTTTTTTTACACTTTTATGATATCTTTTTTATTACATTTTTTTACACTTTCATGATATCTTTTTTTTATTACATTTTTTTACACTTTTACGATATATTTTTTATTACATTTTTTTACACTTTAACAATATCTTTTTCATTACATTTTTTTACACTTTTACGATATATTTTATATTATATTTTTTTACACTTTTATGATATCTTTTTTATTACATCTTTTAACACTTTTATGATATGTTTTTTATTACATTTTTTACACTTTTACGATATCTTTTGTATTACATTTTTTAACACTTTTATGATATCTTTTTTATTACATCTTTTTACACTTTTATGATATGTTTTTTATTACATTTTTACACTTTTACGATATCTTTTGTATTACATTTTTTAACACTTTTATGATATCTTTTTTATTACATCTTTTAACACTTTTACGATATATTTTTTATTACATTTTTTAACACTTTTATGATATGTTTTTTATTACATCTTTTAACACTTTTATGATATCTTTTTTATTACATCTTTTAACACTTTTATGATATGTTTTGTATTACATTTTTTAACACTTTTATGATATCTTTTTATTACATCTTTTAACACTTTTATGATATCTTTTTTATTACATCTTTTAACACTTTTATGATATGTTTTTATTACATTTTTTACACTTTTACGATATATTTTTTATTACATCTTTTAACACTTTCATATCTTTTTTATTACATTTTTTACACTTTCATGATATCTTTTTTATTACATTTTTTACACTTTCATATCTTTTTTATTACATTTTTTACACTTTCATGATATATTTTTTATTACATTTTTTTACACTTTTATGATATCTTTTTTATTACATCTTTTAACACTTTTATGATATGTTTTTTATTACTTTTTTTAACACTTTTATGATATCTTTTTATTACATCTTTTAACACTTTTATGATATCTTTTTTATTACATCTTTTAACACTTTTATGATATGTTTTTATTACATTTTTTACACTTTTACGATATATTTTTTATTACATCTTTTAACACTTTCATGATATCTTTTTTATTACATTTTTTACACTTTCATGATATCTTTTTTATTACATCTTTTAACACTTTTATGATATCTTTTTTATTACATTTTTTTCACTTTCATGATATCTTTTTTATTACATTTTTCACACTTTCATGATATCTTTTTTATTACATCTTTTAACACTTTCATGATATCTTTTTTATTACATTTTTTACACTTTCATGATATATTTTTTATTACATTTTTTTACACTTTTACGATATATTTTTTATTACATTTTTTAATACTTTCATGATATATTTTTTATTACATTTTTAATACTTTTATGATATATTTTTTATTACATTTTTTACACTTTCATGATATCTTTTTTATTACATTTTTTACACTTTCATGATATCTTTTTTATTACATTTTTTACACTTTTATGATATCTTTTTTTATTACATTTTTTAATACTTTCATGATATCTTTTTTATCACATTTTTTTACACTTTTATGATATCTTTTTTCATTACATTTTTTTACACTTTATGATATTTTTTTTTATTACATTTTTTATACTTTTACGATATATTTTTTATTACATGTTTTAACACTTTTACAATATCTTTTTTATTACATTTTTTATACTTTTACGATATATTTTTTATTACATTTTTTACACTTTTATGATATCTTTTTTATTACATTTTTTAATACTTTCATGATATCTTTTTTATCACATTTTTTTTACACTTTTATATCTTTTTTATTACATTTTTTTACACTTTCATGATATCTTTTTTTATTACATTTTTTACACTTTTACGATATATTTTTTATTACATTTTTTTACACTTTAACAATATCTTTTTCATTACATTTTTTACACTTTTACGATATCTTTTTATTATTTTTTTTTACACTTTTACAATATCTTTTTCATTACATTTTTTTACACTTTTACAATATCTTTTTCATTACATTTTTTTTACACTTATACGATATCTTTTATATTACATATTTTTACACTTTTACGATATATTTTTTATTAAATTTTTTAACACTTTTACGATATCTTTTTATCACATTTTTTTACACTTTTGTGATATATTTTTTATTACATTATTTACACTTTTACGATATATTTTTATTACATTTTTTAACACTTTTATGATATATTTTTTATTACATCTTTTAACACTTTTATGATGTTTTTTATTACATTTTTTACACTTTTACGATATCTTTTGTATTACATTTTTTAACACTTTTATGATATCTGTTTTATTACATCTTTTAACACTTTTATGATATGTTTTTTATTACATCTTTTAACACTTTTATGATATCTTTTTTATTACATCTTTTAACACTTTTATGATATCTTTTTTATTACATCTTTTAACACTTTTATGATATGTTTTTATTACATTTTTTACACTTTTACGATATCTTTTGTAGTACATTGTTAGAATGTACAGAATATTTTCAAAACACCCACTCCTCTCCAAGTTAAGAATGTGTTTCTAAATAACAATGTTATTTCTTTAGCTTATTACTGCCAATTTATCAAATGTCATCTAATCGTCTATTTAACGCTCAGCAATTTTCACTAGGTTCCAGGCAAACCTAAATGGATACTTACATACATTCGCTTTTTATAAAGAACGTACTAACTTTTTATGATTTTTTCACAAGAAATTTTTATCTACTGATACTGGTCCAACTTTTGCACGAGTTATAACACTTTTCTGCTTGAAATTATTGAAAATTGCCAATTGACGATTTAATCAATTAATAGTGCTAATAGTGGAGAGGTTACAGAGATTGGTTCACATGTATGAGTAGTGTCCCCTATATTATAAAAAATTAATCATTTAAAAAAAATTTTTTTTAATGGATTACTATCGAATGGCCACTATCCTACCAGATTTAAAAAAAGAAAAAAAAAATGGACAAAAAGTCAATATTTAAATATTTGTAGGGGAGTGCTCAGTTTCTAAGGCAATGTTTTAGTAAATCGATCACCCATTTAAGAACCATTTGACGTTTTTAAGCCAAATTTTGTGAATTTAATATTTTTAAAGCAGTTTGTCCCCCCCCTTTTTAAATTAACTTAGAATTGACCCTTTTCTGATTAATTTATATGACTATCTTCAAGTTTTGTCACTAGAATTCTTTTCTTTTTTTTTTTTCAATTTTTTTATGCACAGTCCTTAAGTCTTATCAGCCAACAGTTACAATAAAAGGGCAATAATTAATGGTCAATGTGCGCAATGTACAAGTTAAAGACTTACCTTTTAAAAGTTGATTTTTAGGGGTATTCCGTCTTGTTTTCACTAGTTGCGAAAAATTGAATGCGCGCTCAAAAACCAACATAGCGACTAGTAAAAACAATACGGAATACAGACCTGAATACCCTAAAAATCAACTTTTCACAGGTAAGTCTTTAGTTGATACTGTCAGAAATAACACATGATTGGTTTATATAAAAATAAATAGTTTTTATGATTTTTTGTCTATCAAATAATTTACGCCACTAAACTACACATTTACTGCACCAAGTTGTTTAATTTGATAAGCACTACGTTTAAGCTGTTTACATAAACAGTCGGAAAAACCAAACGAAAAAGCGGTTTTGTCTATTTTACAAAGGAAGAGGTAAATCGTAAGCTAAACGTTTCGGTTTCGATTTTCGTTGGTGGCGCAGCCGCACGCACGGCACGAGTCATTTATTTATTTAACTTTTAAAATCATTACTATATATTGGATCCCATATGATATAATAAATACGGAATTTGCATAAATAAAAATATCATATTTAAGCGTATTTTACGACCGGGCAATACCAGGCGGCCTGCTAACAGAGGAAGAAGGGGAATCTATTATTTAGAGATTGAAAAATCAATATAGTGCTCGATTGTAAGTGAGAGCGAAAATCTGTGCGCGTGAGTTCAGCCTGATGTTTTCCTTCGGGAATGAGACACAAACTTTTTTGAGTAGCTCGTTCGCCGTAAGTATATTTTTATATTACTATTAAAAACGGTCCCGATTAGTTTCGAGAAACACTGGAGTGGAGCCGTGCCGTGCGCTGTGGCGCAGTGGCGCACCTCTTTTGAAATAATATTGCTCGAGAAGTCCAAACGACTGGAAACAATACGGTGTTTTTTCGGAGTTTTCCTTCTCCTAGACTAGTTGCATAACTATTTATTAATCCATAGTTGAGGAGGCGGGAGAGGTATACGAATGCATATCTTTCCTAGAGGTATTAGGGAAGAACGCTCTCGCCCCAATAAAGCCAAAACCGTGAAAATATATATATATATATATATATATATATATATATATATATATATATATATATATATATATATATATATATATATATATATATATATATAGTACAACAGCGGTTCGGTTCTCATAACGTATCGCATTAATAAAGGTAGCGAGTGCGAGCGCATAGTTAGAGAGAGAAAGACAGAGAGAGGGGAGGCGCAGGGCGAGGAAGTTGGCTCAAACGTGTGTTCTATTCCCTCCCTCTTTTTTAAACATTTTTTTCAATTTGCCACAATTCGCCAAAAAGTGCACTCGTTTTTCTTTCCCGCTCTGAAGAAAGGACAATTCTAAACGAAAGGGAAAAGAAAAAATAAAAAAAACATAGGATTTGAGGGAAATACGAACCTACACGCACGTAAAACGAAGACTTACATTTAACAAGCAAACAAAACAACACGAGAAAAGATGAGTTCCCAGGCCGTTCGGAGCGAGAAAATTGAGCTGAAAAAACAAGTCACTTTAATCCAAGGTGTTGCTATTATTGTGGGCATCATCATAGGGTCGGGGATCTTCGTCTCCCCGGTGGGGATCCTCCAGAATGTCCACTCAGTCGGACTGAGTCTTATAATGTGGGCAATATGCGGCCTTTATAATATGATGTGTGCCTTATGTTACGCTGAATTAGGGTCCACTTTTCCGCAGTCGGGAGGCGAATACATCTACATAAAACGGGCCTTTGGGGATTTTATGGGATTCGTTTGCCTTTGGATCAATTTTGTAATCATATGCCCCGTGGGGATCGCGGCGGCCTCTTTGATCTTCACGACTTATCTGCTAAAACCGTTGTTTCCGAACCAAGACTGCGAAATACCGGGTGACGGTTTGCAGCTTATATCTGCCTGTATTGTTAGTAAGTGTTGTTTTTATTATTATTATTGTATTTATTATTATTATTTTACATCAAATAATAACAAAATCATTTTATGTAAATGTTTACCCCCGGATTTGATTGTAAATGCATAAAAAATATGTATGAATTTGCATAAATGATATTTCATTTGTTTTAATGTTGTAAAAAAAAAAAAAAAAAAAAAATCTTTCATTTCCACGTTTTTTTTTTACTCTTTTGAAAAACAATGTTTTTTTTACACATCAAAGCCATCAATTTACGTTTAAATTAATTCGTAAAATTCGTTTTAAAAACTAAGCGCTAATTTGCTTTTTAATATTTTGATTTAGTGCAACATTAACAATCAAAAATTAAATTCATAATTTGCAATATACATATAAAAAATAACATTAAATAAAAAATAACATCAAATAAAAAAATAAGTTAAAAGGTTTAAAAAAAATATGATAAAAAAATACAAACCTTTTTATTTAACGATGAGTTTTTTCTTCGTTTTTTTAAAAAAATTTTTTTTGTTAAATGTTTTTCACCGAATTTAAAGTCCGTGACCAATTTAAGCCTGTCGTAAACATTTCAATCAGTGTAGTATCTGTTCTTCAGATGCTGCAATGCTGATTGCTGCACTTCCATTTCTTGTTCTCTTTCGGTGGAGGAGCAATCCTTCACGACTGAGACAATTTTTTATTTTTGTACCGTTTCTCCTCGTTAAAAAACGACTCTGGTGTCTAACTCTGTCCCGTGGGGAGGCATAGTAAATAGGTACTTATTGAATGCTAAATGTTTTGTGTAAAACATTTTGTGGCGTTTTTTTTTATTTTTTTTTTTATTTTTTTTTTTTTAATAAAGCATTTTTTTTACGTTTTTAAAACAGTATTTTATTTTAATATAACCGTATGACATTAAATATTTAACATTATTTTTTTTCTAATAATTTTTGTTTTCAATCAACGGTAAATAATCGTATTTATTGTTTTAATTGGTTTTAACGTTTTTTTTTCTTGTGTGTCGAAAGAGACGAAAAAATTAAATTAAACCGAACAAAAAAAAAAAAAATGAAATTTCTCCAAGCATTTATCAGAATCTTTCTATTTTAAAACCTTTTCTCGCATGTAAGTTCCCAAATGGAATGTAATTTTAGCATGAATAAATTTCGTCATAAAAACAACGATTGCATCAGCGTCACGCATGGTCGCATGGAGTATTTTTTCGAAAACACGTGGAACCCAATGAGATCATTTTCACCCTCCCCGTCGTAATTCTGCCTCTAATATCACTAAAAGAGCATGGCCATCTCGAAGACGTAGCTTTATATCGAAAGAGCAAGGTTCGATCGCGATACACAACTACATCATAAAGTAATTATTCTAGTATTTTGCTTTAAAACAAATGCTCGACGTTTTGGTTTTGTTTTAGAATTGTGAAGGGACGCAACTCCCATGGAGCTTTGAGAATATTGTAATTTAAAAGCGGTTTATTACGAAAATTAAAACCAAAATTATTTATGCTTCTTATATATCTTCGTGTCGTGTGTTTTCCTTATCTACGAATTGATTGTCAAATTAACAGATAAACAAGTCGGAAACCCGATATTCAGATATGAATTTAAATTGAAGAAGAAGAAAAAAAAAACTATTTAAAACATACGAGAATAAACTTTATTAAACAATTATCAGTTCAGCAGCTGAATAAAACCCCTTTTCATTTGTGACTCGTTCCATCAGTATTTGGTATTAGTGTTTGTTATATTATATAATTTCTCAATTTTGGCATTGGTTGGTAATCATGTTTTGCGATGGTTAAAACAAAGTCGAAGGATTTTGTAAAGACAGAATACCTTGTGATGTCAGACTATACTCTCTCTTTCTCTACTCACTCTCCCTGAGCCTCTTTTTCAATCCTCATTCTTTCTTTCTCTCTCTCTCTCTCTCTCTCTCTTCCACAATCTTTCTCCTCCTTTCTCTTTTTCTTGCTTCATTTACGTCATTCACCCCCCCCCCATCGGCTAAAAATGTACAGATGGAAAGTGTACACGAGGTACTTGTTTAGTTTAATGAAGGCATTAAAAATAATAAAAATATTGAAAAAAATTATATTGTACGTAACGTACACCTGTTATGGAATTCAGTTCTCATAAAAAAAAAAATCACTTAATTTAATCAAATAGCATTTTTTTTTTTTTTTTCAGAAGAAAATCAAATTTTAATGAGATCGATCGTATCCTGGCCATCTTGCTTATTTCGCGGACGAGGAAGAGATGCCTTTGGACGAAAAAACGATTAACAAAGGATAAAATGAAAAAAAGGATAAAAAAAAGAATAAAAAACCCCTGTAAAATAAGTGAAAAAAAACTAAAATATTTATCTATGTACTTTTTCTGTCAATATTTCAAAATAATCTCGTCAAATTTTGACAAACTTTAAGCGGTGATTGGAGCTATCTCCCCTGGCGAACCTCCTCCTTGTCCGTGAAATAGGCAAGATGACGGAATACGATCAATCTCATTAAAATTTGATTTTCCGCTGTAAAAAAAAAAAAAAAAAAAAAAAAAAAAAAAAAAAACCTATTTGATCAAATTAAGTGAAATTTTTTATGAAAACTTAATTCCATAACCAGTACATACAATATAATTTTTTTTTTTTTAAGTTGTAAGAATTTTCTTCAGACCTGTTTTCGCTCCAAGACAATGGCAAAAATTAACAATTACAACAAGGCATACCTCTAAAATTTGACACAAATTTTATTTGTTCTTCGTTGCAAAAAAGGAAATGCCTTTTTTGCCTTTGCGTAGAACTAGTAACACCTCGAAAGGTAATAGTCCTTTTATCTTCAGCAGAAACTGGAATTCAAACTTTGCAGACTCTACCAAACTCCAATTCTTTCAACTTTAACCTCTTGGCAGCCAAATTTTCACCAAAAAACTGATTAAAAAGCCTGCTGCACTGCATGTCTGAATATCCTTTAAGTAACATTTCAAATGTTTAGACCCAAAATTGGCTGAATAGTTTGCTAGAGACCGTAAAGATCAAATCTTTTGAACTTTGATTCCTTGACCCTTAAAAAATTTGGGAGCCAAAATTTTTTAAGCCAGAAACCGATTAAAAAGTTTGCTCTATGTCTGAATACACTTTATGTAAAATTTCAAATATTTAGACTAAAAATTGGCTGAGTAATTAGTTAACTTGCATATAGTCGCATGCATATCCATTACTGGGTATATTATGAAGTTTGTTTTAATTTTTAAATTGAAAATGTATACTTTTAATATTAATTTCAAAGTGAGAAAAAACTTTATATATGTAAAGTGAGAAAGTGTGTGTGTGTGTGTGTGTGTGTGTGTGTGTGTGTGTATATATATATATATATATATGTAAAGTGAGAAAGTATATATATACATATACACTTTCTCACTTTATATATATATATATATACACTTTCTCACTTTATATATACACTTTCTCACTTTATATATATATATATATATATATATATATATATAGTGTGTGTGTGTGTGTCTTTAGGACTATTATTGGACTTTTGTTAGAAGTATGATAGAAGTATATTGTTAAATTTGTAGTTTTTTTTTTTTTTTTTTTTTTTTTTTTTTGCATTTTGCCAACTTCTAGCAGTTTTTTTCAACCAAATTATGAAAATCGATAGAGAAATGTTATTTTAAAAACACCTGCAACAATAATGTTTCATTGTTTAAAAATTGGTTTTAACCATTTTATGTATGTTTTTTTTGCATGGATTATTAAAACCAGACGAATTTAATAAACAAAATGATGAGTCGTGTTTATCTGTAAGTTAACGTAATAAAGTTCCCATGTAACTTATCCTTTTTGTTTGTTTGTAAATAAACAAACAACTTGAGCACTGTAAATGTGGTGGTCGAATGTTTAATGGACATTTGAAGAGATCATTTGTGAACACTGACCCACTAGGTCAGTGGTTAGAACTGTCAACTATTAGTGCAATGATTGTAGGTTCAATCCCCAGTTGGGGAAAGGTGCTAGTCTAGCTGCACTGATGAGTTGTGATACAACGAAACAGTACTATATGCGAATGACTGTACATTTTTTTATTTTATATATATATATATATATATATATATATATATATATATATATTAGAAAAGCCCATGCAGATTACTCCGCATTTCAATATTAGTACATACTTACACAACTGCAAAATCAACTATCTGAAAAGAAATCAGAATAAAACAGAAAATTGTCTGGTAGGAATTTAGTTCTTTCCAAGACTGTAGCTATCCGGGTAGTGAGGAAGCCTTTTAATTTAATTTTCACTGACCAGTAGAAATAACACCACCCCTATATACCTTAATAAATTGGAGGAGTATAAGTGCCATTCATAAACCCGACACACACTATACCAGAATTTTTTACTCCCACTCTTTTTGCCCTCACACATCCAGACATTGCTTATACTCAAAACTTATACTCAAAACTACTACTCAAAACTATAGCAAGTTAAATCTAGATTTGAAATTATAAAATCATAAACCAAGAAAAATTTTTTTTTTTAATTTTGTACATGCATCAAGGATTATATCCATAAAACCATATCAGAATTGCAACTTATTAAACTAATGTGATGAAGTGGTATTGGAATTAAGAAATAATCAATCTTTATGAGTGTTGTAAAAAACAATGGAAGTGATACAAATATTATGAATAATATTAGTCGTTAATAATATTAGTCGTTAATAATATTAGTCGTTAAGTCATTTAATTATTAGTCGAATTACTAATCTGCTTCAATTGATTTAAATTTTGCAGTTCGCACAACCATTCAATGTGGTTTTTACATTTTAATTGCCTTTTAATTGCCTAATTTAATTATAATCTTTAATATTAACCAGTTTTTCCTTAAAACAAAGAAAACGGGTGGAGGTTATGTAGGGTAAGGATACAAGAATCTCTGTTTTAGTGCAGGTATTTTATTTTCCTTTAAAGACCATGTGTGTTTTGATAATGAGGTGTTGTCGCTTTTCTCCAAGTTATTAAAAAATATTTTATGGCTTCTGCTGTGACCTTGCAGGCCAGTAATAATCAGGACAAACACAATGGTGTAATTGAAAAAAGTGTATTAACAAAAGTATGTACATGCCATGATTCTGAGGCCATAGCTGCCGTGAATTTAGATTTACCTATATTTATTGTCTTTGGGCGAGTCTAATCTTCCTGAAGAAATAGGTAGCTCAGCTTATCCCATTAGCAGTTTCTGTATTGAACTTTAAAATCAGCACCTGTACTCTCAGTTAAATATGGTTAAAAAAATTAAATTTGAGATAGGTGTGATCTTAAACTAATAATTTTATTAAATCAAAAGTTTAATGTATGTGCGTATAGTATTGCAACTATAATCTGTGTACGTAAATAGTTATTATACAGTGAAATGTATGTGGATGCGGTGAGTTTTCTATCCCACATGGAAGTGTATGTATTATAATAGCATTTCAGCCCGGTATTGCCTGGGTGTTTGGAGGTGAATGTTGAGCAAAAAAAAAAAAAAGTGGTAGTAGGAAGGCAGGCTCGAACCCGTACTGTGAAGGAGGAAAAGAACAGGAAAAAAATGTGACGTTTTTGCTGTTATGACCATCAAACCGAAAGTGATGTAGGTTTAAATTAAGGCTAGACAATCGAAAAGAGGGGATGATTTTCGAAAATATTGGCGAAAAAGTGACCCCTCCCTGTGGAAAAGTGCCCAGTTGAGGGTGAAGAAATTAATGTTTTTAGCCAATTTTTCGGTATTTGTTGTCTGAAGGGCCAGGCTTCAAAACGATACTGATCTTGTGAAAATCGGTCGCCTCTGTCGAAAGTTTTAGGCAGACATGCAAACAGCCATACATACATACATTTATATATTGGTAGCTTCAATTTTCAACCCAAACCGATTAAAATACTTGCCCTATCTCTGAATACCCTTTATGTAAAATTTCAAATGTTTAGACCAGAAATTATCTGAGTAATTTGGTGAAGACACCAGAGGTCAAATTTTTTTAAAACTTTGACCCCTATTATGACCTCTTAACATTTATTGTTTTGGGCTCAAGTCAAGTTATTAAGTTAGATCCATGTCCAAGGAACCTATATCTAAAATTTCAAGTGTTTATACCCAAAATTGGCAGAGGAGTTTGGTAGAGTTCTCAAAGGTCAAATCGTTGAACTTTGACCCCTTAACAGCCAAATTTCTGGTCGAAAATGGGTTACAAAGATTTTCCCAAATCTCAATACTCTATATATCACATTTCGAGTCTGTAGACTGAAAATTGACAGTTATTGCGTAGGGAAATGTACACACACCCACACCCACACACACACTTTCACTTTTATAGATATATAGATTTAGCTAGCTTGATTCGATGTAGTGTGTGAGTGCGTGATAGTGGGGAGAAGGATAAGAATGTTTTATGGCATGTGTATGTTCATACGTGTAACTGATTGACTTCTATGCTGTTCCGTACAGATAAAACCACACTTCTCTCCTTGTACCACCAACGCTCACTTTACCCCAGTTGTAATGAATTGCTCCTTCCTTGAGGAAACCCTTTGTTTTCATAAGCTTCAAGGACTGACCTTCACTCCTGATCTAAAATGGAAGACTTATATTAAATCTTAAGATTACTAAAAAAATGATCATTCTATCGCCTCAGAAAAATGATCATTCTACCAACTCAGAAAAATGATCATTCTACCAACTCAGAAAAATGATCATTCTACCAACTCAGAAAAATGATCATTCTACCAACTCAGAAAAATGATCATTCTACCAACTCAGAAAGTATCTTCTGACTTAATCCTGTATAAAACTGAAATACTAAGGTGGTGTACTGTTTCCACATCTTGGGAGATACCGCTTGTAGCACTCTTTCCTATTTACAAAATCGACTTTGAAATTTAGTAGGGGGGGGTCCTCTTCTCTTCCCTAACCCGCCTCCTTCATACAGAAGAGACATTGCTAATCTCTCTTTACTCTATCGAGATGTTCATAATAGATGCTCGACTGAGCTTCAATCTGATTACTTCCTGTAAAACAATTACAGCAAGAACTTGTCTATAACCATTGTAAATAGTTTTCTTATCTTCCTAAGTAAACTAAAACAAAATGTAATTTTCATTAACAAAGTTTCCTTCCAAGAACTACTCCCAGCTAACTACCACATGATCGTTTTCAAGCCAATATTAACACATTCTTGTTGAGCTGTCCTCTTAAATAATTAAATTCTGACCAGTTTCAATTTTAAAGATGTTTATTTCACCGTCCACCCAACAAACTCATTAACCCTTATCGGTGGGTTTTGATAAACAGTGATCGATTAGTATTTAAATAAAAAATAAATTATGTGTTTTTATTTTTGTGAGGAAAACATTAACTTTCTTATGTACACAATTGTATCAAACAAAGAATCTTAGTTTTCAAATATGTAAAAATTTTTAATAAATTTTTCTTGATATTTTTCATCTTCCCTCTTTAAAACCTCCCCACCACTCTCCAAATGGACAAAGATTGTTATTTTTAATTGTGAATTTATTTCATTCATTAATTATTTAATATCTCCTAGCAGAGTGGGGGGGTGGCCTTACCAGTTCATAAAATATGCTTAAATATATATATAAATTCATGCAGATTTCATATTTATTATTATAGAGCCAATTCTCTATTGAATATTATATTGTACCTAATATATAATAGCGATTTCAAAAATTAAAAAAAAAATGACTTGAGTGCCATCAGCTAAAATCAAAACCAAAACATTTTGCATTTCAGCCACATTTCCTACCAATATAGCTATCGAAAGATAAGTAATAAAGATTTAATATTAAATGAATTGAAGAAATTAATTGAATTTCGGCATGCACAGAAACTAAAAATATGTTGAAATGAACAGTTTGCATTGTTGATATTTCAACTTGCTTGTATGTGTTATTCATCCAAACAAAGATTTTATTTGTTATGAACAATTATTGGTGTATGATTACTATTTCCTGTTGATTTCAATGTTATCTAACCAGAAGTTAAAGAGTTTATCGGTTAAATATTTACACACACACACGCATCTACTGTTTTATTGATATCGATTAGTTCAAACACTTTTTGTAAAGATAAAAAACTTAAAAATCTTCGATAAAAAGACCCAAACGATTTGTATTTATTTAATTACTAGATTAATTTAATTGTGTAACATGTTAGAAAAATATTTTTAATAATTATTCAATGAAAAAACAAAACAAAAAAAAAAAAAACTGGATACTCTTTCGGGCTGGGGAGGAGTGCACATCCGTGACAACCAAGGTTGAAAATGCGGGCAATTTTTTTAGTGTTTAATTCTAACTAGCTGCTTCAGCTAGTTACGTTAAGTACAAAAAGAATGACTGTAATTTAAAAAATTGCATTGTTTTCTCTGCATGGTTTTACTAAACAAACTGTCAGCGCCTCGATTGGTGGAATTTGGAAATAGAAACTTCATCGTTTGTTGGATTTCTCCCAGAACTTCAGATTATTTTTTGATTGAAAAGTTTTGTTAATGCCGTGTTGAAATTGAGCAAAAATTGTGTAACTAAATCAAAAAAATTTTTTTTTTAATTTTCTTATTTTATTTTTGGTGGGAATGGAGCATCCTACTGGATGCCAGACATTCCAACCATTGTTTCAGACATTCCAACCATTATTTCAGACATTCCAACCAAGAGATCTTTTATAGATTTTAACCATCTCTTTTAAGTGCAATTTGTTTGTATCTCTGTTGTACTTGGTTCACCGGGTATATTCGTCAGATAGTTTAAAAAATTTTTTATGTGTTCAGTTTTTCCTATAATTTACTGGAATGATTGAGATTTCCCTAAGATTTTAGTTTGTTTTCATGCTGTACACAAGACTTTGGTATTTTATCTTTTCGTTCTCAGCTCTGCTTAACCCAGCATCACTGCAGACACTAACTTCCAAGGATTTTTTTCTTTCTTCTTGTCCCATATCATTACGTCAGGTTTAACAGCTCCGTTTTCTAGGTACTTAACTGCAGCAATTTCATAATCATACCGGTGAATGACTTATTTCCAACTGTTCTTTCTGGTAAACATGTTCCCAGGACTTGCTGCTGCATTCAATATATTTGTGGCTTGAGTGAAGATGTAGATGATTTTTATGACTAGCAATAACTTTAGTAAAACAAAAGGAAAGCTCTTGCGTGATTTGAAGGTAATCGATCTCGTTGTTATACTGTGGTCTATGTAACATGTGCATGCATGTATGTGTATATATATATATATATATATATATATATATATATATATATATATAATCAGCGATGTAATGGAGGAAATATGTTTGCATGTGATTGGAAGGACTACAAGACACGATGGATCTCTTTACCTCCTTACTATCAGGAAATTCCATTTCAAGATTTAACATTCATTTTGGATTTAAAGTACAATATCGTTTTTCTGCCTCAATATACAATCCCTTTATTAGTTAAAATGTTTTAAAAATTAATTTTCTATGCTTTTAGCAAATAAGGTGCAAACCAATACAAACATTTGCTAATATTTTTCCTCTGAAGAGATGAATAAATATTGAAAACTTATGGGTTAATGAAATTCAATTCAATTGTATTCTTTGTTTTCAAACAATAAAAAATTCTGTATTTGAAGATTAACTTTTTAAAATACATAAATTTTGATATATGTATGTTTATGTATGTATAGTTGACTTAATTTGCCATTACTTACCGAGGCAACTCCATCTCTAATTTTCCTCCTGCGCATGCCCCCCCCCGTTCTATTTTGAATAGAACAACTCTAAAAATACCCTTCCAGCCAGAAAGTTCCATTTTTATTGGTAAAGTATGTACTATCGACATCGCTTTCAATATCTTAGAAAAAAATAAACATAAGAAATTCCTAATATTTTCAGATTCACTCTCCATTCTAGCATCACTAAATAACAAACGAAAATTTTATGCAAAATGGCGGCAACCATGGAATAATAACACAAATAAGAATCTATATACCAAATCATCCCTATACTGGAAATATAAAGATCCACTCTTAGAAAATCAAGAAAGGAGCAAGTAATTATATCTAGAATACATATTGGCCATACAAAACGCTTACATTTTCTGCCTCAATATCCCATTCCCTTATTCTATGTATCTAAAATGTTTTAAAAACTAATTTTTCTGTTTATTGATTTTAACAAAAAAGGTACAAAATAAAAACATTTGCTAATATTTTTCCTCTGAGGAGATGAATAAGCATCGAAAACTCATGGGTTAAGGAAATAGATTTATTCAATTGTATTCTTTGTTTTCAAACAATAAAAAATTCTATATTTTAATATTAACTTTTTCAAATCATGAAATCTAAATACATAAATTTTGATTAATTTGCTCTATCTTGTATATTTAGCAATTTTTATTTGGCCGGGATTGTCTTATATAAAATATTACATTTAATAATATTTGTAAGACCGAAAATCACTGGATTTGCATATCAGTAGATATATTTTAATTTCATTATTCTGAAGTGTGTGTGTGTGTGTATATATATATATATATATATATATATAGGGTTCGTAGTCCTTTTCTTTTGGACAATTTTAGAAACTATCAATCTATGCCAAATTTCGTTGTAATTTGTTCATTATTTTAGGGGAGGGGAAAGGGGGTCTGTAAATATGAGGCCCATATGTATGCCTGTGTGTTCTCTATATGGGAATACACAGGCACACATATACAGACAGTTCATATATATAAAGCTGAATATGTGTGTGTGTATGTGTGTCTGGTCACAAATAGGCTCCTATATGGTTGACTATTTAAAAAGAAACTGATTACATATAATGATAGAAGATGTATCGAGACACAGGAATGAGTATGTTTGATCTGGCAGAATGGTGGTTCATTAAAATTGTGGGGTCTGCGTTTGCGCCTGGTCCACAAAGTATGGAAATAAAAAATTAAAAAACGTTTACAAGGGTTTTTGATATAGATGTACATAATAATACTTTGATAAGTATGTTTTAACTTAAATAGGGATGGTAAATTGTAAGAAAAATTGTGGGGTCTGCGTTCGCGCCTGACCTCCATAGAATGGAAAATAGGCACAAACTTTAATAAAAACTTTTCATATCTATCTGTATAAGTATACTTTGATAATTATGTTTCAGTTTGAAGAAATATGGTATAATAAAATTATGAGGTGTTCGTTCGCGCCTGACCTCCATAGAATTGAAATGTCACAAAGTTTAACAAGGTTTTTTAATATAATTGTTTCAAGACCGGTTGGACAATTTCACAGAATATTGTGATAAGTGTTTCAGTGTGAACAGGTATGGTGTATAATAAATTATGGGGTTTATCTATTTTATTTTTACTTTCATCATATTTTGCTTTGGTTTTGATAGCCCCAAATTCGAAGCTATCTCTTTACAACCCTTCCTTTTCATAACCTATCATACTTTCATAAATCAGTGTCCATTTTCTGTAGGCTGTTTTTGAACCCAGTCAACGGCGGGTACTTTTGCTAGTATATATATATATATATATATATATATATATATATATATATGACTTGTTTGTAATATATTGAATTTTACTGGGTTCGTATAATTCAGTAAATTTTCATATACCAATGAATTTTAAGCCAAAAAGAGATGACTTAAAATGTAAGCTACAAAATTATCATATTTCATAATTGAGCATTAATATACTGCATTAAAAAGACCAGTTTTAGGTTAATATTTCCCTATTCAAGAAAATATTAACCTAAAACTGGTATTAAATGTAATAAGATAGTCAATATTTTGTAAACATTGAAGCCACCATTGGGCAAATATGAAACTAAAAATAACCATAACGTTTTAGCTACGTTGTTCTGGCCATATTATAAAAATAAAATAAAAAAAATTATGTGATATAAGAAATATAGAAATTTAATTTAAGAATTCAATGAGTAGTATTATTAAAAGATATTAAATGGCTACGGGTTTTTGTGGTAATTTATGGCAGGTTTTTAAATAAGGATACGAAAATTAGGTGATATATTAATATTTAAATAAGCTCTTGACAAAGGATGCGTCTAGGATAAATGTTTTTGCATGCTTCATTTCCTTTAAGGGAAATTTCTTTAAATAATGTTCTATTGTTAAAGTGTTTTTTATTCAAGAAGTCTGAAGAAAAGCTGGTTATGTAAAAATTTTCAAACGCCATAATGCTTGAAATTGTCCAACCGGTCTTGAAACAATTATAACTTACAATGAAATACACTTTTTTGAAGTCTTGGTTTTGTTAATACAGTATATATATATATATATATATATATATATATATATATATATATATATATATATATATAATATAATCTACACACGTATCTGTGATCGTCTAGTGTTGTGATTGTATGATGTAATTGAGAAGTCGGCTTGGTGAGGACGTTTACACATATACAATTACACAGATAGCTACAATTCAGCAAACAGGACACATAACAGTTTATAAGCCGTCGTTTTACAAAGACAACCATCTATCTATCCCTCTGTCTGATGTTCACTCAAAAGTGAACATCAGACAGAGGGATAGATACATTCTTGAATAATTCTTTGAAGTGCATTTCCTCTGAAGAAACTCATAACAACCAAATTACATTTTATGTATAACGCTAGCGGGGCTGCCCAGCGTTGCCCAGGTGTTGAGAAAAAAAACGTTGTAGGCAGGCAGGCTTGAACACAAGGCCTTGACGTGAAGATGAAGTTAAAGAAAATGTTACATTTTACTGCTCAGCCATGACACAACAGGTAGTGAAAAGAGTTCTAATTTAGCATATCAAAAAGTTGATATGCAGAAAGTGAAAGTTAAGTGAAGAAGTTAACGCAGACGATCACGCACTTAAGTCACCAGCTCCCCCAAGAGGGGGGGGGCTCTGGCAGTGTCTTAATGAATAGCAATTGTCTAATATGAAGTGTATTCTCCAGTGATCAAAGCTGATTGCCTTTCAAGACGTGCTGGCCACGAAGGTCAGTGAGCAAATGGATTTAATTTCTATTCAGTTTCGCTTTTATACGAAAAAGCCAAACAAACACACGAGAAGAAGAAATAGCACAAATTTTGTAAAAGTCACTCAAATAAAAGAGAGATGATGATGACCTACTTTTGTAAATCGCAGATATTATAATCTAGGGAGTATATAAAAAGTTCTAAAACATAGTCCCCCCCCCCAAACCTTTGCTGAACATACAAAAACGCATGTGCCGCTTTAGCCTTTTATATATATAAATTTATTTTAGATTTATTTTGGTTTCTGACTTTGGAGTTGGTAATGCTTTCCTCTCTTATTTACATCATCGCTAGGTGGACCATAGATACTTCCCTGGATCCAGAGACCAAAATCTCTCTCAACCACCTCTGCCAACAGGCATTTTATTAGAAAACTGGCTCCATTCCATTTGCATACGTGTGAAGATGAGATCTCATGAGATTCCACGAGGCTACACCTTATAAATACATGGCTGCCATCTTTAATCTCTCTCTCTCCCTCTCTCAGATCCCATCTGAAGGTAAGTTGTATAACCACACAATGCACACACACGCGGGCGCTTTCTTCTTTGGTTATTACATTCAACTGTACCCCCCCCCCCCTGGTCTCCAGACCACACATATGGCGTGATGGACGTGGTCATTTGTTGCGGGCACTCCTACGAAGGAGGATTGACTGGACTACTTCGTCTTCATTGGAGCTCTCAGAAGAGGTGTTGGAACCATTGGCATCAGTGTTAAAGTGTACAGTCATACCATCAGTCTGGACTTCTTCATCTTCATCGCTCTCAGAAGGGGTGCTGGAACTATTGGCGTCAGCGTTAGGGTTCGCAGTTGTACCATCATGGGGAATAGGTCGGATTCACAGGTCATTGTTGGATGATTCACCATTACTGCTACTCGCCAACTCGTTCGTATTTAGGGCAGGCCGGATATCCTTCACATGGCGTGGGGTACCATTGACTAGCAAGGCTTGCTCACTGATGATGCCAGTGATTCGTCCTCTTTGAAAGCTGTTGGTGCATCGATTATTTGGAGGCTTCGCCCAGACAGTATGTTTGGGTTTCCTGCTGATCAGGCAGACGGGTGTCAATGTTCTTGATGCGCACTTGATAGCAATGGATCGCATTGGCGGGTGCGCTTGCAGTATTCATGCCATCCTTTGATGTTGCATTATATCTATAGGCTGCCTCTGCGATCGGGCATTGTTTTCTTGCAGTGATCCTCTTCACGTTCTGATGGCACCACTCTGCTATGCAGTTGCCACTCTGCACATTTGCACATTTGTGTCTCAGCTGGATCCCCCAATTGTCTACGAAATGTCTGAACTCCCTACTGCGAAGGCTGTGTCGTTGTCTGTGAGGATCTCTTCAGGTAGCCCCCTTTAATAAAATATGGACTCCAATACACGGATGACATTGGAGAACTCCTGTCTTATTAACAGGCGCCAGATCGCGAACCTTGTCGGTCCACAATCGATCAGGGTGGGGAAGTGCTGGCTGTCATAGTGGGTTATGTCCATACCCAATCAACTCCAAGTCGTGTCTGACATTTAGCTGACATTTCCGCCATCTGGCCGGGGCTAGGTCGATTGACTGTCATGTTTGGCATTCCTTGACCACCGCTTTCACTGCACTTTTGGACACCGACGGATTAGACAACTGTACAAAATAACATGTCCGTCTCACTCCGGGGTGCCCACTGAGGTGGTGTATCTTCCTGATTTCATCCGCCACCTCAATAGAGGCGGCACATAATAATGGTACTGGCTCGACTTTCTTCCTCATGGTGTCATACCATCTCTGTGGCACCCGAGTGAGCCTATCAGCAAGGTTGCAATTTGAAGTGACTAGTACCGCATTCACAGACAGGTTGTACTCTGTTACCAGCTTTTTTATGGTCTCCAACCGCATCTCGCTGGCTGCCTTTGTGCGCACCCTAGTCTTGCCTGTCAGTGTGTCTGATATCCAGTGGTACACGCATAGTGAATCTGTGTGTATGCATAATTTCCTGACTTTCTGCTGGAGTGCCAGAATGATGCCTTTTATCACCGCAGGTTGATATGAGCAGCGTCATTCGCCAGTCACAACCAGCAGGGGTCCTCAATTGCAGCCCCATTCTTCTCCAACAGCACACCAATTGCCAGAGAGCTCGCATCCACCCACATGTTCAGTTTGTCTCCCTGCATGCACCAGTCTTCTCTGGCGGGGTCATCCTGCTTTACTCTTGCGATGGTCTCCTTCACCATGCAAACCAACAGATTGTCAGCTGATTCATTATTCCAGCCTTTGGTTACTGCGCTTGCCCTCCTTTTTATGATGCCTATTGCCACACGCTGGTAGGTGCCCCACAAGTTTTCCACGCAGGGAGAATACTGCTCACCTCGTGAAGACATTGGGCACTTCAGGAACTGCAGTTCTATGCCTCCATTTCAAAGTCCCTCGCTCCTGTCAAACGTTCAGGCCCAAGACATGGACGCCATTCTCCAAACGTTCTGGGTCCTTGCACGTCAAATCAAACTCAATCACATTGTTTCACTGATTCGGACCTGCTGGCGCCACTCTTGTAGCTTGCTGGCACAAACGTCAGCATCTGCCGTGAATGCATCAACATGCGCGTTTAGTTCATCACTGGCCTCAGCTTTGCTTAGTTGTGCTGAGTGACTGCCATCAGCGGAATCAGGCCTCTGGGAGGTCCAAGTTTCTCATAGGGGTAGGGAATAAACCAGCCATCCTTGATCCAATCATGAAGTTCCTCTTTGTATGCAGGCCTCATTTGGTCGGGCACATGGTACTCTGTTACCCCATTTCGTAGTTTGGCTGGTTCCTGGTTTTCAGACCAATTCCATGCGGCTGTCCAAGCCTTCTGCTGCTGATCAAATTTGAGAATAAAGTCTGGTCAATCTTCAGAACAGTACACACTGGAACCTTCTCCTGAAACTGTACCGCCCCCATCTGCATTGTGAGCACCACCTAGGGCTCTGCTGGCATCATAGCCTAGGAGCAGGTCAAAGCTCAGCAGTTTCTCGAGTACTACCAGCGCTTCGACGTTAGCCGAATTTCCAGTTCTAGTGCGAATGCTCACAGTACCCACCCCGCAACACGTCTGTGTCACTCCACTGAGGGCAGCTACTCTAGTAGTCTTCTTCCAAGTGAGGCAGAGATCCGCGCTCACTATGGTGCGAGAGCACCCTGAGTCAAGGAGTGCTGAGCACAATGTCTCATTGATGTAGACCTGAATGGTCGGAAGCGCCTCGTCTTATTTCTGTTTGGGGTAGAGGTCGATGCTGGCACCTTGTCCCCAACCCTCTTTCCCACACAATCACGGGCCATATGACCAGTCTCATTACATTGGTAGCAGCGAACAGCTGTCAGTCGCCGCCAGCAGTTCCTCACAATGTGGCTCTGGCCATTGCACCTATACGACTTCACCATGCAGGCCGCGTCTCTGGGATGGTCTATCATCACTTGGTGTGGGCTGTGCAGCAGCGATTACTGGTTCTCTCATCTCATAAGTATTTTTCATTACAGTCCTGGCCCGGTCTACCAGGTCATTAAGGGACAATGGAGCTATGCTTCAGCTAGCCTGCAGGAGTTGCTTTATTCCAGTTGGGAGCCCTGCCCAAAATTTGCATGCCAAGGCCTACTCGGGCAGCCCACCAAACAACACCATCAACTTCGTCAGCTCGGCCAAATAAACATTGGCAGTTTCACCGAGATGTTCTTGCCTCAAATTGCTCCCAAGCAGTGGTGGGGTCGATAGCGAACGTCTTGTATAATGCTGCCTTGATCCTTTCATAATCCTGTTTTCACTCAGGACTAAGCTGTTGATATATCACGAAAGCCCCGCTATACAGATGTAGAGGAATCACGTGTTCAATGCTCTTCACACTAGACAACAAGTAATGCAGTTCCAGCTTCTCCACCCAGTCAATTACTGGGGTCGAGCCGTCGAATTCCGGTATCAATTTAAGGTTGAACTTGTCCCCGATTACGCCGAAATAGCTTGCAGTTAAATGGTAAACAGCAAAACAAAATAAATACAATACGTCAGACAAGGCCAAACTATTTGCAAAGAACTTTGCAGCTAATTCTACCCTATGCGACGAAAGCCATCAACTCCCCATATTTCCTCCTATAACACAGAACAAGCTAGGTAACATACAAATATCCGTGCATGAGGTCGCCAAGCTTATAAAGAACCTAGATTCCAGTAAAGCAACTGGCCCTGATGGCATCCCAATTATAGTGTTAAAAAAGCTTCAACCAGAACTAGCTCCCATACTTACGAAACTATTTAAGCGCTGCCTTAAGGAGAAGTGCTTTCCGACTCCCTGGAAGACCTCATCAGTTTGCCCTGTATTTAAGAATTCAGGTGATAAGTCATCTCCCTCTCAGTACAGACCAATAAGTCTCCTGTGTGTTATGAGTAAGTTGCTGGAATCCATATTAAATAGAGAAATAGTCAACCACCTCAGCAGGAATAACCTTCTTAGTGGCACACAATATGGTTTCCGCTCTGCAAGATCTCCCGCAGATGTGCTGACGGTTATATCCTACAGGATTAGTGAATCTCTTGACAAAGGCTACCTTTCTAGGGCAATTGCTCTTGACATATCAAAGGCCTTCGACAAGGTATGGCATAAGGGTCTACTTCACAAGATTTCCAGCTACGGTATAACTGGAAATGTTTTCTCAATCATTAAATCATTTCTCTCCAATAGGCTCATAAGAGTAGTGGTAGATGCACAAAAATCGGAGGCCTGCAATATAAATGCTGGAGTCCCTCAGGGGTCAACCCTGGGCCCAACTGTCTTCCTGATCTACATCAATGACCTCTCTAAACACATACTTAAATCATTCGTTGACATCTATGCTGATGACACGACCATCTTCGGCAACACATCAAAGGCTGTAAATGACAAAGTTCTCTCTGATTCTCTCTCCTCTGATCTCGAGCGCGTGGTTCAGTGGGGGAAGATGTGGATGGTTACCTTTAATGCATCCAAAACCAAACTCCTATCCTTACATCATCAACGCTCTAATCCCCATCTGGCATCAATTGTGATGGATGGCTCTCGTCTGAGTGAGGCCCCGTGTTTTGACAAGCTTCTGGGTTTGACCTTTACTCCTGATCTGAAATGGAACACGTACATCAAGTCTGTTGCCAAGGTCGCTGGAAAGATGGTGGGATCCTTCTACCGCTCCAGAAGATATCTCACTACTGATGCAATTCTCTATCTATATAAAAGCCAAGTACGTCCAAGGATGGAATACTGTTGCCATATCTGGGCAGAAGCTGCTAAAAACAGCCTATCCTGCCTTGACAGAGTACAAAATAAACTTCGTGGCTTAGTGGGGGATGCCCTTTTCTCTACCCTGCAACCTCTCTCCCACAGAAGAGATGTTGCGAGCCTATCCTTGTTTTATCGTTATTTCCATGGCAGGTGCTCGTCTGAACTCCAATCTCTGGTCCCCTCTCGCCAATCTTTCACGAAAAACACCCGTCTAGCTGAATCCACTGTGAAAAATTTCCCCCACTCTATATCTGTGCCTAAATCAAAACGCGGATTCCATGAACAAAGCTTCTTTCTTAGAACTGCACGCCTGTGGAACTCTGTTCCGTCTGCCTGTTTCCCTCCGGACTACAACTTGGATGTCTTCAAGTCCAATGTTAACAAATTCCTAATGAACCGCCCCCTTAATTAAACACTTCATCAAATCTCCACACTAACGTAATGTACTTGCAATAACCCTTATCCCTGAGTGGCTTCCGGGCCTTGATAAGTGGTGATCACTGTGTAAAAAAAAAAAAAAAATTAAAAAAAAAAGCAAAAGTTCAGCTAGAATTCGTCACTGTTAACTTTCTCAACTTCCAGCACGTGTTCTCTCAACTACCTCTTCCAACAGGCATTTTATTAGAAAACTGACCCCATTCCATTTGCATACATGTGCAGTGGAAGATAAGATCTCATGAGATTCCACGAGACTACACCTTATAAATCCATGGCTGCCATTTTTAATTTCTCTCTCTCTCAGATCCCATCCGAAGGTAAGCTGTATAACCGCACACTACACACGCGCGGGCGCTTTCTTCTTTGATTATTATGTTCAACTCTACATCTGTGCGCAAGACATCTACATGTGATATATCTGTGCGCAAGACATCTACATGTGATATATCTGTGCGCAAGACATCTACATGTGATATATCTGTGCGCAGGACATCTACATGTGATATATCTGTGCGCAGGACATCTACATGTGATATATCTGTGTGTAAGACATCTACATGTGATATATCTGTGCGCAAGACATCTACATGTGATATATCTGTGCGCAAGACATCTACATGTGATATATCTGTGCGCAGGACATCTACATGTGATATATCTGTGCGCAGGACATCTACATGTGATATATCTGTGCGCAGGACATCTACATGTGATATATCTGTGCGCAGGACATCTACATGTGATATATCTGTGCGCAGGACATCTACATGTGATATATCTGTGCGCAGGACATCTACATGTGATATATCTGTGCGCAGGACATCTACATGTGATATATCTGTGCGCAGGACATCTACATGTGATATATCTGTGCGTAAGACCTCTAGCTGGCCACATCAAGGTTGCTGTTAAAGTAAACTCTCCTTTATATGATACTATGTCACAGTCTAAACCAGGCAACGCCAGGTAATCCTTCTAGTTAATAAATACTGAAAATTTTTATTAAGATTAGATAATTCTTTTATTTTGGGTGGATTGTTTTTTTTTGTTTTTTTTTGTTACTTTTGGATTTAAATAAAATCTTTTCATTTGTCTTGTTTATTTATAACAATACATGTTTTATACGTAACAATACATGTTTCATGCGTAACAATACATGTTTCATGCGTAACAATACATGTTTTATACGTAACGTTATCTTAGATTATTCTTCACTGCTATTTACAGCTTTTATACGTGCAAATGTGTTGTGTAAAAAGAAAATGAGACGTGTTCACACACGCCAAAAGAAAATCCCGTTTGATTGAATTATTTTTGAAACGACACAGGTTATATCAATAGGAAATCTTTCTGATTCAGGGCAGCCATATTGTCATGGGGACGCCAGGGATTCGGCATAGATGTTTGTGGCTCCAATTTTTGTCTTTTCTCTCAACAACAACAAAACCTTAACCTCATTTTATATACTTTATCGTTTTTTCATTGTTGTTGCTCTGCTCAATCCTGGAAGGCCATGTTCCT
>NC_136520.1:20179274-20224274 GCF_053919585.1 Euprymna scolopes
CCCTATACAATTTATGGAAAGAAAACACCTCTCACTTTCCCTCTAATAGATTTCAACACTCCTACTCCCTCTGTTTTCGTTACGTATGCGAGAAATAGTTACGTGTATGTGTGAGAGAGAGAAAAAGGGAGCGATGTAAAACTGGATAGAGTTATCCCCCTTAACTAATGCAGACCTTTTTACTAGAGGGCGTTATTACAAAAAAATTTCTTTTTCTTCTTCCCATGTTTTTTAAAGTCGTCTGCTTACATTTCCAAACGGAAAGCTGAATCGGTAAATGCACACATTTCTATTACATTAAATAGTGTTTTCCTTTACACAATGGGTACTGAATGTTTGCTTAAATTAAATGAAAAAAGTTACATTTTATTTTCATTTTCTATTTAAAAAGCCATTATTAACATGTGGAGAGTGTTTTTTTTATTATTCTGTACTTTAAACTAACAATTTCATTTAAAAGATGATATATCAAAATTTTAATTTAACTATAATAAGGATTATGATACCTGTTCAGTGCATATTTACCTATAAGTATGACCAACCACTTATAATTCAGTAACTGTAATTTAAAAAAAAATAACAATTATAATAAACAGAACGACTCATAGAAATCTATCTATATTCTTTTTTCATTTTAATATACTTTCATAGAAATGCTTCTGTTATGTAAAAAAAAAACTATTTTCTTTATGCCACAAGTGTCACGCTCATACATGAATTCCATAGCTAATATAACGTACTGACCCAACGGGTCACGGGTGGTCTAGTATATATATATATATATATGTATGCGTATGTATATATGTGTGTATATATGTTTGTATGTAATATACGATTATGTACGTTTATGAATTTGCATGTACCAGATTCACTTTTAAAATAACCAATCATTGCGATTTTTTTTTCATATCAAAATCCACAGCTGTGTGAAAATAAAATAGACTTTTTTGAAAAGTAATGTTTTTTTTATTTTGTGTCATTGTAAACCTTTACTAATCAAAGTAAAGTGGGTTTTAACGTTAGTGCCCCGGGTTTTTTAAGTTTCTGGTTTTTATCTGATGTTAGAAACTATAAGTGAAAATTGTATTGATTCACATCCGTGGAGAAGGTTAAGAACGAGAAAGAGGATATAGAGCAAATTATAAAGAGGGCGGATGATCTAAGAGGTCCATATATCTAAAGTCAAATTTGTTTTCAAGGTGGCCTTTTTGTTTGTTCGTTATTTGATCTTTTGGAATTGGAGAAGAAAATATGCAAAACAATCAAGGAATTTAGTTGTTTTTGTTTTTTTTTTTTTGTTATTTTTTTTCCTCCTTTTCTTTTTCTTTTTATCTTTCTATTCATTTTTTCCGTTTTGGTTTCTACTTGAGAAGAGGCTAATTAGTTTATTGCTAATCACTTGAGGCACCTCTAATGGGGAATGCCGACGGGGTCGCTTAGGCAATTTTGTAGGTTAAAGTACACTTATCCTAGTGTGCTAACTGTTCAAAACCTTAGCTGACCTTGTGTCTAACATCCTGAAACATTTAAATACTGATAAAAAATGTTTTTATATCTGAAGCACTAAAAATGTTTATTTGTATAAAATATAAAAGACTGAGAAACATAGCCTAGTACTAAACTGATAATCTACGCAGACATGACAGAAGTAAATAGACACTTTTTTATCATTAATGACTAAGACTCCTGTCAGAGGGTCAAGATTGATCTAGACAAAATGATATTTCCTCTCTCTGATAACTTCAACAATCAGAGTTGGTTAACAGTTGTGAAAAGGTGAATCCCAAGATTGGCCGCGATTTGATACTAATTAAGTCCACCTTCAGATTAACTTATAAAATGGTTTCTCATAAACTTTGATAATTCTAATTCTTCTTTGGCTGATGTCACCTTTAAATGCTAATAAATGGTTGCTGCATTGATAACACAAAAAAATGTGTATTTGTAAAACATCAGTGTTTCAAATGTTTGCTTTGGACGGCTCCAGGTGCTGTTGATGAGACAGAAGATTATCAGTCATGAAGGTTGCGTTAAATTTCTGGTCTCTCCAGACTCAACTTTTGGAAGTTTTTCTGATCTCAAACAAAATACAGAAAAATCGTCTGTGTTTGTACTACAAAAAAAAAAAATCGTCTGTGTTGGTACTACGAAAATGTAATGCTCACAGATGACGACACCATTGTGAAATGATATTCAGGGTGGAGGCAATACGATGACTGAAACAAATGTGGTTGGATATGTTAGAAACCTCAAAACTGCCAGACTTCATCTTTAACAAGTTTTTGCCTGTGTATAGTGGAGGAAGAAATTCTGTGCAAACTTGATTTAACAGGTTTTAAAAACACAATAAAATAACAGTTAATTTTTCAAACTTTCAGCACGTATACATTGTTTGTTTTATGAGGGATCTACTTGCTGCTGTCATGTCTGTGTAGATTAATTTTTATTAATCTACACAGACATGACAGCAGTAAATATATATATGTTCAATTTCATGTAGTTTATTGTTTATGATAAATGTGATAGAAATACACATTGAATTACTTTTTTATTTACTATTAATCAATGAAAATTGCAATAGCTTAAACTAAAATGAAATTTAAAAAATCCTTTTTCAATCTTCATTAATATATTTACTCTTTTCCCTTTTCGCTCACACTCATAGCATTCGTCACATAATCAGCATTCCACTGCTTGCTGATTTGGCAAAATCCAACGAAGATGGAAGAAGGTAGCAGCAAATTTATAGAAGAGTGAGAAGGAAGAATAGAAATCTTGCAGTAGAGTTTACAAATACGTACACGATTCAAGGGAAATATCCTCCATGCACCATTTATAGCAAAACATATTTTGGGGAAATGCATTGATTTTATTGAAAGCTTTACCCGGACATCACCTGGTTGAGGTGATCTGAAGAGCTCTTTTGAGCAGGGCAATTTAGATGTGCTTTTCTGATTCCTGGTGGAAATAAGATTGTACAAGAAAATATACTCCCCCCTCCCACTGTGTTCTACAAACGGTTCCTTGACAAAAAATGAATGCTATCAAACTTGGATTTTTCTGCCAAAAATAATGATTATTTAATTTTTACTTTTTATCAGCTTTAAATGACACAATCAGGTGTTGATATGCAAATTTTATTTTTCAGTTCTTTTATTTACCTCTCTTTCTTTTTATTCTTCCTTTTCTTTTTTACCATGTCTTTTTCTATTCTTTCTTCTTTTCTTTTTACACTTTTTCATTTTTTCCTTTCCTTCTCCCGCATTTGTTGCCCCTGTGTTATTTTCAATTTTTATCTCTAAACAATGATAAAAAACGAAACCTCCTCAAAAAGTAAAGGTTATCCGTTATTGCATTTTTTATGAGCGACAGACAGACAGAGACAAAGATAGAGAGAGTCTACTGCTCAAGAATGCATCATTGCAGCGGAGTCGATCTCTCTTGATCTCCTGAACATTAACAGCAAATCTGCCCTTGGCGATCTTCTCCTTGCGTTGAGGGCATTGTTTACAAACAATTCTGGCAACATACCATTATGATAGACGAGCCATTTATGCATAGTTATAGTAGGCAAAGATATTTGTGCAAAAGTAGACATAAAACTAAAACGTACATATCTTTCTTTTCTTGTAGTATATAAAGTTGTCTTCTCGGATTTTCCATCTTGGACATAATCAGTAAGCATTTGGCAAATTGTTATTTGATTCTAACTAGCTATTTCATTTTTTTTTATCTGGCAACATGTTCTTTATAATAAATAACAACAACAACAACAACAACAACATCAATAATAATAATAACACTAATAATAATAATGAGTAATGTGTTACTGACCTGGCATATTTTTAATTAATAAAAATTAAATATTTGTCATCCGATTTCTCTCTTGACCTTAATCTGGATTTAAAATTTGAAACTAAATTTTTTTTTTAGTTCAGAATTTATTTTCTATCCTCATGTTTTCAAAACAAAAATGATCCTAAGGCTTCAAGATACTACGACTTATTTTAAAATAAAGAAAAACATTAAAATAGTTTCAATAAGTTGAAAATATACAAATGAGTAGGAACTTTAATTTTCATGCGCTTGATTTTATTGGTTGTAATGTTTTTCCCCAATTTTCAGTTCTCAGTATTATAAGATATGGAGAAAATAGAACATGGTGGCAGCCACTTTGAATTGTTACAGGTATCAACGAAATCTTATAATGAAATAAAATTACAAAAAATGTCATTAACTCTGCAGGTCGGTAGTTAAATTTTTGGTGCTTGTTAAGATAATCGACAGATAGATTTTTTATATGTGGTTTTAAGCAAAACAACGGTACTTACTTGTCATACCCAGGTTTGAAGAGTCAGAGTTTTCCTTCCTTATTCCGTCACAATTTCAATCCCAGAGCCAATCCATCTTCTAGAGCTTCCATCGGTTTTGCAGTCAATCCGTATGCATTGACATGTTCTATAACTCTCTCTGTGGTTACCCTAACCTCTGTCTCCTCCACCAATATATCATTGATACAAGAGCATGCTCTGTTAACCACTTTGTTCTTAGCCAACACATTCTTGAGTACTGTCGTCATGATCTTCGGCACAGAATTTAGTCTGAATCCCATCCTGGTCAAGCAGTTAACTCGACCTTTATGCTTGACCAATTGATACCGCCACAATCTCTCGTCTACATGAATTTGGAGGTATGCCGACTTTTGTCTAAGATTTTCTTGGCTCTCTTCATTTTCCTCCTCATAACTTCTTCACATATGTCAATTCCCTCTTTAGTGTGACAGGCCACATATTTAATTCTCGAAAGTCAAAAACTAGTCTGACTTTATTCTTGGTTGGTTGAACTATCGCCATGAGCGGCAGAACTCCCTCAACCTTCCCTGACCATGGGATCAAAATCTTTTTGTCAAATCACCTCTCAACTTCCCTCTCGAACTCCGGTTTCACCTTTTCTCTTAGTGTGCCCTTGTAACAGCCAACCTGATTTGTTAGTATGGACAGTCTTGCAGTCCATCGCAACTCTGCCGTCCACTATTACCATTGAAGTCCTCGTCTTCAATCTGGAATGGTCTGGGCCTTGTGGGCTAAAGAGTATCGTCACTGCTCACTCTTACCACTCTTGCCGTGTCTTGTTTTCCGAACTTTACTTGTCCCTTCATTACTGTAGCTCCTCCCATTAGGTCCAGTATCATGTTGATTCCTGTGACGAGCTGTTCCAGTACAATCATTCTGACTTGCAGGGATACATTCCTCACCATGATCTTGGCGATGGAGAGGATCCCACTATTTTTCTAGTTATCTTGGCAATGGATTTGATGTACGTGTTCCATTTCAGATCAGAAGTAAACGTCAAGCCCAGAAGCTTGTCAAAATATGGAGCTTCCCCAAGATGAGAACCATTCATTTCACTCATTTCAATTGTCAGAGCGTTGATGATGTAAAGATAGAAGCTTGGTTTTAGATGCATTAAAATTAACCAGCCACTTCTTTCCCCATTGCACCACGTACTCCAAATCAGGAGAGAGAATCAGAGAGAACTTGGTTATTTATGGCCTTTGATGTGTTGCCATAAATGCTAGTGTCATCAGCATAAATGTATATGAATGATCTTAGGATCTAATTTAGAAGATCATTTATGTAGCTCAGGAAGAAAGTTGGGCCCAGGATGGACTCTGAGAGACTCCAGTATAAATACTGTGAGCTTCTGATTTCTGCCCATCAACCACTACTCTTATGAACCTATCAAAGAGAAATGATTTAATAATTGAAAAGACATTTCCAGCTATACTGGTAGCTGGAAATCTTGTGAAGTAGGCCTTTATGCCATACTCTATCAAAGGCCTTTGATATGTCAAGAGCAATTGCCCTAGAAAGGAAGCCTGTGTTGAGAGATTTGCTAATCCTATGAGATATAATCATAAACACATCTGCTGTAGATCTAGCAGAACAGAAACCATATTGCATGTCACTAAGAAGGTTATTTTGATGAGGTGGTTAACTACTCTATTTAACACATATTCCAGCAATTTACTCATGACGCACAGGAGACTTAGAGGGAGACGACCAATCACCTGAATTCTTAAATACAGGGCATACTGATAAGGTTTTCATAGGTGTTGGGAAGCAATTCTCCTTAACACAGCTTTGTAGGTATGGGAAGTAGTTTTGGTTGAAGCTTTTTCAGCACTATAATTGGAATGTCGTCAGTCAGTTGCTTTACTGGAATCAAGGTTTTTGATTAGCTTGGCAACATCATGCACAGATATTTGTATGTCGCAGCGTTTTCTGATATAGGAGAAAATATGGGGGGGGGGTTGACGGCCTTGGTGACATAGGGTAGAATTAGTTGGAAAGTTCATGGTAAAGAGTTTGACTTTGTCTGATGCTGACGAGATTACTTCAGGTTGGGATAGAGCACATGCTTCTGTTCAGGATCCTATTTGCTATTTGTCAAAACTGGTGGGAACCAAGCCGCTGCTCAGCTACTTTGGACTTAACAAACTGAGCATACAACTCTCACATTCTTCATTACTCTTTTACAGTGGTTGCTGGCAGCCCTGGAACCGGCTTTAGTTTCAGTATAGCTTCCTGTGTTTCCTTTGATCCTCTTTCCATAAAGGCAATACTATGTTTTAAAAAATTTCTTCTCTGTATGTGTTTTTACTCCCCTCTTCTAATGAGAAGTGTTTGGCTTCGAAATGCCATGGCCTAAAGAGGTTTTTCTACCCTAAATATTGTATTCCCTTTTGAACTGATAGCATAAAATTTCATTGTAAATTTTTCATCTCTTTATTTTAACTTCTTCTATAAAGCTGGTTGAGTGTATATGTGAGTATATTTATCATACAAGTGAATGTTAAACGTCAAAAATGAAATACATGAAAAGTATTTAAAATGTTTGCTGAATAGGTGTGGGAGGCTGGTATTTTGATCTGCAGAATAGATTTTTCCACATAGGGGTCAAGGAGTCGGAGTTGAAGATATCAAAGGAGTCGGAGTCAGTCGCCATTCTAGGAATTCTAGGAGTCGGATTTTTACCATCCGAGTCCGTAACCCTGGTCACACCGAAAATAATATATCCAAAAATTACTAAAAATTATTCAGTAGAACAACTGCTGTTGTATTTTTTAGTAAAAAGAAAAAAAAAAGTCTATCATTATGGTCTAAAAACGGTACATTAGCCATTAAAGTGGCAAAAAGGGAGATAAGTATGTCCCCTGTATTCGCAATCTTCGAGGTGTTCACATCTAGGGGAAAATGCAATTTCCCTCAATTTTCCGTAAAAATTACTTTTAACTATAAATAATTTTCTACTTGATGCATTTCTGTAATTTTTGGATATCTTACTATTTTCGACATGACAAATAAGTACTGTTGTTTTTGCTCAAAACCACATATTTAAAAAAAATCAATCTTAACAACCTCCAAATTTTCTTGCCTTTGGTAAAAGTTATCTGTTTCTATATATTTTGATGTCTCTGTTAATTATACTGCAAGATTAGCAGGTTTTTTTGTTTTTCGTTAATGGCGTCAGACATGTTAATGATCTGGCATATTTTTTATTAATGAAATATTGTAAACTTGTAAAACGAGCCTAAATTTCAACTCATGAATTTAGTATGTTCTTTCTCTCTCTCTCTCTCTCTCTCTCTCTCTCTCTCTCTCTCTCTCTCTCTCTCTCTGTAGGCAACGAACACCTTTCTGCCCTGGATATGAACTAAGTAAAGAAAGAAGGCAGTGGAGATGAAAGGAAGTAGGACAAGACAAGGGGAGGGGGTATGTTCAAGTAAGCATAACGGTACTGAAAGAGGAGAGGGAGGAGAAAAGGAATTATTTAGAAGAGAAAAACACAGGGTTTATAAAAGAAAGTTGCTAAAATCAGCCATGGAACAATAATTACGGATATAGAAATTACCAGCTGCATGGCGTTGCCCGGGAGTCTTTAATTTCATTTTCCGTTCATTTTTTTTTTTTTTTTTTTTTTTTTTTTTTTTAAATTGTATAAACATGTTTGCTGTTTTTCCTAATTAAAATTGTAAGCAATTAATGCTGTTAAACTTTCGGATATTTTGTAGAAGCTGCCACTCCTTTTGTGTTTCCGGTCTAAATTGGGTTAATGTCTTTATCTTGAATCCCTTACTTTTCGCCATGCATAATGTAACTTCACGTCTGTAATAGATAGGGTGCTGAGAAGAAAAGGCTCGGGTGGGAGAGCCAATCAAAATACAGATTCGTTTCTGCCCTTATCAAGAACCCTCAAATGGGATCACCAATCGAAATTCTTATTTTTTCTCTGCAAAGGATTTTTTTCAAGTGAAAGAACTTGTTTTATAATGTGTAAGTTGCCCCTCCCCCTTCCGTACAAAAATCAAATTGTCACTGAGACATAAGAGACAACTATGAATTAGGGTTTCAATTTATAGGGACATTTTAAGTGAAGAGTTGTTCAGCAAGAAGTTAGTTCACATTACATTTAAAATTCTGCATGTTAGTACAATCGAGGAAACTGGGAGGGATTTCCAAGGGCAAGCAGTTCGAGGAAAGAAGCTATTAGAGTAAAAAGTTTTCTGGCATCTGGGGGCCTCCAATGTGAAGGGGTGGAATTTTGTTCATTGTCAGGTTTGTCTGGGACATTTACATTTAGTGGGACACAATTGTTAGATCATATTCCATTGAAAGTCTTGTCAAACAAATACAAGGATACATTATGAAGATGGGACAGAGGCTGGAACTTAGTAGACAGTGTGGGGCCTATTAGATTAAAGGTTCCTTTTTTGAACCTTGTCTAAGCAGGGAGATGTGGCAAAAATATTCCATGCATGGATAAATGGTGGTTTTGTACTGATATTGGATTCTGGCAGGTGTAATTTTCTAGAGCAATACAAGGATCCACCTTTTTTGCAGCAGCAGCCTTGGCAATGTCTTCTATGCATTTGTTCCAATCCATTTTACCTGTGAATGTTAGGCCTAGAAGTTTGAATCCTGGATTCTCAGGTAGGCATGGCATTTGTTAGTTGGAAAGATTTCTTGTAGTTGTTGAAGGCGCTTTGTCTTAGAAGCATTAAATGTAACCATCGATTGTTTGGACACATTCCACTGCCGATTGGAGGCCATTTTCTCAGGATTTGTTGATTGCTTTGGATATGCTTTTGCCCACATGTCGAAAATAAAGCATGGTGTCATCATCAAATATACCCATCTCAAATAGAGGCCGTTTATGAAAAGCAGGAATAAAGGTCCCGTGATCAGCACCAGGAACGCACCTATATTGACATCCTGCTGTTTAGATGTGAGTCCAGCAAAGACGACCGGAATATTTTAGCTAAGAAGGACTTGATACTAATTTAATTTGAATTACTAATTTAATTTTAATTACTGATTTTAATTTAATACTCGTCAAGTAATGCTATACAAATTCATTTTTGGTGAGTAGGCCTTCAGCCAGACCTTGTGAAAACGAATAAATCAAGCGCTATGGCTTTTACTTCACTTGTCTTGTCCAGTGCATGGTATATGCATTTGGAAATGATTAAAATATTAAAATGCACTTGCCTAAATCTGTAGTTACTCAGACAAAATAATAAATAATGACTTAATGACAAAGATTTTTGCTTGTAAATTAAGATTAATTTTATTTCAACATTTCTTTCATATAATTATGGCAAATGTGTAGTGGTGTGGCAAAATAGAAAAAATGAATTGCTTTGAGGAAGGAACGAACGCGTTTATTGAATTAAACAAACTAGGATTTATTTTGTGAAGAAACAAATGAAAGAAAAGGGTACAGCACGTGTTTAGTTTGACGTGCGTCTCTCGCTGTTAACTGGTGAGAAGGAAAGTCTATTGTTGCAGAGAGAGAGTGAAAGTCAATCCAGGCCATCGAGATAGAAAGCGTGTAAGGTGTACGTACTGTCTGTTGACTCTTGCCCCCACACATAGTAGCAGGTGATGTGAGGCGCGTGGGCCCCAAAAGGGAGCGAATGGTCCGTCGACTGCTCAGCTCAGGAGCTAAGTCGAAAAAGGGAGGAAACAGCTTATGTCTCTTGCTTTTATAGTTGTTTCCGGTGGTCTTTTGCACATGTGTGGAGTTTCTTCAAAGGGGAAGTGACGTTGCCCATGTGTGCGTATGTGTGTGCGTACATGTGTGTACGTTAGCGTGTGTGTGTATGCACGTGAATGTGAGTGTATGTACGCGAACGTGAATATATGTACATGTGTGTACGTGCGTGCGTATGTTTGTGTGCACGTATGTGTATGACAAGAAAAATGGCTTGAGATGTGAACGCATGTTTTTGTGTGAGACTAGCAAGGGCTCGTACAAATGTGATAAGAATAGGCGAACATCAGACACTCACAAGTAAAGTTTTGAAAAAAGAATATTAAGTTAAAAAGTAAATTAAAAAAAACTTTGAATAGAAACAAAGACGCTGGATATTGAGAGAGTGCGAAGGTAAGACGATTATAGTGTATGACAAGGATTTCTGCTTCTTTCTCTCTTTTTCTTTACAGTAGGCAGGTGAGGAGGAGGAGGAGGAGGGCAGGCTATGCGGGTGTTTCGTAGTAGGTAACTGTCTTTCTTTCAATTTTTTTCTCTTGCCAGCTTGGCTTAGCAAACTAGTAGTAAAAAGGAAGAGTTTGAGAAGCCGTTTTCAAAGGAGAAGATTAAAAATGAAATTGGAAGAAGCAGATGACTATTAAGACTGCAAGAAATCAGATGTTTGAAGAGAGAAGGGAGAAAAAGTAACTAATAAACAAGATAAAACGTTTAAACGCCTAAAAACATACAAAACATTGTTGAAATGGATTGAGTTCATATTGATGATTGAATCGAACATAAATGTTACAATGTTCGAATTTTACCAAAAGGAAAACCTTTTTATCTTCATTTCCATTCGCTCCTGTTTTAGCCATTGCTTATTATAATCATATCTACGAGGTGCTTTCAATAAGTTTCCAGACTTTTTTTGTGTGGGCACTTTTATTGATAGTACACATATGGAGCTCTAGTCCCCTTTGAAGTTTCGAAGTAATCTCCTCCGGCTGCAATGCACTTGTACCGTTCCAACAACTTCTGGAAGACCCCATGAAAGTCCTGTTGTGTGAGCGTGTCAATGACTCCCGTCACAGTCTCTTTCATCTCCTCAGTTGTCTCATAACGAAAGCCTCTAAGGTTTTCCTTGAGCTTAGAGAATAACCAAAAGTCACAGGGAGCAAGTTCTGGACTATAGGGAGGGTGAGGAACTGTCTTGATGTTCATCTCGGTTATGACAACGTTTTTCTTTCTGGTTTTTTCTAAGCACCCTTGAAACAAACTGTGCCCAAATCTTCAGTTCCTCACAAATAATTGTGTTCGCTGTTCCCACATTGACATCAAACTGTGCACTTATTGTCTCTAATAGACACACGATGTATCCTTATCCATGAAATTCTTTATTTGGCCAATCAACTCTAGTGTTCTGACTTCCTTATTCCTCCCACACCTCTCATCATCCCTCAGATTCCCTACCTTCTTTGAATCTCTTATGCAATTTAAAAATTGATGATTGATTCATGCAAGATGGTGCAAAAGCAGTCTGTAGCATTCCATATGTTTCTGTGACATTTTTTTCCAAGTTTAAAACAGAATTTTATTGCACAAAGGCATATCATCGTTCTTCTAAAGTGTCCTCACGTCCAGATTGCATTTTTGAAATTCACCAGCTGTTACAATCAGGCTTTAGTTGGGTGTATTTCAATTCCTGCTGTAGCTGTTCATTTGAACTTGAAATCATAAAAATTGGTCAGTCATGTTGTAAAATGTATAGCAATAACATACTGAATTTTCAAGAGTCTACAACAATTTTAAATGTCTGTACAAAAAAACGTCTGGAAACTTATTGAAGGCACCTCATACATCATCATATGTTCATCTTTCAAAAGTTATCTTCTCCAATATCTTTTACCTGTAAATATCGTTCTATAATTCGGAAAGCATACTCTGAGCTGTTTCTTCTGGGCTTGTTTCTCATTCTATCATCGCATATTACAATTCACAACTAGATGATTTCACACATTTTGTTCTTTATTACATATTTGTCTCAGCATAAATAGAGAAATGCTCAGATTCTGATTCTGCATATTATCTTCGCAGCAGCAGCATGCTGACTGGTGTTTGAATTCGTCCTTAACGAAATTTTCTCACCTCTTCCTTCATTTCAACCTCCATTTCCATTTTCCAACAACTCGTCTAGCGATAACGATTGTAAATAATTTTTCTTGCCTCCTCTGTGTACCTGGTGTTAAATGGAACTTCCATGAGCAGATTTTCTTTCCAAGAACTATCCATCTTAGAACAAAACACCATGGGGCTACTTCCCAGCTGACTGCAATATGGTAGTTTTCAGTTTAGTTTAATCAATGTTAACAAATTCTTATTAAACCGTCCTATTAAATAATCAAATTCTTCTCCACTTACTCTTGATACTTCATCTTATAATGCTGAGTTTTAACAAGGTGACATCAAGTACAATATTTTGAAGCATTGTGTTATACCGGCCTTCCTTGAACAGAGGAATTTACACCGATTAGCACTATAAATAGCGCTAGTAATTCCAACACCGGTGAGAGAGATACGACTGCACTTCAACTGCTAGCCGAGTGCCCAGCAGATATACACGCTTTCCTATCTTTGTACATTATTGTTAATACACTTGTTCCTTAACCGAACCGCGACTTGATTGTTCTTATTTTCACTGTTGTTCCACAACACAACAATTAGTATGACTCAACCGAAGATTGGCTCCTACTCTTCTCTTGCCCATTAGCAAACATTCTAACCAATAAGCCGACAAAGTAGCCCTTTTTCTCTTTTTTCAAAACTCCCATTTTTAATTCGCTTCATTGGTTGTGACCAAGGAGGGTGGTATCTTAGTTTGATAACTCTTTCATGGGGTGGGGCAAAACCCTGCTTTAAAGAAAAGCAGGGGTTGCTATGAGTTGGAAACGTTTTTACTTTTTATTCACTGAACAAGGGACAGTTTTCTATTTCTTTCTTTTTTTCACGGTTCATTAATTTTTTTGACAACAACACCCCACCACCACTGCTGACGACTCCCACGCTGGCAGATGTACTTGGTGTTAAAGTATGAAAAGAACTGAACTTTTTTTTTTTTTTTTTTTTTTTTTAATAAAGGGTTTAAAAAAGACATCTGTTTGATTGGTTTAAGATTATCAGGGTTACCTAGCATTGCCCTGGATGAATAGAAGACAGTAAAATTATGTGCAACATTTTTCTTTGAAAACTTTTCTTTCTATTATCAAATAAGAGACGAGCGGGGGGGGTCTTTTATCAAGATATGTTCATCTGAATTTAAAAGAACTTTTTTGTCAACCTGATAGACATTCATCTAGATCTCTGTGAGTCTAGTATTTAATCTCTATATAAATAGAATGAACTCATTTTTTCTCGTCTGATTTTGACATTAATAGGATTAAAAATCAAGATATTTCATACAAATATAATATGCACAAACGGCAGAACAATATCTGAGGTGTGTTATAGGCTTATTATTTCTCAAATTCCTCGATAATCTTAGATTTCTATACTTTTTCTGCTGAGAAGTCACGGCCAAAATCGGTTAAGATCAATGGAAGTGGTAAAATATTTTCTCTCTAATAAATTCCTCCTCCCCCTGCCACCACTTAACACCGTTTGGGGATCGTTCACAAGGAACAGTTGAGAAGAGAACACCGGTTTGACTTCGTAGTTCTTTCATGTGAAGTTATTTAAAATCACTAAACTAAGCTGCAGTGCTCTCTCTGTGGCGTAGTGGTTAGCGTGCTGGACAATTCACATTATATTTTCACGTTCGTGCCGACCTACCGTAGTCGTTTTTTTTTTTGTTTTTTTTTTCCTAAACAACTGGAATGGACTTTTCTTGGTGGCCGAACTGTTAACGTTGCAGATGTTTTTTTTTTTGTTTTTTTTTCACACTTTATTTTCCTACTTTTACTCATGACTCCGGGTTTGATCCTTCCTACTTACCTACCATAAAATATTTTAAAACTCCCCCCCCCCGTCCCGGAAACAAACACTCGGGCAACGCCGGGTACCCCCGCTAGTAGTTTAATAAAACTCTGGATCTTGTTTGTGTCCATGCACAATAAATGACATCACAAAAGGACGACGTCATCCGTTAAAACAGGTAGGAGATATCTTGAAATGTCTTTGATTAAGTCACAAATGGATGGGTAAGAAATGTGACACAAGGGCCAAAAAGAAGAATTGTAGAGTCAGCACCTGACTTGCAAAAATGCCTGAACAATCCTGTCAGTATTCTCCAGTATGATTAGAAATAAATTAACCCTCTCTTTCTCAAAGAGAGAAGGCAAAATAGAACATAAACTATGCTTTGTGTGTTTATATCTGTCTGTCTCTCTGTGTATTTAAGGATGTAATTAAAAACAAAGCCAAGATCAAGCATAACTATTTGCAAGTAAAATTTATGAGGTGATCGTCTATAAATTATAATGGTGGCCATTTATGTGGACAACAAATATCATACTAGACTGTTTGACCCTAACATTAACACTTACTCCTAAATCTATAATGATCTTTCATGTTTATCATTATGTCATCTGTATATATAACGGCGAAAATGTATGTATGTCAGGTCATGTCATATGCTACTTGTACCATGTAACCCAGTACTACCTGCCTCACGATCGGGTCACCGGCGACTAAACTGGTACCCCCACCAGACTTGTTTGGTGAGGAGGGTGGCTAGTCTCCCTGAAGGATTAAAAACAAGACCTTCCAAAGGGCGAATGAACCCTTTTTCGGGGTCAACGGGCAACTAGCACCGTGTGTGTTTGTTGTATGTGTGTGTTGAGGTGGAGAGGACTCCTGTAAGCTGTGGTGAAGGCAACGTTTCTAGGAGAAGCAAATCTCTGATCTAAAAAACCATAAAGCGGGAGACCAGTACCCGCATTAAGCTGGTCTGCAGTTTAATTTGTTGCTGGCTATCTTGCTCTTGTTTGTTGCTGGATCTCAACATTTTGAACCGAGAGAGAGACTTTGCTGTCGTACAAAGCTAAGACTCTGTAACATCATCTGTGTATAGATACTCCCTCAGGCATTTGTCTATAAAAGTGGTCCTGTGGCGATGGAAAAGTTGTGATGTGTGGAGGCTTGAAATGTTGGAAGCACGTAATAATTGATCTCAATGACCATCTTCAGTGTCATGCCTGCTTGAGCATGTGAATTCATCGGTAGGACTAAAAAAAAAAGTAATTTTTGGGCTCATGGACTTTAAGTGTCTGAGGGAGTGGCACTCGTCTGACAAGACGTTGCAATCATCATGTATGTATGTATGTGTGTTTGTGTGTTCTCTAAAAACTTTCGACATACACGACGAAAATTCACAAACTCAGTATCATATTGAAGCCCCATCCTTCGCCCGAAAAATATCGGAAAATTGGCCAAAAACATTCATTTTTTTTCACCCCGAAATCGACAATTTTCGACAGGGGCGGGGGGAATCAACAAAAACCGTCCCCTCGTGACGATGACCGGTTCTACGCATGCGTCAGATGACGTCATGACCTGATTTACTTTAAATAGTTGAAGAACTGACTGAATTTCATGTACGTCGCATTAGCTCAGTTGGTTAAGCGCGTTGGTTCATTATCTAAACGTTTTGAGTTCGAATCGTGGTGTGAGATGTCTTTTTTTTTTTTTTTTTCGATTTTTTAAATTTAAATATTGAACCAGTGTTATTTAAGCCATTTTTCACATAACGTTCGTTTTTTTTTTTTTTTTTTTTTTTTTTACTTCGCTTATTCTTAGCGACACCCAAAAACACCAGAGTACCTACCCATTTTTTAAATTTTAATATCGAAACAGGCTTATTTAAGCCATTTTTCACATTTTTTTTTTTTTTGGTTTTAACATTCGTTTTTCTGTTTTCGTTTGTTTTTTCGATTTTTACATTTAACATTGTTCGTTTGCCTTACGTTAGTTTTTCTTTTTTTTCGATGTTTTGTTTACCCCCCCCGCTTAAGTTTTAACGTTCGTTTTTTTTGTTTTCTTTTTTTACTTCGCTTATAACAAACAAACCTGGTCATTGACCTCATTTGCTAAATAGCTATTGCTTACGTCGTCGTTACGCTCTACGACTTCCGTGCAGGCACCTGTCAATTTCGTTCTTACTTAAATAAATTCAAACATCTTTCTGGCTGGCCGAACGGTTCATGTTTTTTTCAGATTTTATTTTCAAACTTCGCCTCAGGGCTTCGTGTTCGATCCTACCCCTGCTCCCCAGCCCCTCCGGTTTCTTTTTTATTTAACAGCACACACACCTCCAAACACCCGGGCAATGCCGGGTACCCCCGCTAGTCTATATATATAAAAGGCAAAATGTGTGTGACCATTTTGTGTATGTCTCGCAAAGGTTTCTTCGCACACGCTCCCGCGTTCATTAGGATCGCTTACAACTGTTTATATAGGCCCTAGATAATAATATCTAGGATTTGGGAAAGCGCGTAGCGTATAGATTTATTTACATCGACTTTTACAAAATTATTGCTATTTTGGCTTCTTGCATGTTGATTTGGCTTTTTCGTATAAAAAGCGAAACTAATTCAAAGTTAACAACGTTCTCGGCATGGCGCTGGGAAACGTCCAGAAGCAATCAGCTTTGATCAATGTGGGGACAAAGTCCTCTTATATCAGACAATTGCTAATCAGTCTGGAAAATGGGGAGTTGGTTTCCCCTCCCCAACATCTGTTGGGGAAAAAACCAGTCAAAGTTGGGTAAACAAACCCAAGTTAACTGTTCTATTTGACCTCAATAATTAGGTCAAATAGAAGCAGCAGAGTTAACTTTTATTGCTTGCACCTACCACTAATTAAATAAATTAAAACGTGTTCCTTTGTATGACGCAGTGGCGCAGTGGTTAGCGTTGCACGTTTTTTTTAACACTTTAATTTCAAACTTTGCCTCAAGGGTTCGATCCTCATACTCGCCTACCAAAACTTTTTTTTTATTTTACCCCCCCCCTGGGAGTTTGGATTTACCCAAAACCATACACACCTCAAAACACCCGGGCATCGCCGGGTACCCCCCGCTAGTCTGTATATAAATGTTTTAAATGGTGGGAGAAAAGGTGAATAAAATAAAGGGGAGCGAATGATTAAAAAAAAGTAGCAGGTTGAAAGAGTCGCAGGAGGAGGCACACGGTTGAAAGAGTCGCAGGAGGAGGCACACGGTTGAAAGAGTCGCAGGAGGAGGCACACGGTTGAAAGAGTCGCAGGAGGAGGCACACTGTTGAAAGAGTCGCAGGAGGAGGCACACTGTTGAAAGAGTCGCAGGAGGAGGCACACTGTTGAAAGAGTCGAAGGAGGAGGCACACTGTTGAAAAAGTCGCAGGAGGAGGCACACGGTTGAAAGTCGCAGGAGGAGGCACACGGTTGAAAGAGTCGCAGGAGGAGGCACACGGTTGAAAGAGTCTCGCCTCTGAAACTCGTCATTTGTTGTATCTTCTTTCTTACATAACGCATTATGGTCTGTATCCCGTAGTCGTATTGTCACAAAATCAGTTTTATTTGTTTAAAAATTGATAACATTTACCATTCATCCAGTATGATATCATCTATTTTTAAGTAAATACTTTCTTACCAAATACTGACCCAATGAGTCACAAGTGGTTCAGTTAAAAATGTTATGAGTGTTGAAAGTTGCAAAAAAGTGTTGACAACAAAAAGTACTGTTGTTTTTGGCAGGCAAGAAAAAATATGGCTAGATAATGAAATGAGGGATTTTTTTTCGAATATAACTGAATGTTTTCATGGGGGAATCAATTCTTTTTTATCCTTATGAGTTATGACAATAAAAAAAAATGAGAAAGTGAATTTAATTGATTCATACATAATTGGTTTCTTAATTTAACAGAGGCACGTCTAGAAATTAATCTTGATTTTGATGGTTACAGATATGAAAATATTGACATGCAATATGGAAGTAATATTTGAAATAACATCAATGCAATATGGAAGTAATATTTGAAATAACATCAATGCAATATGGAAGTAATATTTGAAATAACATCAATGCAATATGGAAGTAATATTTGAAATAACATCAATGCAATATGGAAGTAATATTTGAAATAACATCAATGCAATATGGAAGTAATATTTGAAATAACATCAATGCAATATGGAAGTAATATTTGAAATAACATCAATGCAATATGGAAGTAATATTTGAAATAACATCAATGCAATATGGAAGTAATATTTGAAATAACATCAATGCAATATGGAAGTAATATTTGAAATAACATCAATGCAATATGGAAGTAATATTTGAAATAACATCAATGCAATATGGAAGTAATATTTGAAATAACATCAATGCAATATGGAAGTAATATTTGAAATAACATCAATGGCGATCATTGTTAGAAATAAAGGTGGTAATTATCTCTTTTTGTCAGGTTACGATGTAAAATACAATGCTTTTCTGGACCCTGATTATGGTATTTGCCCCGCCTTATGGTGTTATTTATAATGTTACTAGCGAGGGGTACCCGGCGTTGCCCGGGTGTTTTTCGGGGTATGTGAAAAAACCCCGAAAATGTGAAAAAAACCCCAGGTGCCCGTGAAAAAAAACCGAAGCCTTCACGATGCACAGTTGGAAAATAGTAAAGTGTTAAAAAAAACAGGTGCGCGTTTTTGATTGACGTGATGGCGATAGGTATTCAGCAGTAAGCATTTTGTGCGGGACAGTTTTGGATGAGGTGAATAAATCGGTTTGTTTGTTTTTAAAAACCCGCTTCCTGTTTATTAGGAGGAGCTAAATGAAAGCTACAGTCTGATATGAGGAAGTTGACATTGAACAAACGTTACTTAGCTCTCTTGAGACAACTGGCTTTCGGCCTGTGATTAGAGTCGAGTTTCGCTTTTTTTTATACCGAAAACCGAATGTAACGCATGCCGATGCGAGAAATGTCGAATAATTAACGTTTGAAAGTCAATAAAATTAAATAGACAGGCGAGCTCCGTGGATAACTCTGAGATATTACAATTTATAGATGATATAAAAAGTTTTAAGAAGTTGTGAAGCGAGCAAGCGCTTCTCTGAAAGAAGCCTTTTGTGGACATCGAGGGAAAGCGTACATACATACATACATTTTCGCTTTTATATATATAGATTTGATTATATACATATGTATTAGATACTGTATTGTATTTTGTTACTAATTTTTAATGCTGTATCCAGGGGTTCTACTGTACATTATAAATCTAGAGTTATCTCCCTTGCTGTCTTGTTCAATATTATTTTCATCCATATTGAATTTTTCTAAAAGCGCTGCATTTGCTATAAAAACTTAAATGTTTTTTTGTTTGTAGTTTTAAACTATCATAACCATTGCATCACTATGGTTTAAAATCCTAAAAACAAAAACAAGTGAAACACGCCTCCAAAATAAAAACATTTTGTGCAAACAGCAGTTTCAAAAATAAATAATAAAAAAAAAAAGTATATGTCAAACTACGCACACGATTTAATGTTAAAATAATACATGTAATACACAAAATGTAAGTTATACTAGAGAAATTCTTTCCCACTTGAAAACTTTTGTAGTTGAAACATATTATTTAGAATCTGACCGCAACAAAATGTGTAGAGTAATTTTTTTTCTTCTCTTTATTGTTGATGGAAGTCGGTCATCTTCCCAGATGTCAGATATTTCATCTTTATTTCAGAGACTCAAATCAAAAGATATTTTTAGGATTTTAATTGTTCTTTTAAGTGCAATTGCACTTGGTTCAACGGGTATATTTTTCAAGTAGTTTTTTAAAATTCTTTTGTCATGAGATCAGTGGTTCCTATGATTACTGGAATGATGCAGATTTTCATAAAATTCTAGTTTCTTTTCATGTTGCACTTAGAACCTTCGCATTTAGTTATCTTCTCACTTTCAGCTCTGTTCAAGCTAACATCAAAACACACTTTTACAAAAATTTCTACCTTCTCTCTCTCTCCCTCTCTCTCTCTCTTGTCCCAAATCCGGTTTAACAGCTCTATTTCTAGTTATGTAGCTGTATGAATTGAATAATAATTATGGATGGTGTATGACTTATTTCCAACTATTTTTTCTGGTATATGTTCCCACGACTTGTTGCTACACTCAATATTCAATTTTTTACAGATAATCCAGCAGACATATTTACACACTGGAATAGGGGCAGCTACCATACAATGTGACATGACAGATGTAACATTGTATAGTAGCTGTCCCTCTTTCATTTGGATTTCAAGTACTTCACTCTTCAAGTTTAGGCAACATTTTTTTTAATCTTATGCATGTTTCATTGAACAGCAGGCATAATTCCTGTTTCTTTTGCGATCCGTTTTTTTTTCCATTTAAAGGGCCAATGTTAAAACGTTCTATGCAAGTGAAAAAAGACATTTGCTAAATCTGTGAACGTTTTCAACTTCCATGAATCATCGTGATGTAATAAAAAATTGCATCTGGTGAATTTATTGAAAAAATTGATTAAAAGCGCTTTAGCACCTCTACTTATATTGAACCTGACTGATGGTTTGTTTATATGCGAATGAGTAGGGTGTCTATGATGGGGAGCTGCAGATTACGATGTGATACGGCTAAAATGGTAGTATTTTTTAATTATATATTTCTGAATTCATCATTTTTTTGGGTGGCATACGCTACTAGAAGTGGGTAGATAAAGCTGTTAGCGGAAGACAGGTTACATGTAAGCCAGCAAGAAATCCTAGTCATGCCGATACATGACTTGTTTTTGGAGACACATTCTCCTATAGGATATTTAAAAACATACATAGCTGCCTATGTAAAAAAAAAAAAAAAGAAAAAAAAAAAAAAGAAAAAAAAGCAGTACAAGTTTGTAGTAAATTGTCGTCGGGTGTCGAGTTATTGTAAGTTGTAATATATTGTATAAGATATTGTAAGTTGTAATATATTGTATAAGATATTGTAAGTTGTAATATATTGTATAAGATATTGTAAGTTGCTAGTTTTGGATGCGGCTATGGAGATTTTCTATTTACACTCAAACAGAACGTTCAAACATTGGTCCTCAAAATGGAAAAGATGGATCACAAGAGAAACAAGCAGTAATTATCTCTACTGTTCACACAAAATATGCATATATATATATATATATATATATATATATATATATGTGTGTGTGTATTCCACATACAGTACTGTTTAGCTGTATCACAGCTCATCAGTGCAGCTAGACTAGCAACTACCTCCAGCTAGTACTGAAACTCGACTGCCTTGGTGACATTAGGCACTCCAAGCTATTATTCTATTCAGCTGCTACTGAGATTGGTATGTGAATTAAGAAGGTTCAAACATTGTCCAAATGCCCAAGCACAATTTGTTTACACAAAGAGCATCTCTTAATATGCTAGTGACAGTTTGTTTATCACTAATATATATATATATATATATATATATATATATATATATATATATATAGTGGTTGCTCATGTACCATCCTTCAATCATTAATTTCTTTGATTTTTTTTTTTTTTTGTGTGGGGGTATAGTGTACTATCTATTTCGTTGTGATCATATCATTCGCTCAATCCTTACCTCCTCCTTTGGGATTAGAATAGTAAATCTCCATTCATCATATCCTCCCAGGCTAACAAAAATATGCGACAGGAGAGAGAGTACATTTTTATTATTTATTAATAATAATAATTAGTAGTAGTAGTATATCTATGCATAATAATAGGTGAGTATGAGTTGGTGTCCTCTTAATCTGAAATTGTAACTGGAAAATATTAAAGTTTTTTTTGTTTATGTTTTATGTTAGATAAAAATAAATGCACAAATCGATAAAGTTTGCTTTTGCCAACAAAGAGGTTCATTTTTATAGAATTTATTTTAATACATAAAATATGATATTAATTTTTAATACATAAAATATGATATTAATTTTTAATACATAAAATATGATATTAATTTTGAATACATAAAATATGATATTAATTTTTAATACATAGAATATGATATTAATTTTTAATACATAGAATATGGTATTAATTTTTAATACATAGAATATGGTATTAATTTTTAATACATAGAATATGGTATTAATTTTTAATACATAGAATATATTAATTTTTAATACATAGAATATGATATTAATTTTTAATACATAGAATATGATATTAATTTTTAATACATAGAATATGATATTAATTTTTAATACATAGAATATGATATTAATTTTTAATACATAGAATATGATATTAATTTTTAATACATAGAATATGATATTAATACAGAAATAAATTAATATTTTATGTATTAAAAATTAATTCTGTAAAAATTAACACCTGCTACAAACTAAAAAGATGCCCGCATACCTACCTATCTATCATATATATATATATATATATATATATATATATATATATGTTAAGTAAATCATGAAAGCTGCTCTAGTTTTAAAAAATGTAAATATTCTTGGTTGTTGTTTCCGTTCGTATAAAAAGTGTAACATATTTTATGGGTTTTTTTGTTTGCATTATATTTTGAGGAGAAAATAAATGCAATAATTGATAAGATTTAGTGCTTCCAACAAATATGGCTTCCTAACAGGAATTTTCTAAATTTTAGTTTTTTTAAGAACATAGTGCCACAAGCCACAAGAATATATGACTATTCAGAATCAAATATCAATTCAGCAGATGCAAAGCTATTTAGGTCTAACTTAAAAAATCCAACCGACTACTTTATATGTTAGATATATACATAGAATTTCATTAAGATTGAAAATAATTCTGATTTTAGGTGGAGTTTTTTTTTTCTTTGTTTTTTTTTCAATCCAAGGGTATACTTTTTTGGGGTGGAAAAAGACATCAATTCCACTTGAATGAACTTGGCGTTACAAGTGCCTTTCCATCACTACAATTTATACCAACACTTTGAGCCTGCTCTCGGCCTGACAAACTAGCAGGACGTCCAATGAAACTCCCTGATATTTGCATATTGTTTTTGAAAAAAAAAAAAAATGACGTTCTGTTAATGAACTATGATCTGTTGTTATTTGGAACTAATTTGCATTGTACATTTTCTCAATTTTGTGTTATTTATTATCTCTATTGGCATAGTCTAAAAAATAACATTTATCAATAAATTAAATCTTTATGAAAAGGATAAAAATTTCACTTTTGTTGCCCGTCCCTATAAGGTTTTTTAGTTGCATTTCTGCATTTATTTTAAACATGTAAGGAAGAGGGGATGCATCCACTGAATTTATAGAGAGAAGACCTTGCATGCCTGTCCAATAATTGGAAGGACAAAGTGTGAGAATTTTGTGCTTGACAATTTTCTGAAATGATGCGACCTGATGCATGAATTGGGACCGTGGGATAGGCTAAAAAAAAAAAAAAAAAAAATAGGGGTGGGGGGGACTGGTCCGAAAGAGGAAAAATTAAAAAAAAAAAAAAAAAAAAATAGGGGTGGGGGGGACTGGTCCGAAAGAGGAAAAATTAAAAAAAAAAAAAAAAAAAAAAATAGGGGTGGGGGGGACTGGTCCGAAAGAGGAAAAATTAAAAAAAAAAAAAAAAAAAAATAGGGGTGGGGGGGACTGGTCCGAAAGAGGAAAAATTAAAAAAAAAAAAAAAAAAAAAAAAAATAGGGGTGGGGGGGACTGGTCCGAAAGAGGAAAAATTTAAAAAAAAATGCACATAACTATATAACAATAAGCCAGTATTTAATTTGGATAAACGTAGGAAATTGTCTTTTCTTTCCTGGAACTTTCAATTCAGGTCAAATGCTTCACACTCAGCACATGTGACGTGCACCATAGAAATGGCAGAAATAGACATGCTACAATTCAATAAATTTTTTTAGAATTAAAAACAGCATGCTTCAGTTGCCATGTAAGGGAATGATGGTAGAAATTTACACAGAAAAGGATACAGTAGATGCACATCTGTTCAAATTTGCATCATTAGCAATTTTACTATATCTCCTGGAGGATCACAGCATAGTCATTGGCACTCGAAAGAGGCTAGATGCTAAGTATCAAATATGGAGGAGAGGTCTGGATACCAAACTCCAATAGTGGTCTGATGAGGGAAACATAAAATAGAAATATTTCAGAAGTGAGTTTGCAGAAGGAGTATTGAATGAGAAATAGTCGCTTGAATGCAATGTTCAGATAACTTGAAGGACAAGTCAACCAAAAGGCCTCCTTGAGCAAAGATGTATCACTATGTTTACGTTTGTATGTGGATTTGATTAGCATTAATCACTGCAAATCTCGGGATTCCACTTTCCACTCTTAATCAAGTTATTGTCCAATTCACCAGAGAAGAAAAAAAAAGGGGGTATTTATGTCTTGTAGGTTGACAAGGAGTATCGGACAGGAATGCTCGTTATTAGTAGTAGGAATTCCTATTTACTTGTGTCATGTTGTGTACTTAACATAGTCTTGATTTTGAGACGAAAATCATTTTGGTTTTGCTTCGTCTAAGAAGGTGGAGGTTACCCTAAAGCATTATCCTTCTCCCTTGGGGTCCAGTCCAGAGATTTATAGAACCTTCCATTGCCCTCCATTGAGAGAGCTGGATTTACTACATTAAAACCTGACCTTATGTAACATTTGCTCTCCATGAAAAGAGAAGGGTAAATATTCCCTGCCCCACCCCTGGCAGCCTATGAGCTACCCCCATTTTTATCTCAAGTTTATCAAATATCAGTGCATGAGGTCGGCAAGCTAATCAAGAACCTTGATTGCAGTAAAGCAACTGGCTCTGACGGCATTCCAATTATAGTGTTGAAAAAGCTTCAACCATAACTTGCCCCCATACTTACAAAACTGCTTAAGGAGAAGTGCTTCCCAACACCATGGAAAACCTCATCAGTATGCCCTATATTTAAGAATTTAGGTGATAAGTCATCGCCCTCTCAGTACAGGTCCTGGATATGACCTTAAGCTATATCCGATGATGAGACCCCAGCTTGCGGGCTCTGCGGAGTGTGGAGCCACCCTTTAATTGCCATTGCTCCCAGGTCCACTCTGACCTGGAGTGGTAGTACCTGTTAGGGTCCCAACTATGGGTTAAATAGAAACTGACTTGCAAAAAACAAATATATTCTATTAAAAATTTTTTCTTCAAAATCACCAGATTCGGCATTAAATAACCTGAAAAGGGTTGATATGCCGTAAAACAAAAACAACCAACCAACCCTCTCAGTACAAACCAATAAGTCTCCTGTGTGTCATGAGTAAGTTGCTGGAATCCATATTAAATAAAGAAGTAGTCAACCACCTCAGCAGAAATAACCTTCTTAGTGACATGCAATATGGTTTCCGTTCTGCCAAATCTACAGCCGATGAGCTAACGGTTATATCTTATAAGATTAGTGAATCTCTCAACAAAGGCTTCCTTTCTAGGGCAGTTGCTCTTGACATATCAAAGACCTTCGATAAGGTATGGCATAAGGCCTACTTTCCAAGATTTCCAGCTATGGTATAACTGGAAATGTTTTCTCAATTATTAAATCATTTCTCTCTGATAGGCTCATAAGAGTAGTGGTTGATGGGCAGAAATCGGAGGCCCACAGTATTAATGCTGGAGTCCCTCAGAGGTCCATCCTGGGCCCAACTCTATTCCTGATCTACATCAATGATCTCCCAAATCACATACTTAAATCATTCATTGACATTTATGCTGATGACATGACCATCTATGGCAACACATCAAAGGCTGTAAACGACAAAGTTCTCTCTGATTCTCTTTCCTCTGATCTTGAGCACATGGTACAGTAGGGGAAGAGGTGGCTGGTTACTTTTAATGCATCTAAAAACAAGCTCCTATCTTTACATCATCAATGCTCTGATCCCTATCTGGCATCAATTGAAATGGATGGCTCTCGTCTAGGGGAAGCTCCATGTTTTGATAAGCTTCTGGGCTTGACCATTACTCCTGACCTGAAATGGAACATGTACATCAAGTCTGTTGCCAAGGTCGCTGGAAAAATGGTAGGATCCTTCTACCGCTCCAAAAAAAATCTCACTGCTGATGCAATTCTCTATCTATATAAAAGCCAAGTTCGTCCAAGGATGGAGTACTGCTGCCACATCTGGGCAGGAGCTGCTAGAGACAGCCTATCCTGCTTTGACAGAATACAAAATAGACTTTGTGGCTTAGTGGAGGATGCCCTTTTCTCTTCCCTGCAACCTCTCACCCACAGAAGAGACGTTGCAAGCTTGTCTTTGTTTTATCGTTATTTCCATGGCAAGTGCTCATCTGAGCGCCAGTCTCTGGCCCCCCCTCGCCAATCTTTCACGAAAAACACCCGTCTAGCTGAAACCACTGTCAATAATTTTCCCCATTCTTTATCTGTGCCTAAATCCAAACGTAGATTCCATAAAAAAAGCTTCTTTCTTAGAAGTGCACGCTTGTGGAACTTTCTTCCGTTTGCCTGTTTCCCACCTGACTACAACTTGGATGTCTTCAAGTCCAACACAAACAAATTCCTGATAAACCGCCCCCTTTTATAAGACACGTTATCAGATCTCCATTACTAACAATTACTACAATGTTATCCCATTGATTACTGTATGCACAATAAACCTTATCCCCGAGTGGCTCCTGGGCCTTGATAATTGGTGACTTCCATGTAAAAAAAACCCCCAAAAAACTATGATATTCGATTACAAATGGGTTCGGTTTCCACAGGTACAAAAATACAGTAATCTTTTTTTGAGATTCAACTTCAAGAGAGAGCTTACTAACACAAGCGCAGATCTAAAATTTTAAGCTAATCTGCACAGTAATAAACAATTGGCAGCCATTTTGGTGATTTGCATTTTTTTTTCAGCGTGCCAAATTTATATGCAAACCAATGCTAAAATATGGTCAAGTGCTAAAAGATCGAAACATTGATTCTAGGAAATTGTAAATTGAGAAGAACAGTAATAAAGAACAAACAACTTCAATATGGTTTAATAGAACAATCAATATCTTATATAATTGCCATTTTTATTGAGAAGAGTAAAAAGTCTTTCGTCCATTGAAGATGTCAAACTTTCGATTTCATCTGATGAAATGTCTTTGGCAGCAGTCAGAATAGCATTCCAGAGGTCATCCTTGGAGTTGTACTGCCTTCCTCCAGAGTGAATTTTTTTTTTTTTTTTTTCAAGATGCTCCACGGATTTTTGATGGGATTTAAATCTGGAGAACAGGCTGCCCATCGCATTATTTTCCCATGTCTGGCAAAAACTCTCCAAATATTCAGTGGCTATCCTTGCAGAATGAGATGGTGTATTATCATGCATGAATACCATCTTTTTCCAAATGCCAAATTCTTCTTGTGCCAGGGTTCCAAGTGTTCCTTAATGAAACCAATGTAGAGTTTGGTGGTAATTTTCACTGCATCTGCGACTCTGAATGGTCCTACCAGCTCATTGCCAATGATTGCAGCCCAGAACATCACACCACCACCTGCTTGTTGATGCCTGATCCTTTGGGGACGTAGACCCTCATTATTGTACTATCCTCCCCTGCACCTATTGGGTCTATCAAGGGTCGATTGACACTCATCGGTGAACAAAACAGTTTGAAAATTCACCTTCATGTGATCTCTTGCCCACTCCATCCTCTTTTTCTTGTGGATATCCTTCAATTAAGGGCGGACCTCTGACTTTCCAAGTTTTGCAGTCATCCTCAGGATATGGCAACGAGTTGATTTGGGCATATCAGGAACGCCAGCTTTTTCAAAAATTTATTTGCTAGTTTCAAGTTGGTTACGGCGAACTTCTCTCTTGATCTTGCTCATTGTTCGACGTGACAGATATGATTTCTTACGAATTTTCCCTTTATCAGAACGTCCATTGCAAAGTTATATATTACAATATTTTTTGATTGTACGATGATCACGGTGTAATTCTTTTGCAATTTCTAAAGTGGAAATCTTCTTATGGAGTCTTTGAACAATTTTAGACTTTTCAGCTTGACTTAAAGCACCTTTACGTCCCATCTTGCATATAAAGTTGGCACGCAGAAAAACTGCAAGTCACAAAAATGGCTGCCGTTTGCTCGCTATTGTGCAGATCAGCTTAAAATTTTATATCTGCGCATGCATTAGTGTTGCCGTATAACATGCAAAGTTTCACAAATTTTCATTGAAAACTATCAGTTAGAAACAAAATATCGATTTGCATATAATTCTGGCACGGGATGTACTTCAAATGATTTAAAAAAATTGTGTCACTTGCTCACATTCTGTCAGTCGTAACCATTGGGTCAAAATATTAATCGCTGACGAAATGAAAACTATCTCTCTCCCATAGCTTAAATAAAGACTTCAGTTTGAAATTCTGTATAGGTTTGCAAGTTAGCAAAGATGTGTAAGATGAGAATAAAGTTGTGTTCTCAACCTTGTGCCATACATTCAGTTGCCATAACGATTAAACAAATTGTTATTCATGTTATTTGCTGCTGTTTCTCCTAGACAATTCCCAGACGGATAGAACATCATCGTGCTATTAAAGCTTCTTCCATACGTTCAAAAACTTGAGACAAAACTAATGAAAGTAATATTCAATGTGATCTTCGTTCTCAATCACTGACCAGTAAGGTAAGGGGGAACACAAAGAGAAAGAGTGAGAGGGATTGAAATCACCAATTACTTATATCTTGCCAGCTTATTTCATTTACACATCCAAATGCCTCACGTGCTTCCAGACTGCCTTATCTATCGCTCTCTCTTTGAGCCATGTGACGTCATATCCGTTTCTAGTGCATTGCCAAAGCCTAAACACTTTTTAAACTTGGAATCATCAAGTTGATCTTGACTACCCTTTCAATGGTTTTCATTTACTGTTATTCTCAACTAACTAAATTATATACTAGTGGATCTATTCGCTCAATATCTCATAACAGTAGTACAAATAATGAAAAAAATACAAATACTTTGGATTTCTTCCTCCTTTCTTTCTTTCTCGGTTTGTTTTCTTTGTCTTTTTTGTTATTTGAAATTAAAATCAGAGTTCAATAAGGTCAGCAGAGTTTGGCATCTAAAGAATGGGAGTTCATTTCATACAGGAACAGAATCGAAAACAAATAATCTTAATTGTAGAACGTATCTACATATTATCAGTTAAAAAAACTCGGCTGTACATGAATTAAAAATCGACTCTGTAATTAGGAATGAATCTTTGCTATGTTTTTTGGCATGTAGAATCAACTTAGAAACTTGTCGGTAATTCAAGCTAAAGTGTCAGCAGAAATAACTTGTCTTGATTTGATTTCAGTCCATGTTTATCCGTTACACTTTTCTAAATTATCTTTGTATATACACTATATTATATATACACTACACACAATGCTTCAAAGCAAACTACTTAACCTATTATCAAATAGCTTGGACCAACTTAATTTCTGAATTTTCTTAATAATAATTAGTGAATGTATCATAATCAGCAAACCTACCTCATATGTCACCATTTTCATTTGTCAGCTTGTTAATCATTCCATCACTTCATATCGTGTCGCATGTCTTAACAACAAAACCGGACATCGTTTCAACAAAAGACTTTTGAATTCTGAGAATCAAAATTATCAGCTTCTCCATTTTCACTTTCACTTTTACACATCTCCATCATTATCAAAATTATCAGCTTCTCCATTTTCACTTTCACTTTTACACATCTCCATCATTATCAAAATTATCAGCTTCTCCATTTTCACTTTCACTTTTACACATCTCCATCATTATCAAAATTATCAGCTTCTCGATTTTCACTTTCACTTTTACACATCTCCATCATTATCAAAATTATCAGCTTCTCCATTTTCACTTTTACACATCTCCATCATTATCAAAATTATCAGCTTCTCCATTTTCACTTTTACACATCTTCATCATTATCAAAATTATCAGCTTCTCGCATTTCCGAAACACAGTTGACTTTATGCTGCACCTGTCAATGCTGCTTTTCTGACATTCTAACTTTAGCTAACCCCATTTATCAAAGTACATTTCTTAATGTGATTTTAGAAGTAGCATTTTTTCTTTTCATTCGTATAACCCCTTTTTGAGTCTTAGATACCTTGTCACAGTATTACAACTGTCCGGCTGGAACCAGGGTAGAATTCTGTTCAATTTGTAAGCCTTATTAAGCAAACGCATACATCTGTCTCACTGCTGGGGCAAGTTTATGCCACTCTTTATGCCATTGTATCAAATGTAGAATGCCATGGCCAGCGGCTGATGTTGTAACAAAAGCTGATTTGCTGGTTTTTGCCAATCTTAATCACCTGTGATGTATTAGCTGTTTCTTCAGAAATGGATATTTTAAATACAAAGTTACCTTGTCAGATTTTCAGCTTACAAAATTAAAGTTATGGAAATTAATTTCATACTCATACTTTCCAGTTTGGGTATTTTATAATGTCCATCATATTCCAATTCTTTCGATTATACCCTCCATCCTCCTTGCTATTTCTAAATAATCTAAGAAATACATTATTTTGCTTGAACTATAAATTTTATTTAAGGTGTTATTTCTTTCTGTAGTTTGTTTTTGAAGGGATCAATTTATCAAAACCTGAATGTACTTTCTTAGCAAACATTACATATCTAAGGCAATGACGGAAACCCCAGAGGAAAACTCCAGTCAGTAGTTGAATGGGGACATAAATGGATGGCAACATTCAATGCTGCCAGGACTAAGCTTGTTTCCTTTAATAATAACAAGCAACTTTCTAAACCACAAATAGCTATGGCTAATGATAAATTATCTGAAAGTACTTTGTTTAAACTTCTCAGCTTAATGTTCACTGGGAACATGAGTTGCAACAAATACATCAAGGGCATTGCCGCGGCTGCGAGGAAGATGAGCTCTCTCTACCATGCTAGAAAGTTACTAATGCCTGAAAGTGTTCTGTACTTCTACAAGGCAACACTTCACCCATGTATGGAGCATTGTTGACATATTTGGACTTATGCATCTGCTACCAGTCTCTCGCTCCTGGACAGGGTTCAAAAGAAAGTCACCAACCTGATAGGTCCTGAATTGTCAGCCAGGCTTCAACATCTCCGTCCCATCGACAAAATGTTGCGTTCCTCTGCCTGTTTTACAAGTATTTTAATGGTGGCTGCTCCAACGAGCTCTTGTACCTCTTCAACATAAATACCCCTGACAAACCTGACAAGCAGCAAAATCCCACCCCTATACAGCAGAAATCCCCATCAATCAGATGCCAGAAAGCCTTCTACTCTAATAGTTTCTTCTCCAGAACTGCTAGACTTTGGAATTCCTTCTGGGTTCCTACTTCTCCGACTGTACTGACACAAGTTCAAGTGCAATGTGAACTGACATCTTGCTGCAAAACTCCCTACATAGTATCCCTGCAATTATGTCCCAAATAGTATACCCCCCCCACATGAAAGTGGCACTGTGCCTTGTTTGGATTGAAAATGCAATAAAAATATATTTTTTTAAATCTGCATGGGGCATAATTACATCAGTTAACATTTGCAGGTTATTCAATAAACAGATAAAATTTATGTAGTTCTTCTATTTTATTCTTTGACAACATTCATTTGCCTTTTTGATCGTTTTTTTGAATAGGTCGATAAACTTCTCTTTTGAATAGGTCGATAAACTTCTCTTTTGAATAGGTCGATAAACTTCTCTTTTGAATAGGTCGATAAACTTCTCTTTTGAATAGGTCGATAAACTTCTCTTTTGAATAGGTCGATAAACTTCTCTTTTGAATAGGTCGATAAACTTCTCTTTTGAATAGGTCGATAAACTTCTATTTTGAATAGGTCGATAAACTTCTATTTTGAATAGGTTAATAAACTGTGTAATCTGTTTCGACATTTTGATGAAAAATTCCATTCTGAAAGAATAATTTAACAACATTGTTGCCCAACTCTGCAAATGATTCAAAGTGTGCGTTATTGCTCCCTTTTTTTTGGATAATGGTCGATGCTCTGTTTGCAATAGAAATTCTCTACCGAAATTTTTTTAATCGTAAATATTATAGCTAATCCTTTCTTTGTTTGCAAATATTTTTCCACTGAAGTAGCATACTTGAAATATACTTGATTGGTTTTAGTTTTCTTTATGTAACAAAACCAAAATTACGTCACTTGCAACGTTTCTTTTTTACCAGAGTTTTTTACATGCGTCAAAATGCAGTTTTTAGTTTAACAAATTTGCCTTATGATAGTCATCCGTCCAACTCCACTTTACATTTTTTTTTAGTAAATGATTTAACCAAGTTCTTAGAATAAGTATATTCGGTACATATTATTGTAGTAATTTGCTAAGCCCAAAAATGATTGTAATGATGCCACACCCAGCACGGGTGTTTTTTTTTTTGTAAATAACACACAATAATTAATCATTTTTAAAACATAAAAACGTTTATTTTGGTTACAAAAACAAAAAGGAAAAAAAAATTATTTTTAAAATTGTATTATTTTCAATTTGCTTTATTTTAAAAATTTTCTTTGAAATAAACTGACCGTAAAGAGCAATCTTTCTAGACTGAGGCAGCATTTAAGAAATTCGCTTAAAATGGTATATAGTAATCAAAAAGTGCTTGATATCCTGAGAATAGTTTCTCCTTTTTGTATCCCTTTGCTGAACAATCTGGGGGTTAGGTACTTCTTTTTTAGGCCGATTACATTTTCATGTTTTTATCTGTGTTTTAAGCGGGATCACCATATCTTTTGTTTTTGAAATTGTTATATTAAAGTACAATTACCCCTCATCCATATACTCAGATACGGGTGGAAGTATCGACGTTGCCCACAATGGAATTGACGTATAGTAATGAAAAAGTACTCAATATCCTTAGTATAGCAAGTGTGTCCAAACAGAACTTCATTTTTTGTATTCATTATTTGTGGACCTGGGTATCCCTCCTAGTATTAAATAAAAGACTGATAAAACAATAAGTAGTTATCTACATTCTCTATAAAAAGAATAAGTAGTTATCTACATTCTCTATAAAAAGAATAAGTAGTTATCTACATTCTCTATAAAAAGAATAAGTAGTTATCTACATTCTCTATAAAAAGAATAAGTAGTTATCTACATTCTCTATAAAAAGAATAAGTAGTTATCTACATTCTCTATAAAAAGAATAAGTAGTTATCTACATTCTCTATAAAAAGAATAAGTAGTTATCTACATTCTCTATAAAAAGAATAAGTAGTTATCTACATTCTCTATAAAAAGAATAAGTAGTTATCTACATTCTCTATAAAAAGAATAAGTAGTTATCTACATTCTCTATAAAAAGAATAAGTAGTTATCTACATTCTCTATAAAAAGAATAAGTAGTTATCTACATTCTCTATAAAAAGAATAAGTAGTTATCTACATTCTCTATAAAAAGAATAAGTAGTTATCTACATTCTCTATAAAAAGAATAAGTAGTTATCTACATCTATATATCTATAAAAGTGAACGTGTCTGTCTGTCTGTCTGTGTGTCTGTCTGTCTGTGTACATTTCCCTACGCAATAACTCTGTCAATTTTTAGTCTATAGACTCGAAATTTGAAATACCGGGTACTGAGATTTGGGAAAATTGATGTGACGGGTGTCAGCCAGAAATTTGGCTGTTAAGGGGTCAAATTTCAACGATTTGACCTTTAAGAACTCTACCAAACTCCTCCGACAATTTTGGGTCTAGACACTTGAAATTTTAGATATAGGTTCCTTGAACCTGGATCTAACTTAATAAAGTGATTTGAGCCCGAAACAATAAATTTTAAGGGGTCATAATAGGGGTAAAAGTTTAAAAAAATTAACCATTTTTTTTGTTTTTTTTTGCTTTTTTTGCACAGCATACACCTCCAAACACCCGAGCAACGCCAGGCACCCCTGCTAGTGCTCTATAAAAAGAATAAGTAGTTATCTACATGCTCTATAAAGAGAATAAGTAGTTATCTACATTCTCTATAAAGAGAATAAGTAGTTATCTACATTCTCTATAAAGAGAATAAGTAGTTATCTACATTCTCTATAAAGAGAATAAGTAGTTATCTACATTCTCTATAAAGAGAATAAGTAGTTATCTACATTCTCTATAAAGAGAATAAGTAGTTATCTACATTCTCTATAAAGAGAATAAGTAGTTATCTACATTCTCTATAAAGAGAATAAGTAGTTATCTACATTCTCTATAAAGAGAATAAGTAGTTATCTACATTCTCTATAAAGAGAATAAGTAGTTATCTACATTCTCTATAAAGAGAATAAGTAGTTATCTACATTCTCTATAAAGAGAATAAGTAGTTATCTACATTCTCTATAAAGAGAATAAGTAGTTATCTACATTCTCTATAAAGAGAATAAGTAGTTATCTACATTCTCTATAAAGAGAATAAGTAGTTATCTACATTCTCTATAAAGAGAATAAGTAGTTATCTACATTCTCTATAAAGAGAATAAGTAGTTATCTACATTCTCTATAAAGAGAATAAGTAGTTATCTACATTCTCTATAAAGAGAATAAGTAGTTATCTACATTCTCTATAAAGAGAATAAGTAGTTATCTACATTCTCTATAAAGAGAATAAGTAGTTATCTACATTCTCTATAAAGAGAATAAGTAGTTATCTACATTCTCTATAAAGAGAATAAGTAGTTATCTACATTCTCTATAAAGAGAATAAGTAGTTATCTACATTCTCTATAAAGAGAATAAGTAGTTATCTACATTCTCTATAAAGAGAATAAGTAGTTATCTACATTCTCTATAAAGAGAATAAGTAGTTATCTACATTCTCTATAAAGAGAATAAGTAGTTATCTACATTCTCTATAAAGAGAATAAGTAGTTATCTACATTCTCTATAAAGAGAATAAGTAGTTATCTACATTCTCTATAAAGAGAATAAGTAGTTATCTACATTCTCTATAAAGAGAATAAGTAGTTATCTACATTCTCTATAAAGAGAATAAGTAGTTATCTACATTCTCTATAAAGAGAATAAGTAGTTATCTACATTCTCTATAAAGAGAATAAGTAGTTATCTACATTCTCTATAAAGAGAATAAGTAGTTATCTACATTCTCTATAAAGAGAATAAGTAGTTATCTACATTCTCTATAAAGAGAATAAGTAGTTATCTACATTCTCTATAAAGAGAATAAGTAGTTATCTACATTCTCTATAAAGAGAATAAGTAGTTATCTACATTCTCTATAAAGAGAATAAGTAGTTATCTACATTCTCTATAAAGAGAATAAGTAGTTATCTACATTCTCTATAAAGAGAATAAGTAGTTATCTACATTCTCTATAAAGAGAATAAGTAGTTATCTACATTCTCTATAAAGAGAGTAAGTAGTTATCTACATTCTCTATAAAGAGAGTAAGTAGTTATCTACATTCTCTATAAAGAGAGTAAGTAGTTATCTACATTCTCTATAAAGAGAGTAAGTAGTTATCTACATTCTCTATAAAGAGAGTAAGTAGTTATCTACATTCTCTATAAAGAGAGTAAGTAGTTATCTACATTCTCTATAAAGAGAGTAAGTAGTTATCTACATTCTCTATAAAGAGAGTAAGTAGTTATCTACATTCTCTATAAAGAGAGTAAGTAGTTATCTACATTCTCTATAAAGAGAGTAAGTAGTTATCTACATTCTCTATAAAGAGAGTAAGTAGTTATCTACATTCTCTATAAAGAGAGTAAGTAGTTATCTACATTCTCTATAAAGAGAGTAAGTAGTTATCTACATTCTCTATAAAGAGAGTAAGTAGTTATCTACATTCTCTATAAAGAGAGTAAGTAGTTATCTACATTCTCTATAAAGAGAGTAAGTAGTTATCTACATTCTCTATAAAGAGAGTAAGTAGTTATCTACATTCTCTATAAAGAGAGTAAGTAGTTATCTACATTCTCTATAAAGAGAGTAAGTAGTTATCTACATTCTCTATAAAGAGAGTAAGTAGTTATCTACATTCTCTATAAAGAGAGTAAGTAGTTATCTACATTCTCTATAAAGAGAGTAAGTAGTTATCTACATTCTCTATAAAGAGAGTAAGTAGTTATCTACATTCTCTATAAAGAGAGTAAGTAGTTATCTACATTCTCTATAAAGAGAGTAAGTAGTTATCTACATTCTCTATAAAGAGAGTAAGTAGTTATCTACATTCTCTATAAAGAGAGTAAGTAGTTATCTACATTCTCTATAAAGAGAGTAAGTAGTTATCTACATTCTCTATAAAGAGAGTAAGTAGTTATCTACATTCTCTATAAAAAGAGTAAGTAGTTATCTACATTCTCTATAAAAAGAGTAAGTAGTTATCTACATTCTCTATAAAAAGAGTTAGTAGTTATCTACATTCTCTATAAAAAGAGTAAGTAGTTATCTACATTCTCTATAAAAAGAGTAAGTAGTTATCTACATTCTCTATAAAAAGAGTAAGTAGTTATCTACATTCTCTATAAAAAGAGTAAGTAGTTATCTACATTCTCTATAAAAAGAGTAAGTAGTTATCTACATTCTCTATAAAAAGAGTAAGTAGTTATCTACATTCTCTATAAAAAGAGTAAGTAGTTATCTACATTCTCTATAAAAAGAGTAAGTAGTTATCTACATTCTCTATAAAAAGAATAAGTAGTTATCTACATTCTCTATAAAAAGAATAAGTAGTTATCTACATTCTCTATAAAAAGAATAAGTAGTTATCTACATTCTCTATAAAAAGAATAAGTAGTTATCTACATTCTCTATAAAAAGAATAAGTAGTTATCTACATTCTCTATAAAAAGAATAAGTAGTTATCTACATTCTCTATAAAAAGAATAAGTAGTTATCTACATTCTCTATAAAAAGAATAAGTAGTTATCTACATTCTCTATAAAAAGAATAAGTAGTTATCTACATTCTCTATAAAAAGAATAAGTAGTTATCTACATGCTCTATAAAAAGAATAAGTAGTTCTAGGATTATAATCAGGATTCTGTTCTGGGGTTCGGTAAGGAGTGAGTCACTCTCTTGACAACAGCACGTTTCTGCCCTCTTCTTTTCCAATCGACCACACCTGGCCTTTCGCCACCAATGTCACACCACACAATCCGAACGTCAGCAATACAAAATTCTTTTCAATAGAAGATGTTCACGATTCTTTTCTCTCTGCTGCCCCAGGGAATTTTTCCCTGCTTTTATATCCTCCTATCTAGAAAGAAAAAGGAAGAGACAGGAAAAAAATAATAGCTTCTCCCATCATGCTCTGCCTTCCCAAGATGCCCTTCACGTATACAAATGCACTGGGCATCCTTTCCTTCTTCTTTCCCAAAGAGCGATGCAGATACGACTGGTACGTTTTTTTTTTTTTTTTTTTTCTTCTTTTCTAACCATATAATCCACACGCCCCCGTGATCTTTGCGATCAATAAGACACTTCATAATCCTTCATCCAAGCAGGCCTCCTCCTCTCACGTTGAGGCCTCTGGGGGACAACTTCTTGGGGGTTGACATTTTCAGGTTTCTACAGACATTTTCGTCCAGTTGTAAAGAACCACAATGTGGGGCTAAGTCGAATTGGGTGCATCGTTAGCTTCTGGTGGATATCGACTTCCTCCTCTTCACTGCCATCACTGCGCACTGGCAGAGTTACACGACGCAGGTCTAGGATATGCCGGAGAACGCCATTCACCATTACGTTGTTCTTTGACTGCATTCCCGTTACGACCCCCCTCTCCCAGCGAGTGGTACATTTTGCATTGGGGGGGCTTTACCCACACCTCCTCGCCCACTTTAATGGTAGCTTCTTCACCCTCAATTCCTACCGTTTTGTTGCACGGATGCCGCCACTTATATGCAAAGATGGCTCTATGAGGCACAGTTGTCTCATCTTGTCTGGTTTTCGGTGAGATGTTGTACTAAAACACCGTCTCCATGGGTGAAATGTTGCTTTTTTTCTGCAGCAGCCTTGATGGTGCGATGATTCCTCTCCACTATCCCATTGCTACTCGGCCAATACGCTGCCCTAAAAAATTGCCTTACTCCCCACCTATCACACACCTCTTTAAAGGCTTCTGATCGGAAAGCGGGGTCATTGTCCATTAACAGTTCCTCAACTGGACCTCTTTCCAAAAATATTTCTTTGATGACCTCTCTGATCGCCCATGCAGATTCTGTCCTGATCTCTCTCCATATGGCAAACTTCCCCGGTCCACAGTCGACCATCGACAGATACAGTTTATATCGATAATGGGTCACATCAATGGCCAATCGCTTCCAGTCCTCTGCAATGTGTAACTCTCCTGCTTCATGTCTGGATGGTCTAGGGTCTATTGATTGGCACTCCTGAAAGTGCACCACTACCTCCCTGACATCCTTCTCAGTGGTTTCCGGGTAAACCTCTCTGGCCAAGAATAACGTCCGTTCTCAACCAAAGTGGTGCATTTCGTGTAACTTTTTAACTTCCTCTCCTGCACAGCATACTGAGGAAACCTCTTTTCTCTCTTGCAGCCAGCCCTTCTTTACCCATGTCATCAAATCCGCCTTGTTCTTTTCTGATGGGATCAGCACTACAGATAGCTTCAACTGGAATTCCACTATCAAATTTGCAAGTGCTCTAAGCCTGTGCTTGATCAGCATTTCTGCAGCACCTCTGGTCCTTACTCTCTTATCGCCAGTCACTGCTGACCTGATCCATGAAACTACTGTTGTCGAATTGGATTTGATTTCAATCGTTTTCAATCCCCACTTCAGGGCTAGATTGATTCCTTTTATAACGGCCTCCAGTTCGGCTACGTTGATATGGGAATAATCGTTTTTCTTCCTTCGCCGCATCTTCCACAGTTACGCTTCCCATCTCTAATACGACGCCCAATGCCAGACTGCTGGCATCACACCAAATCACCCCCACGTCTCTGCCGCTGACGTACCATTCCCCCTTTACTGGGTCTTCTTTCGTCACTCTTGCGATGATTTCCTGTAGCATGTTCGTGACCTCCTTCGTCACACGGCCCTCCCAGCCATCAGTGCCCGTTTGTCGTTTAATAAAGCTGCACGCTATCCTGAGCCAGCCGGCGAGTGGATAGTGTCCTACCAGTCTCCCGCAGACCAAGAAGAGTTCTTGTTTTGTCAGGTTGGTTCCGATTTCGGGTATTGCATTCCCTCATCTAAAGACCAGGCTTCCTTTGTCATCTCGGCATAGTTTAAACCTCAACACCGCTCGTCCATCCAGGGACTCTGCCGGTTTTGCAGTCAACCCATACCTCGTAACATGGCCTCTCACCTTCTCTGCTTCCTCTACGAGAATGTCGTCAATGTACGAACTAGTGGCCTTGTCCACTGTACAGTCTTTACTCAGCACCGTCTTCAACACGCCAGTCATAATTTTTTGGGCTGAGCTCAGCCCAAAGCCTAACCTCGTCAGGCAATACAACTTCCCCTTGTACCGAACCAATTGATGTTTCCAGAGTTTTTCATCTACATGGATCTGGAGATAAGCCAACTTCAGGTCAACAATCTTAGTGGCCTACTTCATTTCCTCATCACCTCTTCGCATACATCAATCCCCTTTCTAGTGTGGCAGGCTACGTATCTGTTTAATTCTCTGAAATCCAGTACTAGTCTAACTTTATTCTTTGTGGGTTGCACAACCGCCAGTAATGGTAGCACTCCTTTTTCATCCCCTGTCCACGGTTTCAGAATTCCCTCCTCTATCCACCTCTCCACTTCTTCCTCGAATCCTTTTCTTATTTCTCCTCGCAGTGTTTTCTCGTAGCAACTTACTTTGTTTTGTAGTTCCTGAGGTCCATTTCCATTCTACCGTCCACCTCTCACCGTCGAACCTTGCCAGGAAATCCTTGTCCTCAATGCAGAAAGCCTCTAGTTTTTGTGTTCTGATATTTCTATCACCTTCCACTCCTGCCATTCCTACTGTGCCGAGACGTCCAAAAGTTACTTGGCCCCCTCTCAACGTAGTGCCCCCCAGTTGGTTGATCGCACTTACACCTAAAACCACATCAACATCACCAACCAGACGATCCAACACCAGGGCTCGTAGTCCAATAGGTACACCTTGCACCAGTACTTCCGCTGTTGTTTCTCCCAGGCATTTCACCTCCCTGCCATCCACGGTCTTAATACTCCTAGTTCCGCTCGATGATCTAGCGACATTCTTCGTTACCAACATCGTGGTGCAGCCTGAGTCAACAAGGGCCATGGCTCTCTTTCCATTGACCACTACCGGTAACTGAGGCAACGCTTCATTGTGCACCATTTCCACATAGAAGGGGGAACACCTGGCGCAATGGCTCCCCTTCACTTGTTTCCCTGGTTCCGTGCAGTAACGCAATAGCGGCTAATGTGCCCCACTCGTCAACATCGGTAGCAGATGACCCCCAGTCTCGGCTCTTTGCAGTCCTTGAGCAAGTGAGGACCCTGACACCGGAAGCACTTGATAGCAGACCTCCCCTCCTGTCACCTCGCTGCCTGTCTCTCGTCATTCAAGTGGGGCCTCATACACTTATTTCCACTCACAGCTGCAGCCACGATTGGGCCCTTGACATTCTTGACTAGTGTGTAATTGTTTTCATTTGTTCTTTACAAGTGTGTAATTGTTTTCATTTGTTCTTTACAAGTGTGTAATTGTTTTCATTTGTTCTTTACAAGTGTGTAATTGTTTTCATTTGTTCTTTACAAGTGTGTAATTGTTTTCATTTGTTCTTTACAAGTGTGTAATTGTTTTCATTTGTTCTTTACAAGTGTGTAATTGTTTTCATTTGTTCTTTACAAGTGTGTAATTGTTTTCATTTGTTCTTTACAAGTGTGTAATTGTTTTCATTTCTTCTTTACAAGTGTGTAATTGTTTTCATTTCTTCTTTACAAGTCGCATGAATTAGTTAACAGGGGTCACATGCGATAGTCTACATAAATAAGTTGAAATCTTCCTAAGATTCCAGTTTCTTTTCATGTCTTACATGAGTATGCCTACTTGTACTTAAGCTTGATGATCAATGATTTTAAGATGAGTGGTTTCAGCAACGACAACAATGCAGGTCCTACCACACAGAAAGGGAGACTTCGTCACCTGATATCCACTCGTAAGATTATACTGAAGGAGGTTGCTATACAATGCAGCACAATGGAGTGTGTAAATATCTCCACTGAACCATGGCTAAAAAATTGAATGCTCTAAGAAAGGTTCGACTAATCAACACTTTTAAAAATTGCATTTTTCATCTTAAATATTACAAACCAATGCATATGCTATTGCAAAGTTAAATTTCAAGTGCAGGAGACACTTGAAATCCACTTAGAAGGTTCTGTTGAGTGATGGCTGCTATACAACACAATGGAGTGTGTAAATATTTCCCTCAAACCATATAAAAGGTTCAGTTCGAAAGTCTATTCAACATAAAGATTCCCAAGTTTGAAAAGAAAGTCGGAGTTACTTCATCTGACACGTTATGAATATAATAACTAAGAGGACAATAATAGTTTAAGTTTTAGCCTTGACATTGGTTTCGTTAAATTCCATTTGAACTACAAGGTGGAATGATAAAATTGTCGCCCTAGAAAAGATGACATGATTTCATTTCCATTTGATGAAAACCGGCTTTTTTTGCAGACCACATCTACTGGTTGGCCAGTTGTTTACAAGTCTCAAAAGCGATAGGAGCCTTCTGAAAGTGACATAATGTTCAACGAGTGAGATCGGAGATGCGCCACTCTACAACATGTTCTCTACCGAGCAAAGTTATGATAACAGGACAATTGCCAGCATCCTTAAAATGCATCGCTGGATTGCCACAAATAACACAAGTTTCCAGCCACGGTTATTGCCTTTAGTGTGGGCCACATCATGCCACCTCACATCTTCAAAGTTGGCTTGAAAGTGAACACCAAAATTGAAAGTGAACACCAAAATTGAAAGTGAACACCAAAATTGAAAGTGAACACCAAAATTGAAAGTGAACACCAAAATGTACCTGGATGTGCTGAAGAATGTGGTGACCCCTGGTGCAATAAGATGGCCGCAAGCAGACCCAGTGCTGCAGGAATCTGCGCTTACCCACAAGCCCAAAGAGACCCAAGCTTACCCTTCTCTCACTGTCTCTCCTTCTCCCCGACCTGAACCCGCTGGACTACTTTGGTCATATGTCAAGAACATCACCGACATGACCTCCCACAACACCAAAGCTAGCATAATCGCCAGCATCTGCCAAGTATTTGCTAGGCTCCTGCCAGCACGTGTGGAAAAGACATGCTTCCAGTTCCAGATCCATATTGAGGCGGTGATTGAGGCTGAAGGTGGCTACATTGAATGTCAGCTCTAATAATCAAGTTACCTCAATTGATTTTTTGAATAAAATTTTAAAAATAAAACTGTAGTGTTGTTTTCTTTAGGGCGACAAATTTATTGTTCCACGCTGTAGAGCTTAAAATAAAAAAAAAAAATAAGTATAATGTTGGCTTCAAGTTATGTTTCAAATTCAGACAAATAGGAAGAAACTAATCTAAAGTTTCATGTGAAAAATGTGTGAAAATAGAAATTCTTAACAATGGAAATTATATATGTATAGAATATAGTTCTAAAAGATTAAAACAATTTCATTTTGCTTTCAATATTGTATTCTGTCACAATTGTATAATCCTCACAAAAATCTGCGACTGGAGGAGGAAGGAAAGGAGTCTTCATATGTTTTCTAGTTTTGAAAATAGCGATTATTGTTCCATTAATTATGTCAAATTATATCAATCTCTTATGTGATTTTTTGAGATGAGGATTGATTATTCTTCAAACTACTCTTCTCATTTTGAGTGTTATTCACACAACGTTTTGGTCGATGTAACCTTTTTAAGGTGTATCTTGTTGAACTCCAGAATCTTTCTGTCAAACTCGGTAGTCTGCACAGAATTTCGAATTGAGACAGCCATGACTGGATAAAAGTCTTAAGTAATTTTCAATTGTATTTTGAGTTTTTAGTTTTTGTTGTTAGAGTGAACATGAACACAACAGCACACCATTTTAGCATGTATTTGGGAGTGAGATATTTTCTGGAGCAGTGGCAACCTTGGCAACAAATTTGATGTAGGTCTTCCATTTCAGGTTGGGAGTGAAGGTCAGACCCAGAAGCAGAGGTTCTTGAAAGCCATTCAAGTGAGGATCAGAGCATTTATGTTGAGAAAATAGAAGCTTGGTTTAAAATTAATTAGCCATATTTTTTCCCATGCATTAAGGTCGGAGGAGAGAGAAAGAGATCTTGGTTGTTGTTAGCCTTTGAAGTGTTAAGTGTCATCTGCATATATGTTGCCGAATGAACTTAGAATGTGATTTGGGAGATCATTGATGAAGAAAAGGGAGAAAGTTGGGCCTAGGATGGCTCCTTGAGGCACATCAGCATTGATACTTTAAGTTTCGGACTTCTGTCAATCGATGACTATTTGTAAAAACCTATCAGATGGTTGAGAAAGTTTTCCAAGTTGTTGGAAAGCATTTCTCTTTTAGGCCTCAATTGAACAGCTTTGCAAGAACGGCTGCTAGTTCTGACCATAATCAATGTGCCTGAAGTGATCTGACAAAGCCAAACTTTTTGCCAAGAACTTTGCAGCAAACTCACCTACCTCCTAAATTTCCTCCCAAGAAAATAATCCGAGTGACATCCACATATGTTTGTGATGTTGCTACACATCAAAAACTTTAATGCCAGCAAAGCTGACAATATTCCAATCATAGTACTCAAAAAGCTGCAATTCTTCCCTGCTTTGATAAAGTATAAAATTGACTTTGAAATCTAGTGGAAGATGTCTATAAAACATTCATTATATAAACTCGTTTAGTTACAACCACTATAAATAAAACTAAAGGATCTGCTATTAGCAAAGTTTCTATTCAAGAACTACTCATCTATGGAACACAATATCATGAGGTTGCTTTCCAGCTGACTACAAAATGTGAACAAATTCTTGTCAAGATGTTCTCTAAGGTAATCAAATTTTGCAGTTTAAACCATCACCTCCAATCTCAGCTCATTAATTTTCATTGATTTTATTATAAACCTTATCTTGCCTAAATGTTCCCCAAATAAGGGCTAACCTGAACCATGAAAATTTCTTACATTTCATACTATTTTGAATCTTTACAAAAATATAATTTCAGTAAAAAAAATTATGGAATTTCAACCAGTGAATCTACCAAATTATTTTGTCAATTTTCCAAAGTCAAATTCAAATAGCAACGTATCTGATGTAGTGGTATTTGATTAAGACTTCCTCTTTCTTCTAGCATGTTTTTGCAAGAAAATAATGTATTTCACTTGAAAAAACAACTTTTAAGAAGATTCTTACATTGAAGAAAATTAAAAAAAAAAATGACTTGATAAGCTGCATCATATATTTGATATATTTTATATATTTCCCCTAAGAATAAATCAAATAAAGTCGGACACCTAACTCAATTTTTCATTTTTTAAATGTTTTTTCCATTTATATATTAGTACTATCCTTTTTTTATGTGTGTGTTACTCGTCTATATGTGATATACGCATTATGATTTTTTCAAATTTAGTAATCTAGTCGCCATAGAAATTCCATGGTGCTTTCTACATCAATCTGTATGATTTGCTCTTAATAATAATAATGTTCATTTTGAAACATTAAATGTTTGTCAGGATCAGTACCATTGGAAAAGAAAAATGATTCAATTATAATTGTCATTGTCAGCTAACTATTCTTTAAATTAAAACAAATTTTGTTATTTAAAATTGTAGAATGTTTTTGTTTAAAATTGTAGGAATTTTTTTATTTCTTTTAAATTGAAGAATCTTTTTATTTGTTTAAAATTGTAGGAAATTTTTATTTCTTTAAAATTGTTTGATTTTTTTCTTTGAATTTTTAAAATTTAAAATAGTAGGAATTTTTTTATTTAAAATTATAGGAATTTTTATCTATTCAAAATTATAGGAATTTGATCTATTTAAAATTGTAATTTTTATTTA
>NC_136520.1:20239274-20264274 GCF_053919585.1 Euprymna scolopes
AGACCAAAAAGTTTCAAAGTCGATTTCTCCTCAAGAGCAGAACCATTGAATGGGATATTAGGAAGAAAAGGGACATGCTTATGATTAAAAGACACAAATTTAATCTTCAAAGGATTAAACGAAACAAGACATTTTGTACCCCAATCTACAACTGAACATTCTCATTAATCGCATTTAACTTTGCCATCCACATGGTACAACAACAAAACAAAGAAACAAATATTGGCTAGTTAGAAGCAAACATTGGTCTATCAGCTTAAATTCTATTCAGGTGTCATTTTTAGAATCTCATAACTTTATTTGCTAGATGATCATTATTGTTTCACTCTGTTGTGTCCTTTAATCGCCTTCCATAGCCACACGCTAATCAGTGAGAACTGATAAGATTTTTCATTTTATCAAAAACAGCTGTCCTTGTATATCTCTCACTCCAGCATATCAAGGTTTTTTCCTTTTGAGAAAAAAAAATCAGTTATTATATTAAAGCGGAGTCAATCTAATGTTATTTTGCCTACATACGTGGCTGGTTTAAAAAGTGTCTGATTTTAGGCCAGAAAAAATCTTTCACATGACTTTGGTTTGAACGCTTCAAATGAGTGTACACACTTAGCCCACCAATGCTTCCACTGCCAGAAACACCTCTGAAAGTCTTTTGGAATAGTGTTCATCTCTACCATAACAGTCCACATTATCTCTTCTCTACTTTCAAAACGGATCCTTTCAGTGGTGTCTTCAATTTTGGAAACAACCAGAAGTTGCAAGGAGTCATGTCTGGAGAGTTGAGAGGTTGGCGAACAACTGGAATTCCATGTTAGGCTAAGAAATGTTGGCGCAATTGGGATGAGTGTGAGGGTGTTGTTATGCAGTTGCCAATTTTTCGCCGTCCACGTCTGATCTTTTACACCAAACTTTATTAAGGAGACGCTGGCGAACATCTTGATAGTACTCCTTTGTCACTATTTATCCTTCCGGTGCGTATTCATGACAACACAATTCTATGGATATCAAAGAAGACAGTCAGCATCACATCAAGTTTGTTTCGTGTCGCGCTTTTTTTTACCTTCCATTGTCTTTTTGTTTCTGGATCAAACCTATACACCCATGAATCATCTCCAATTATCACGGTGTTTAGAAACTCAAGATCAGTGTTGTTGGTGTCCACAAGGTTTTGTGCAACTTCAAAACTGATGAGAACGATTTGGGCATAAATTTTGCAACCACGTTGTGTATGTTGGGTATGTTGGGTATGTTCAAATCATCACGCAAAATTGTATGCGCAGAATCTTTACTCTCTCCAGGCAACTTCCCGTACTGTGAAATGACAATCTGTCATCACCAAATTTTGCACCCTCACTAACAGTTGCACTCCAAACAGTTTGGGGCCTATCAAAACGCTGGTCACTCTCTACTGATGTGTGGCCATTTTTGAATCGCTTTAACCACTCCTTAATTTGTGTTACACCATCGCATTTTCTCCAATCACTTGTTGAATCTTTTTTTGCTTTGAGAATCACCAAACTTTTGACAACATTTGATGCAGTACCTTTTATCAACACGTTCAGTCATTTTGAGAGAATATGGAATCCGATGATCACGGGCTGGAAAGGCATGACAAAATTCACGCATGTACATAAAAGCGTTTTCCTTCACTGTGTAGAGTGGCACCACACTATTGTTTCTATTTCACGGGAAAAATAAAAGTCGGATACTTTTTAGACAGGTCTCGTATGTTATTTATGCAAACTACATGCTAAAATATTCTTCAAATTGAGAATTGAGTTATAGGTACTTTCAACATGTTCCACAGTTTTAACCCCTCCCTCATATGTAACCCGATGTAACTGTAATATTATCATCCTAACTTTTTACCATTTAAAAGAAGCTTCAAATAAACTGGTAATATTTAAAAAAAATTACAGCATACAAAAATAATGAAAATGCGAGACAAAAATCGTGTTTAGATTATCAGCGCTTTAAAACAACGTTCCTATGTAGTGACGTTTTTGAAGCCTTAGACATACCCATGTTTTAAAAATCGAGCAAAAATCAAATAATTGTCATATTTTACTCAAATTTTCGCTATTTATTAATTACTAGCGAGGGGGGGGGGGTACCTGGCGTTGCGCAGGTGTTTGGAGGTTTGTGTGGTTTTGGGTAAATCAAAACAAAAGAATAATTCCAACAAAAACCTAACAGTCAGCCATGGTTCTCCCCAGAATGTGCTGCTGCTATCACGCGCAGAAATCACTTTTTCCATAGCTACCAACGTAATAGATGCACTGAGACTAAAGCTGCTTTCAGGTCTGCCAGCAACCACTGTAAAAGAGTAATAAAAAATGCAAGAGAGCTATATGCCCAGTCTGTTAAATCCAAGGTAGCTGATCAGCGGCTTGGATCCCACCAGTTTTGGCAAATAACAAATAGGATCCTGAACAGAAGTGTGCGTTCTATCCCAACCATTATCAATGGACCAGAGGTCATCTTGTCAGCGTCAGACAAGGCCAAACTATTTGCAAAGAACTTTGCAGCTAATTCTACCCTATGCGACGAAGGCCATCAACTCCCCATATTTCCTCCTATAACACAGAACAAGCTAGGTAACATACAAATATCCGTGCATGAGGTCGCCAAGCTAATAAAAAAACCTAGATTCCAGTAAAGCAACTGGCCCTGATTGCATCCCAATTATAGTGTTAAAAAAGCTTCAACCAGAACTTGCTCCCATACTTACGAAACTATTTAAGCACTGCCTTAAGGAGAAGTGCTTTCCGACCCCCTGGAAGACCTCATCAGTTTGCCCTGTATTTAAGAATTCAGGTGATAAGTCATCTCCCTCTCAGTACAGACCAATAAGTCTCCTGTGTGTTATGAGTAAGTTGCTGGAATCCATATTAAATAGAGAAATAGTCAACCACCTCAGCAGGAATAACCTTCTTAGTGACACACAATATGGTTCCCGCTCTGCAAGTGCTGAGGGTTATATCCCACAGGATTAGTGAATCTCTTGACAAAGGCTTCCTTTCTAGGGTAATTGCTCTTGACATATCAAAGGCCTTCGACAAGGTATGGCATAAGGGTCTACTTCACAAGATTTCCAGCTACGGTATAACTGGAAATGTTTTCTCAATCATTAAATCATTTCTCTCCGATAGGTTCATAAGAGTAGTGGTAGATAGACAAAAATCGGAGGCCTGCAATATAAATGCTGGAGTCCCTCAGGGGTCAATCCTGGGCCCAACTCTCTTCCTGATCTACATCAATGACCTCCCTAAACACATACTTAAATCATTCGTTGACATCTATGCTGATGACACGACCATCAATGGCAACACATCAAAGGCTGTAAATGATAAAGTTCTCTCAGATTCTCTCTCCTCTGATCTCGAGCGCATGGTTCAGTGGGGGAAGATGTGGCTGGTTACCTTTAATGCATCCAAAACCAAACTCCTATCCTTACATCATCAACGCTCTGATCCTCAGCTGGCATCAATTGTGATGGATGGCTCTCGTCTGGGTGAGGCCCCGTGTTTTGACAAGCTTCTGGGTTTGACCTTTACTCCTGATCTGAAATGGAACACGTACATCAAGTCTGTTGCCAAGGTCGCTGGAAAGATGGTGGGATCCTTCTACCGCTCCAGAAGATATCTCACTACTGATGCAATTCTCTATCTATATAAAAGCCAAGTACGTCCAAGGATGGAATACTGTTGCCATATCTGGGCAGGAGCTGCTAAAAACAGCCTATCATGCCTTGACAGAGTACAAAATAGACTTCGTGGTTTAGTGGGGGATGCTCTTTTCTCTACCCTGCAACCTCTCTCCCACAGAAGAGACGTTGCGAGCCTATCCTTGTTTTATCATTATTTTCATGGCAGGTGCTCGTCTGAACTCCAATCCCTGGTCCCCCCTCGCCAATCTTTCACGAAAAACACCCGTCTAGCTGAATCCACTGAAAAATTTCACCCACTCTATATCTGTGCCTAAATCAAAACGCGGATTCCATGAACAAAGCTTCTTTCTTAGAACTGCACGCCTGTGGAACTCTGTTCCGTCTGCCTGCTTCCCTCCGGACTACAACTTGGATGTCTTCAAGTCCAATGTTAACAAATTCCTAATGAACCGCCCCCTTAAGTAAACACTTCATCAAATCTCCACACTAACGTAATGTACTTGCAATAACCCTTATCCCTGAGTGGCTTCCGGGCCTTGATAAGTGGTGATCACTGTGTAAAAAAAAAAAAATAATAAAAAAAATAAAATAAAAAATCGTTGCCCGGGTGTTTGTGTCGGGGGGGAGGGTTAAAATAAAAAAAAGTTTTGGTAGGTAAGTATGAAGGATCGAACCCGAAGTTGGAAATTAAAGTGTGTCAAAAAACATGCAACGTTAACCACTGGGCCACCACAAAATAGTAATGGAAACATGTTTGAATTTATTTAAGTATTAAAACTTGGCAGGTGCCCATACTTAATGAGGTCAACTTTGACTGCGGGGCAGTATTTTATTTACTGCAAGGCAGGATTTTTTATTTATTTATTTATTTGTTTCCCCAAGATGTTGTGGAGAAAACCAGCTCCCCCATAAAAAGGGGTTTGTCCAAATTGAATAGCAATTGTCTGATATAAGGAGAAACTCCACATTGATCAAAGCTGATTGCTTTCGGACGTTTCTGGCGATCGCAACCAGGAAAATGCCGCCAGAATTAGTTTCGCCATTATTATACGAAAAAGCTTAATGCACATGTGGCAATCGAAAAATGTTGAATATTTATCTTTTCAAAGTTGAGCAAATTAAATAGACAGGCAACACCCATTGTTAACTCGTAGATATTATCATTTAGACGTGATATAAAAAATTTTAAGAAGGTAATCAACCGATCGCTTCTCGGAACAAAGCCTTTCTCGGACATACACAAAAAGTGAACATACATACATACATACATACATACATACATACATACACGCATTTTCGCTTTTATATTTATAGATGAAATAAACTTACATAATAAAAGTAGGTTTTGTTAAATATATTAGAGGAAATATTTTATTTTAGGTGTTCTACCTAGTGGTGGGACGATTAATCGGAATCGGAATCGTTAATCGTAAGAATCGTGTATTTTGGGAGGTATTGGAATCGCATCGTTAAAAAATACCTTAATTTTCCGATTCCTTCATTACGATTCTTTTAGTCTGATGTTGAAAAAAAGAAAAAAATTTCCTGATATTTCTAACCGCAAGAGGGAAATGTAGCATGTTATAAAAAGAAACCAAAGAAATTCATTATTAACAGGGCAATGCTTAGGTCCCCTTACTTACAAGGTTCATTCATTCAGATCTATTGTAATCAAAACTACAAAAGAGTTAACTTGAAAAGAAGTATGCAGGGCTCTACATTGCGAGTAAAAATAAAAAAAACGCTTATCTTTTTGGCGATTGTTTTTTTTTTTTACTGACAAATCTTCTAATACTGAATGAAAATGCTTTTTCAACTTATATTTTCTTAAAATAAAACGAGCAAAGTCAAATTATTTAAGCAGTAAACGGTTTAATAGAACAATATACTTTTTTTCTTTTTTTAAAAGAAGGCTTTTGAAAGAAATATCTCTAAAATGAAATTGATCACGTTGTATTATTTCGCAAAGTTTTGACAGTAGTCGGCTTCTTTTTAAGTTTAAAAAAAATCGACCCCATACCTATCTCTTCCAAACCTAAAGTTATTAAATAATCTCTTCGTTAATTCAAGGGTAATTAATTCAATTCAGTCAAGTTTTTTTTTTTAATTTCATTGAAATAAAATCCATTTTTTTATTTTTTTCTCCAGAAAGATAAAACCCTGAATTTGATTATATTAAAAGCAGAATAATATAATCTTTTTTCTAGAATTTTAAATTTAAAATTAAAAGTGTTTTGCGCAGTTTTTTGCCGAACGAAAAAGAAATTAATATATATATTTTTAAAAGGTTTTGTAATCAATTAATTTTTATGTCTAAATAATATTTACGATTAATTAAATAATTTCATTTTAAAAAGTATTTATAAATAGAATTTTACTTAAGACTTATAGTTTAGCAATATTGAACCGCATCAACCATGTGTGAATTGAACACAGTCAACCAAAAAAAAATTCAAAAGAAAATGCATATTTGCATTTCATTATGTAAACTTTTATACATTGGTTTCAAAAATTAAATTCTATAAGTTTTTTTTTGTTAACTACCGGTTGGTACAATTTACCGCCCCATCCCTTTATATTTTTTTCTTTTTGTCTTTTTTAGCGGATTTTTTTTTTTTTTTTTTTTTTTTTACACAGTGATCACCACTTATCAAGGCCCGGAAGCCACTCAGGGATAAGGGTTATTGCAAGTACATTACGTTAGTGTGGAGATTTGATGAAGTGTTTAATTAGGGGGGCGGTTCATTAGGAATTTGTTAACATTGGACTTGAAGACATCCAAGTTGTAGTCCGGAGGGAAGCAGGCAGACGGAACAGAGTTCCACAGGCGTGCAGTTCTAAGAAAGAAGCTTTGTTCATGGAATCCGCGTTTTGATTTAGGCACAGATATAGAGTGGGTGAAATTTTTCAGTGGATTCAGCTAGACGGGTGTTTATCGTGAAAGATTGGCGAGGGGGGACCAGGGATTGGAGTTCAGACGAGCACCTGCCATGAAAATAATGATAAAACAAGGATAGGCTCGCAACGTCTCTTCTGTGGGAGAGAGGTTGCAGGGTAGAGAAAAGAGCATCCCCCACTAAACCACGAAGTCTATTTTGTACTCTGTCAAGGCATGATAGGCTGTTTTTAGCAGCTCCTGCCCAGATATGGCAACAGTATTCCATCCTTGGACGTACTTGGCTTTTATATAGATAGAGAATTGCATCAGTAGTGAGATATCTTCTGGAGCGGTAGAAGGATCCCACCATCTTTCCAGCGACCTTGGCAACAGACTTGATGTACGTGTTCCATTTCAGATCAGGAGTAAAGGTCAAACCCAGAAGCTTGTCAAAACACGGGGCCTCACCCAGACGAGAGCCATCCATCACAATTGATGCCAGCTGGGGATCAGAGCGTTGATGATGTAAGGATAGGAGTTTGGTTTTGGATGCATTAAAGGTAACCAGCCACATCTTCCCCCACTGAACCATGCGCTCAAGATCAGAGGAGAGAGAATCTGAGAGAACTTTGTCATTTACAGCCTTTGATGTGTTGCCGTAGATGGTCGTGTCATCAGCATAGATGTCAACGAATGATTTAAGTATGTGTTTAGGGAGGTCATTGATGTAGATCAGGAAGAGTTGGGCCCAGGATTGACCCCTGAGGGACTCCAGCATTTATATTGCAGGCCTCCGATTTTTGTCCATCTACCACTACTCTTATGAGCCTATCAGAGAGAAATGATTTAATGATTGAGAAAACATTTCCAGTTATACCGTAGCTGGAAATCTTGTGTAGACCCTTATGCCATACCTTGTCGAAGGCCTTTGATATGTTAAGAGCAATTGCCCTAGAAAGGAAGCCTTTGTCAAGAGATTCACTAATCCTGTGGGATATAACCGTCAGCACATCTGCGGTAGATCTTGCAGAGCGGAAACCATATTGTGTGTCACTAAGAAGGTTATTCCTGCTGAGGTGGTTGACTATTTCTCTATTTAATATGGATTCCAGCAACTTACTCATAACACACAGGAGACTTATTGGTCTGTACTGAGAGGGAGAGGACTTATCACCTGAATTCTTAAATACAGGGCAAACTGATGAGGTCTTCCAGGGGGTCGGAAAGCATTTCTCCTTAAGGCAGCGCTTAAATAGTTTCGTAAGTATGGGAGCAAGTTCTGGTTGAAGCTTTTTTAACACTATAATTGGGATGCAATCAGGGCCAGTTGCCTTACAAGAATCTAGGTTCTTGATTAGCTTGACGACCTCATGCACGGATATTTGTATGTTACCTAGCTTGTTCTGTGTTGTAGGAGGAATTATGGGGAGTTGATGGCCTTCGTCGCATAGGGTAGAATTAGCTGCAAAGTTCTTTGCAAATAGTTTGGCCCTGTCTGACGCTGACGAGATGACCTCTGGTCCATTGATCATGGTTGGGATAGAACGCACAACGCCAAAGTCCAAAAAAAGTCTTGCATGGAAACTTTTTGAAGTTGATGAAGATGATGAGTTGAAAGCCATTTACAAAGTCTGTCAAATTAAAATATTGCGAGGAATAAAACCATCTAACATGACCGCAACCAACATGTTAAAACATTTAACTATGAAGCATCCAAATAAATTGGAGGAGCAAAATAAAAAAGAAAAGGAACAAAAAATTACCAACTAGTCACTCAGAGCAGTTTTATTAGTGAGGGTCGAAATCGCAGTGTCTTTTTTTTTTTTTTTGCCTACGTCACCATCTAGGTGTCACCAATTTTTTTAACCCTCCTTAACTTCAAAGAGTAAATACAATATATACAACTAAAAAAATAATTTTTAAAAATGCTGATTCTATTCATGAAAAATTCTTTTAACTAGAAATTAAAACTTAGGTAAAGATAGCTGACTGACAGCAACAGGAGCACTGGTTAACTACTGAACCACGTGGAAATTGTGGGGGGAGGAAAAAAGGAAATTAAATGATGATAATAAATTATGATAACCGTCTTTGAAAGGCACTAAACTTCTAAAATTTACTTCTTTAAAATTTTAGGCGGCACTCCCCGGCGATTTTGAAGCACTCTCTCTCTCTCCAAAAAAAAAAAAAAAAAAAAAAAAAAAGATTCAATTTTTAAGTTTGGGAAAGATATATTTATTATAACCGAATTCTTGTATGAAGACTGGATCTACTTTATTGGACGTTAATTTGTGAGATAAGTAATTTTTCAATGTTTAATATGTTTTTAAAGTTTCAATTATCAATTAAATTTTTTTAATTGCGTTTATTTTTCAATTTATTTAAAAAAAAAACAGGGTTTTAAATGTATTTTTCAAGGTAACAAGCTTCGAAAGAAGTCTAATAAAAAAAATCACTTAATTTTTAATTTCGACAACCCTGAGAATTTAATTATTAAAAAAATATTGAAATGTGACATTTTTTTATTTAACATTTCTATTAGTTCAATTAATTTTCTTTCAATAATTCATTTCACTCAACAAACTTCACCATTTTTTTTTTAATCTTTTTCTGTAATTTTGGTAATTATGTTTGCTCAATTTTATCTAGTATTTCATTTGTTTTTTATAGTGGTATCATTTTTATATGTGTTCCTTTGATATACCCTATTTCAAAATTAGTTTGGCTAAACTTATTCTTCACGTTAGAAACAACGTGTAAAAGCAATGAAAAAGTAAGAAAAAATAATAGGTGTTAACTACTCCTTGTGAATTATGGAGGTCTGAAGAACTGCCGTCACAAATACAACTATCAATAGCTAAACAAAAAATAGTTTTTGAAATTCCTTTAATTGTAACTTTTCCCTATACCTACCTTTTTGGTATAAAACACAAAAACTTTCGATTAATGGTATTTCTCATATATGGTCGTTAACTTTGGAAAGATTATTTTGTATCTACGGCGCCATGTCACGTGGTATATTGTTTTTTATTTCATTACCCACGTTCATTTATAAATTATTAAATTAAATATTTATCTTTTTTATATTTAATAAGTATATATTTTCTTTCTCTTCCGCTATATTTTTTTTATTTAATTCATTAAATCTGTTAATTATGAGGACAAAAATAATGAATCGTGTGTATTTATTCTCTAATTTTCTTGTTTTTGTTCTGTTATATAAATTCTATTTTATTTGTTTTTTCTCTGAAGGATAAATTCTATTTTCTTTGAGTTTTTTTTTCTGTATTCCAATTAAGTAAAATAAATTTTCTTTAAAATAAATTTTGCTAATTTTTCCGTTTAGTTTACTATATAATAATTTTATTTAAACCAAAACACGACGGTGTAGACATAAAATATCTCTTCCAAAGTTAGGGAACATATTTGGGAACTACCGACCATAAGTATAAAACTACCTGGTATATTTCAAAACAATAATTCCCTAGGAATCGGAATCGTATTTGGTATTGGAATCGTTAATCAATATTTTCCTGGAATCGGAATCGGAATCGGAATTGTATAAAAATTAGGAATCGTCCCAACACTAGTTCTACCCCCCCTCCATATTACAAAAACTAAACAAAATAAATGTAGGTCAATAAAATTTCAACATTGTTTAAAGCTGAAAAGATCAAATAATTAAAAAATAGTTATATATAATATAATATCCCGTTATTTATTTCAGTTACCTTAAAGTTGTAAATAAAAGTGGACATAAAATCAATATTATTATGTTAAAATAAAATAAACACTTTTTTTTTACACAGTGATCACCACTTATCAAGGCCCGGAAGCCACTCAGGGATAAGGGTTATTGCAAGTACATTACGTTAGTGTGGAGATTTGATGAAGTGTTTACTTAAGGGGGCGGTTCATTAGGAATTTGTTAACGTTGGACTTGAACACATCCAAGTTGTAGTCCGGTGGGAAGCAGGCAGACGGAACAGAGTTCCACAGGTGTGCAGTTCTAAGAAAGAAGCTTTGTTCATGGAATCCGCATTTTGATTTAGGCACAGATAAAGAGTGGGGGAAACTTTTGACAGTGGATTCAGCTAGACGGGTGTTTTTCGTGAAAGATTGGCGATTTTCTTGATAATTTTTTTTCTCGTAATATAATTAAATTACGATAATATAATTACTTAAATTACAGCAACAAAAAAAAATAGAATTCTAAAAGATAATTATTCAAATATGACGTGATATGATATTTAAACAAAAGTTTTTTATAACAGGTTTCCAATAATAAAAAAAAATACATTCATATAATAGAATATATGACTTTTTAAAATAATAAAATTGCAAAAAGCAAAATTCGTTTAGATTTGATTAATTAAAATGATAGAGGGTGATAATCAGTTTTTGCGCTTTTTTTTTCACAAAAATGTATGGAGCCTGTAAGCAACATTATTTTATTGCAAAGAGAAAAATATAAGCCAAACGGATTAATAAATACATAAATATTCAATTATTCATTTTTCTAAATCAATATAATATAAATGTAAATATGAAAATCCGATAGTAAAAAAAACGTTACTCCATAGAAATTGATCCAGACTATAGTAAACACACAAAATGATGACGTTGTTGTTAATGTGTACAAGGGTGACGTTTAACACAACGGTTTGAAGATGCCTATTGAGTTATGTTTGAAAAAGACTTCCATATTAATTTTTTTTTTTTAACTCTTCTCTACTCTTATTTTATGTAGTATTTTTATTTTATGTAGTATTTTTATTTTATGTAGTATTTTTATTTTATGTAGTATTTTTATTTTGTGTAGTATTTTTATTTTGTGTAGTATTTTTATTTTGTGTAGTATTTGTATTTTGTGTAGTATTTGTATTTTGTGTAGTATTTTTATTTTGTGTAGTATTTGTATTTTGTGTAGTATTTCTATTTTGTGTAGTATTTTTATTTTATGTAGTATTTTTATTTTATGTAGTATTTTAATTTTATTTAGTATTTTATGTAGTATTCTTACTTCGTTGTAAATTTCTGAATTAAATGTTTGGAATGTAGCTTTTTTCCCCCATAACCTTATTGCATCATATATGAGGAAAGAGGGTACAATGGGCTTTATTGTCCATTAAATGTATTGATCACCTTAAGTGGGAGTTTAAAATCTATCCATAAAAAATGGTTTCTTTTTAAAAATTTTCACGTGGTCTAAATTTTTGATCAGGAGTGTACTTTGTTGATTTTATAATTTTTTTTTTTAAATTTGTCCCATATTTTTTTTTTATAATTTGTCTCATATTTTTTTTTTATAATTTGTCCCATATTTTTTTTTTAGTTTTTAAAAAATTTTATGTCGCCTTTTTGTTTGTTCAAGCTTTCGAATCAAATAAACCATCTGTGAGAATAAAGCGTTTCATGTGAGAATAAAGCGTTTCATGTGAGAATAAAGCGTTTCATGTGAGAATAAAGCGTTTCATGTGAGAATAAAGCGTTTCATCTTTTCACCCATGAAAACGTGTAAAGGTCTCCAAAGAAGTTTTCGATGGGGAGAGTGGGTGGTAATCGTAACCCTCAAAACCCCATTATTTTTCCGGCTGTTTCATTAGAATAACATAAGCAAGGGTCCTCAGAGTGTGGCCCCTTTTTGCAGACCCCATTTCTTATCCAACTGACTGGGAGAGCTACTCTGCATGTGATAAAGAATTTTTTTTCTTTTAATTCTTTATTTAGCTTGAAATGTTAAAAATGCTAAAAAACGTGTTCAGCAGCTTTTTTTATTTTTTTTTTTATTTGTTGACACGAATCAAGCTAGAGTGAATGGCAAAGCTACTTGAATATAAAATCATTGTTGCATAAAATTATGAACTGAAATGACGCAAAATGTAATCCGTGTTGCATCATATATGAGGGAAGGGCTTTATTGTCCATTAAATGTATTCATCAGCTAAAGACGACTACTACTACTACTACTACTACTACTACTACTACTACTAACATTGGCAATAACAGATCGTTTCCATACATACAAAATAAGTCTATTCATCACTTGTTATCTTATTTGATAACCATTGCAAATTATTTTCCGTTCTTGTAACAGCTGTTCACCATTGATTTACTCTGGAATTTGAATGGCAACAAACCTCTTCAGAACTCCAGTGCTGTTTGTGCCCTTCCAGACAACCTATACCATTGTCACCCCATGTTTTTCATGCCAGATCATTGGCAATTTCAGTTGCTTTGGTTTTATCCAGTGTTCTTTTGGTATCTTTTTTGTTGTTTATGCAGTATTGTTATTCTATTAAAGCTTCACTTTGGTCTATGTCACCTGGTCATGTAGGTTAACTCAACTGTTTTCCTCAGTGTTGTGCTTTGTATGATGTCAATCTTTCCTTTGATTCCAATTTCTTTTAGTTTTTTTCTCCATTTTATATTTGCTTCATTTTTCTGCCTCCTGTAATTTGTTGGAACACAAATTTATAATTCGAGATTTTTTTCCTCTTTTTTTATTATCACATTTTTTTCAATGAATTCATCCAATTGTATTTTCATTTCCCAGACGATTTTACGCTTTTCATTTTGCTATACTGACTCGAATTTATCTGTATATTTAAATTGTAGTTGTTTGCACTGTTCCTGGTCATCTTTGGGTTTATATTTCTTCCATTCTGATTACTTTGATTTGTGCAATTGTAAGTAGGAATTCCATTTCTCTGTTCAAGTTTCCTTTCTTTAACCATGTACATGTGTTGCACTAGCGTTTGTGTGCATTCAATGCACAGGCTGTGTTCATCCATTCGTGGTCTTTGTCCAAATTCAGTGCTTGATTTTGACACTGGTTCTAGTGTCATGTGTTTTTAGTCAATGCTGTGACAGGATTTTATTACAAGACAAAATCACAACTTTGGTTTGAAACAAGAAACAATGTTTCATGTGGAAAGATTACAATGATGCTTGAACAACCGACTTGCAGTCAGAAAAAATATCTCTTCGAAATGAATGCAAACGAATTTCAAGGGTCGCAAAGGATACTCTATCTCTTAGACAAGCAACAACCTAAACCAGTTCCTCTGCCCATTTTGCTGGAATATATACATATTGCTGTCATTTAGAGTAGGCCACACAGTAAGACCACTTTAAAATTATTGGCAATTTAATCGATGGGCATAAAACCAACTAATCAGGGTGTCTATTAACTGGAGAGGACATTAATTCTATAGAAATTGAAGTGGTCTGCTTTCTCAAAAAACAGTATCTTTACATTGTGTTTTATATTATGTATTTTTATATTGTTTTTTTTATATTATGTTTTTTTTTATATTATGTGTTTTTACATTGTGCTTTTATCAGTCCATGCACACTTTAATAGTTCTCAGTATTCTTCCTTACGCAGTAAAAATATAATTTTTCACGTACAGTGCATTGGGCATTAGTTTTATAGTTATTTGATCTAGGTATCTGAGTCGTGTTTATGAAAAGTTCAGTTATCTATTTTTTTTATTGTATAAAATTTAGTTAGAAGGCAGTTTTCTTGTTCCTCTTGAGTTTTCTCTTCTAATAATCTCTTTTGTCTCTGTTCGTTTGATGCTTCTGATTCCAGAATGCCAGGTATTGATAGTTGTTACGTTTATCAGATGGCTTCAATATTTCTCCTTTGTCTTTCACTGTTTAACTTTATCTTCATTGATCAAGTAATGCACACTTTTCCATGACATTTTTTATTTAAATTTTAATTCAGGCTAAGCAAGGCATAATGTCATTGAGACATAACAAGTTACTATGAGTTGAAGCACATACCATTGAAGTACTTGTAAAACAAAAACAGAGATGCATCATTGTGATGATAGGACAGAGGCTAGAGCTTTGTAGACAGTGTGGGACCTATTAGATTAGAGACTTTCTTTCTGCACTCTAAGAAAGAGAGACTAGTGGTTCGTGCATCAGCCTAGACGTGACAACAATACTCTATGCATGGACGTACGATGGCTTTGTAGCGATATAGGATACCGTTTGGTGTAAGAAGTATTCTAGCTCTGTAGAAGCAGCAGGCTTTGCAATGTGTTCATTTATTTCAATTCATGTTTTCTGCTGAGGAGTTTGAATGCTGGCAATTGGTAATTAGAAAAGTTTCTTATAATTGTTTAAGCAAAGGAACCTTGTCTTAGCATTAAATTTAACCATTGATTTGTGGCCCCATTCCACTACAAACTCGAGATTCCATTCGATATCCTGCTTCTGTATTTCTAGTTCCTTTTTTTTTTTTTTTTTTTTTTTTTTTTTAGGGAATTTAAGATAATCCATATCTGTGAGATGGTTTATTTGTTGCTTTTGTGTTTAATTAATCTGCAACATTGCACCACCTGGCTATGTTGCTGGCATCGTTGCTACGATAGACAACAAATGCCTCTTTATATTCTTAGTTTTTTCTGATGTTGTCTTGCAGCCGCCAGTCCTAGTTTCCGTCTTTCCATGGTTTTCTTCAGAAAATTGACAATTTTGTTGCATATTTTCTTTTTTGAAAATTGTATCCTTTAGATGCTATAGCACATATTACATTAGAGGCTTTTTTTTTTTTTTTTTTGCATGCTGTCTAAGAGGGAGAGACAAGTGGTTGGTGCACTAGCAAAGACATGAGAATCCATGGGCAAATGGTGGATTAATAGAGAAATAGGATACTGACAAGTGTCAGAGTTTTCTAGCTGAGTAAAGGGAGCCAATTTAATTGCAGCAGTCTTGGCAATATCTTCCATGTATTTGTTCCAACACATGCTACCTATGAATAATAGGTCGAAGAGTTTGACTGTTGGACTTTCAAGTATTAGCAATGTCATGAATTTTATTTTGTTCTGGTTTGATACTTTTTTTAGAATCTTTTGGTCAATGTATGTCAGATTATTTCTCTTCTTTCATTTTCTCACATATTTCTATTCTGCAATGAGTTGTCCACAACTAGTTTACAGAGTGGTAGATCTTTTTGCTAAGTCGTGTCATTAAGATTTTCCATGTGGCTCGTAGGTTGGTAGGCATCTGAGTGCAAACACTGACCCCATGATCCCGATTCCCTGTCTGCATGTCAAGGTTGTTATGCAAATCCAAATCATCAGATATCTGCTGTACCTTTGAAAATTTAACACTGTCACTCAGATCACAGGTGAACAATGAGTGGAGATCGAAGAACTCCCATGCTACAAGTTGCTTATTACATATAGAAAAGTTATTAAAAGTTAAAGATTTCTCTACTGGGCAACGCCGGGTTTCCATGCTAGTTAAATGTTTTATTGTCTGACTAGCTCGGCTACCTGACGTTACCTGACCATATAAACAATGAGAAAATTGAAGTTGATTTTGAATGTAATTGTTATTCTTTGGAGAGAGGAATTTTTAATGTGTATGTATCATTTGCTATTTCAAGCAAAAGAATATTTACCTACACTAGGACGGCTATTACACATGAAATAATTGTACCTTCCCTAGGACAGATAATTTACAGAATGTATATGAAATAATTTTACCTTTTTGGGACAGGTAATTTACAACACATATTTAAAATATGTTTACCTACCTTCGGACGGATAAATTATATACATATATGAAAAAATTTAACATACTCTCGACAGGTATTGTACAACATATATGAAATAATTTCTCTTTCCACCAAGGTTATCATGATTTTAAGAAAATTGAAATCATTTTTAAAAGATGGATCATTAGGATTTCCAAATTAATACACGAGAGGACCGTTTTTGTTGACCCCCACCCCCTGTCGAAAATTGTCGATTTCAAGGTGAAAAATGAACGTTTTTGGCCAATTTTTCGATATTTTTCGAGCGAAGGACGGAGCTTGGATATGATACTGAGTTTGTGAATTTTTGTTGTCTGTCGAAAGTTTTTAGCAGACACACAAACATACATACATTTTCACTTTTATATATATATAAACTAGTGGGGCTACCCGGCGTTGCTCGGGACCGTATAAACATACTTATTACCTGTTTACTTGGTCTTTTGGCTAAGATGAAAGTGTAGTATCTGTCTTAGAGAGAGAGACAGAGAGAGAGAATTCTATCTCTCTCATTTTGTATTACAAAAATAAATTCTTGAAACTAAAACATTTATTACCTGTTTACATGGTCTTTTGGCTAAGATCATAGTGTTGTATATGTTCTTAGAATTCCAGCGGTCTCATCTTTTGTAGAAACAAACGTTACTCGAAAAACAAATACAATCACTCTTATTAGTTTACATTTTAAAACACAGTTCCTGCCTAGACATCTCTCTCTCTTTCTCTCTATCTCTCTCTATCTGTTGTTGTTGTGTGTGTGTGTCTCTCTCTCTCTATCTGTTTGTCTCTCTTCGTCTTCCTTACTCTAAAGAGTGATAAAAAAAAGAATATGAAGTAATGCTAAAAACATCGATTGTTAATAATTTTTTAAGCGTATTATTTTTTGTTTTACTTCACATTTTTTATGATTCAGCATGTAGCGTTTATTAAATTACGTATTTCGTTTCCTGTCTAAACCTCTCTCTCTCTCTCTCTCTCTCTCTCTCTCTCTCTCTCACTTCGTCTTCCTTACTCTAAAGAGTGTTACTAAAAAAGAAAATGGCCTCTGGCTGTTTTTGTTTTTTTTGTAAAAATTTTGATTGTTAATATTTTTTGTAAGCATATTTTTTTTTTACTTCACATTTTTGGCTTGTTATTTTTCGTTTAACTATCGTATCTAACTATTTTTAACGTGCTAATAACTTTGGTAACGTTGTCATAGCGTAGAAGTTCATAGTTTAGCTTGTGTGAGGGTTAAAAAATTTTTTATTGATAACGTTTTTAAATTCAGACTGCCATTACAGCTTGCTGACGTCAAGATCACGTGACATGACTCAGCGGATTTTAAATACAAGTTGACCCAAAGTAAACGGCCCCGTGTACACTTTATGTAGAAGAGTTGGCGCCCGTATTTTTGGGGGCAGTTATAAATCGATTTAAAAATATGTAATGTTTAACATTAAAATGTCACTATTTTTTGCCCCCCCCCCCCCCCCGCAGAAAATTGATCAGTTGACGCACTTCTGATAGTCCTTTTGGGCCAATTTTTCGATATTTGTCGTCTGGAGGGTGGGGCTTTCATATGAGACCAAGTTTGTGAATTTTTGTTCCGTCGGTCAAAAGTTTTTAGCAGACATACAAACATACATACATTTTCGCTTTTATATATACAGAAGATAAATGTGATGGATATGTAATGCAAGCTTTGATGATATGGTCACAGAAAATCGAAAGTGTATGGGTTGATAGAAATGTAAAATAGTTGAAGTGGTAGGTTCAGTTCACAGGGGAAGGCCGAGGGAAATATGGGAGGAAATGATTAAAATGGACTTGAGGGGTAAAAAAGACCTGGTCAGAGATAGGTTACTTTGGAGATCAATTTCTTAAAGCCGTCCAACACATGCCAGCAGATGAAAAGCACGATTGGAAGAATATGATGATGTTAGTTATTAATGCCATCCTATTACTTTCCTTCTTTTTCTCTGCCTTAATCTTTTTCTTTATTTACGTCATTTATTTGTGCTATTCATAGATTCTAAATTCTTAGATTCTTCATGCTACTATTACTGCTACTATTACTGCTACTATTACTGCTACGCTCCTCCCATAAATTATAATAGTAAATAAGTGTGAACTCTTCATCCCCAAAAACACAGACAAAAAATGCATGTTCTTTGGGATTTGTTCACATTTCAGTCGAAAGGTTTTCAGGTCAGTCTCTCATTTGTTTCAGCTTTAATATATATATACATATATAAGCGATTCCGTTTTGTTGATTACATCCGCATCTCTTGGATATTTTATTTCCGCTCATGATCAGTCTTTATGCATAGATGATGAAAGAGAATTTAGATGGATGTGTGTATGTGTGTGTGTATGTGTGTATATATATATATATATATACACACACACACCCACAGATAGGGTGGCCCCCCAAAAAACAAAGGACGTTCAATTGTTTTTCTGAGCATTTTGCAGTTAACGGAGAGAAAAAAAGGCCAAAGACCCTAGTGTTTTGATGTGATGTTTTGAATATAATAAACTAGTATTTCATTCGGATAAAACACTAAGAAACAGGGCCTAATTAGAGTTGGGGCCCGTTTTTTTTGGGTGGGGGGCACCCTGTGTATATATATATATATATTATATATATATTTTTTTTTAATGCATACACATATAATATAAGGAGATATAATGTATTGTGTATTGAATAGATTTTCAGTATTTGCTTCAACAGTGATCAATACGTGATTAAAGCTTGGTAGTAAAGTTTTGTCATAAAATATATTTTAATACTTTACTGTGAGGAGTTGATACAGACATTAAGTCTTTTCTAAACAGTAAAGATATTCCGTTAATAAAACTATGTTCATTAGTTACTATTCCTAAACCAGAAGATATATTTTATTCACATATAGTATTTTATTAATTTCTTTATGTAGTACGTCTTCCACGTGTTTCATTAATTAGTGGAGGTCCATCAAAAAACTCATCAGCAGCAGATATGTGTTCCATCGAAAAAAAAAAAAAAAGTTGGAGGGAGTTTTTATTATTTATTTTTTCCTTGAAATAAAAAGAGTATGGTGAAATAAAAAGAGTATGGTGAAGAAAAATGATGAAAAGAGAATAAGGAATTTTTAAAGTGTGCAAAATCATACGAATAATAAATTAAAAGCAAGAAATTATTCACAAATTCTAATAGATTCTATTCGCAAAATAATAAAAATAGTTTAAATTTAATCAGATTCATTAATCCATCAAAAGTTTTTGACATAATTTGGTTGATAGTGCAGGACATGAGTTTCGTTTTTGGATTCTGTCTAAGACTGAAAGACTTGTGGCAGACGCTTCAGATGTGGCAACAATATTCTGTGGTGAATTGTGGCTTTGTAAAGTTATGCGATACTCTCAGATGGGAGTAATTTTCTCACGTGGTAGAAGCTTATCTTCTTTGCAGCAGCCTTAGCAATGTCCTCAATGTATTTGTTCCAATTCATGTTCTCTATGAGTGTTAGTCTGAAGAGTTTGAAAGATGTGTTCTTGAGTAGGGTGTTATTTGTTATGGTAGTCAGTGGATGAGAAGGTTATTTGTAGTTTGTAACAGAAAATAAGCTTAGTCTTAGTAGCATTAAATATTACCAACATTTATGGTCCCATTCCACTACGATTCCACTACCAACTTAGGGCTCTTTTCTAGTTTTTCTGCCATTGCCAGGTATACATTCGTTTTATCATCATGTCTGTTATAGAGTGTGTTGTCATCAGCAAATATACCTAGAAGACAATTTTATCATCATTTATGAATATCAGGAATAATAAAGAGCCAAGGATCGATCTTGTGGGTATATCTGCAATAATATCATGTTGTTTAGACGTATGGCCATCAAAGACAAATTGGATTTTTCTCTTTTGTTGTAGGAAGGATCTGATTATGTTGAGTATTTATTCTGCTGAGAGAAAGATTAGGGTTGTGCTTTTCATTTTTCATGAAAATCGACAAACAATATCATTTTTAAAGTTTGTACTCCAAAACAGGTAATGACTCACGGTTCTGGAGATGTTTATAATTCGAGTGCAGTGCGTCGACCATAAGAACTTTTGCAGGTCCACAGGTGCACTTGTGAGGGGGGGAGGACTTCCCCTGGGGTGACGTTGTTAGGTATGATTGGTCCAAGGAACAACTCCAGCTTCACCCCTGAATGTATTAACAGAGTGCACAGCCAAAAAACAACAGTTAAGCTTGAAAATTTGAAACTGAACAAAACTTGTAGAGAATCGCCACACCCCCCTTCTCTTCCTGCACTAATCACCGCTATATCGAAGAGAGAAGTAAAATCTACTTATAAACTCAAGGAGTCAGATATTAAGAAACACTGTACCGTGAAGACAATTGTATATAATTATATATTTGTATATCATTTTTTCCTGGAAATCAGTAGACTAGAAGAACTGAGTAATTTTCTTTTTGTGCATGGAATTGCTTTTCTTCTAGCAAATGACAGACCGGCGAGGCGACGGCATATCAACCCTGGCACGAGAAGCACCGACAAACACTCGGCCGCGAATTGAAGACCAAATTGATTAACGGGTTCTGCCACATGAAGAAGTTACATTTAGTCGCTGTCGAAGAAAATAGTCACTCGGACGATCATAGGGTCACAAACTACAGCTTTAGCTTCCGCTGCTTTATCTAGTGAATGATATATGCATTCAGAGATGATTATTAAAATATTTGCAGTAGAAAAAGTTTGCCTAAATTCATACCGTTGGTCAGAAAGAAGGTTAGCATTTACAAGATGGCGGACTAGTGGTTGATTAAGGATCAACGATTTTAATAAAGAAGGATAGGCGACAGTGTGATAATTGAACACTTCTTTCGCCACAATTCTTGAATACTTGTACAACAGAGGCAATTTTTCAGCTGTTAGGCTTGGATACAAAAAAAAAATGCAGTGGAATTACGTGTAGGTTGAGAGATGATAAGCAATTGATGTGCAAGAAATGTAGGACAATGGAGAAAGTTTAGAGACAGTATATCTGGATGGTGAGGCTATTGGGGTTGTTCAAAATTTTTATTACCTTGGTGATATCATTGGAGCACAGAGTGGATAGGTGCTAGGATGATTGCAAGAATTTAGAGTGAATAAAGCGGAAATTTCCGCCATTACTAACCAACAAAGTGTTGTTATAATCGACTAAGGGACATGTTTATTGGGCACGTTTGCATGTATGAAAGTGAAACTCGCAAATGAGGTTTGAGGACATGCGTTGCATGGAGAGAAATTATATGAGAATGGTATGATGAATTTGTGATGTGAGTTTTAAACACAGGCTTAAATTTAATGACTTCAGAGGAAGATTAAATTTGTTCAGAACAGAAAACTTTGTTAGTTTGATCACAGTAAAAGAATGGATGTAGATACTTGCGTTAGTTATCAAAAAAATCAGAATCAATTGACAGAGAAAGGGAGGAAGTTATAAAGTGGGATTTGAAAAGGAATAAAGACCTGGTTTGGGATAGGTTGGGTTTGAAAATCAATTTTTAAAAGCCGTCCAACACAGGCCAGCATATAAAACCTACATTAAACCGAATATGATGATGATATATATAATGGAGTATTCCAAGTTTATTTTTTTCCTTTCTTTATAACCTTTTACTATAAAGAATGATATATTTCTGCTATGTCAGAAAACGACGAGAGGAAGGTCATAGGATCGTCAGCATTTGTTATTAGTTATTTCTTCTCTCTTTCGTTGTCTTGTATGTATAAACTCCTTATATTTCCACCATAGTTTGCGACTTAATAGTCCAATTTGTACCTTGCTCTTGTTATGTTGTTTTTTTAAATTTTTAATTTAGTGAATTATCATTAAGTAATTTGTGTATATTTTGTTTTCCTTTCTTGTGATACAAAATCATTAATTGGATACAATGACATCATCATAAAGCAGGAATGGCTAAAAAATTATTTAAGAATGCAACTCATCAATGTTACAATTCATATAGATATGTGTGTGTGTGACCTTGTCAGTGTGTGCTTGCGGACGAGTCTCTACAGAACTACTCGGTCAGTTTTTGGTCCACAAACTTGAAACTTGATATAGGGGATTCGAACATGTGGATAAATTCTATTTGGTTTTACCCGGTAAAAATAGCTGCTAAGGAGTCAAAATTAGAACTTGGCAGGTGTAAATCGACTTAAAGTCTCCTCTACACATGCACACATATACATTTATGCATTAAACTGCATTAATTTTTAATATTTTGATATCCATCTCTCCTTAGCTCATATAGTAGCAAATATCGATAGAGAACTAAATATTTTAGTTTCTATTCTAGTTGATGGCATCCAAGTCATATTTTTTAAAACTTTTAAAATCATTATTAAATATTGGGTATTTTCTCTATAATAATGAATACGAAATTTGCATAAATCAAAATATCATATTTAAGTGCATTTTACGGGTGGTCTGCTAGTATGTGTGTAAATACATATGATGGTGTTCGTCCGTCGCTTGTGAAGATGACCGTGATCATGCAATTGTTCTATGAGTTTGAAGATGGCTTGTTGTTGGACTGAAGTATTATCTGCATGTTGGACACCTGGGGGGATGATTCTGTATCGGAGATGTTGATTGCTCTGTCTTTTCTAATCACTTTTTCTCTTGCGTTCATCATTGTATGTAGATTCAGCAATTGTAGCTTCTTTGTGAATTGCAGCACACCAGGAACATCTGTACCCATGTACTGTGTTGTACATCTTTCCTGCGGATTCTTCACTCAAACAGCATCTCCCTCCTTGTATGCATTAGCAACTACATTGTTGGGCACCACTACTTCATCAATATCCTAACCCGACGGATCCTATAGGTGTATGTTACATTCACAGGTGCAGTTGTAGCCATCTTGTCATCCTTGGGCGTAACTTTCTACCAGTACACTGCCTCCAAGATTGTGCACTGTATTCTCGTTGCAATGCACTTTATTATTCTGTTTCCTGATGGTTCGTGGGTGCACTGAAATCATATGTGCACACCCCACATCCATGCAAACTCAGTAAATCTTTCTCTGCAAAACGCTGCTCCATTGTTAGTAAGTAACTCTATAGAGGACCCCATTTCATAGAACAAAATTTCCAACTACTTGATGACACTAGCAGAGTCTTATCAGTACAACTGCTTCCAGATGGCAAAATGGTTAGGCCCACAGTCTATCAATATCAGGTACAGCTGAGTGCCAAAATGGATTATATCCATAACAACTCTGTTCCAATTTTCCGTGACATCAAGCCCACCCGGCTTCCAATGCACTCGAGCTGAATCTATAGACTGGCATTCTTTGCGATCTCCAACTACTGCAAAGTCTATTTATAAATGAATGGTTTTTACTTTCCACTGCAGTGCAAGCTCAACCAAGTTTATATGCTTGTCCTCCTGTTCAGAGCCAGCTTGGATCTTCTGTCATTTAACCATTACTTTCTACATCCATGACATGTCTACAGAACTAGCATCTACCCACACTGTAATTTCTTGTCCACAGATACACCAGTCACCTTTCATTGAATCATCCTGAACCACTCTCAAACAAATGTCTTTGATCATCCATGTTAGAAGAAGGTCATCATCCAGTTGTCACAGTGTTTGCCCTTCGTTTCACAAATGCTGTGGCCACACATGGGAAATGGCCAGTCAGTTTCTCACACACTGAAAATACAATTTGACGAGTAAGTCTATTGGGAACTACTAGGTCACTTCCGCACTGCCATAAGTTTTTCTTGCTCCTCCTGGACACATAATCCCAACATGCATGAGTTCAGTCTCGGCTGTTCTGGGGTCTTGCTTACCAGACCAAACTTCTTCAAATGTTCCTGGACATGGATTGTAGAACACTCACTCTCATTCACAAAAATGTTGTCAATATAAGACGTATCCACATTTATGATCTCATCCTGGCTTAGGACGGCATTAATAATGGCCTGCATTATTTAAGGAGCGACCTTGAACCCAAATCCTAGGCAGGTGACAATATCGTTGTCCTTTGATTTGGCTTGGCCAAAGAGATTTATTGACATGTACTTGCAAATAGGCTCGGCTTAGGGTTAGCACTGTAACGTTTGGTTCTTGTTATCATCATTCACCATTTCCTTAATTTTTGCAAGTAAACCTCACGTTGGCCATATACACATCCATGTACTCATTTAGCTCCGAGTAATCCACAACAGGCTGAACCTTCTATTTGTTTTCTTGCAGAATAGCCATAAGGAGGATTATATTCTTTGGGGGACCGAGTTTGTTCTCTGAATATGACAACGACCATTATCGATCCACATTTGCAGTTCCCAATCATAGTCTTCTCGAATGTGTGCTCGGACTGGATATTCCACAAGTCTATTTTTCAATGTTATTGGAGGTTGGTCACCAGCCCATTTCTAAGATGTGGTCGACTTCCAAGTGTTCTTTTCATACTCTGCAGTGAAATCAGACTCGGTAATAGTGATAGCAGTAAAATTTGTTTTGCTGCAATGTGGAAAAGTTACCTAACCGACACTAGACACAGCTACTCCTCCCAGCTGCTTGATTGCGTCCAGTCCAAGCAACAAATCAAATCCAAGTACTTCTATGGTAATGCCAAGCATGCACCCATGTTAACTTGTACCAATTAAGCAGCAGTTAAGTGTACTTCCATCTGTTGTGAACACACACGACTTGTGGATTAGTGACTGTGTGCATCCAGTATCCACCAGAGCTGTTTGTGGTATTCCATTGATGCGAACAGTTACAACCAGCAATGCACCATTTACAAGAGTTTGGGAAATGAGATTGGCACTGAAATCTCTTCATTTTCTCGTTTCCCAAACAAAATCGAGCAATGTACCCTTACCAATGACATCAATAACGTGCGATATTTCCTCCG